>NC_080602.1:4010740-4319259 GCF_027887145.1 Ammospiza caudacuta
GAAACCCCCGGCAGGGACTGAGGGCACAGCCCCTGGCACTGAGACACTGCTGGGCCGGGTGCTGAGCACAGCGCTGAGCACGCAGAGATGGTTTTGTTCTTGCTGAGCTGCAGCACAGCCAAGGCCTGTCCTGCCCCTCGTCCAGCCACGCTGGGGAGGGGCTGGGGCTGCGGGGGAGCTGGGCAGGGGACACAGCCAGGACAGGGGACCCAAACTGACCCCCGGCATAGCCCAGAGCAGAGCACATCATGCTCAGGGTATGAAGGGGGGAACAGGGAGGAAGGGGGGAATTTTGGAGGGAGGGCTTTTGCCTTCCCAGGTAACACTTAGGCAAAAGGGGGCCCTGTTTCACCAGTGGGCAGGGTCACTACCAAAGACACAGACACCAAGTTAAGGAATTGTGTCATTTATATCATGCACAGCTGCAGAGATTTACAAAAGGATAAGCTCAGCAAAGCACATCATCATTAGCAAAGAATTACAAAAGAAGCTCAGCAATCCATCATAACCCATCATTATATTTTGATGACCAATCCCTTGGTGAAACACCAGAGGTATTTGTGGCAGACAAAGATTCTGGCTGACTATCAAGGTACACCTTACAGACATCAGTAGTACTTTAGTGACACCGTTCTTCATTATTTTTTCTCAATCTCATTCGAGTTAGGAACAAGAATTCTGTTGTCCATGGAGCTGGCACCTTTTTAATTCCAGAATAATGCCCCCAGGCCCTTTGCTGTTCAGCTTTACCATGCTGTCTGTGGCTAACAAGGCTTGGGGGGCCCTTTCCCCTCTGGCTGGAAGGGGCTGGGTCCCAGTGCCTGAGGGGCACCCAGGCTCCTGGATGGAATTGCTGTGCAAGTCCCTCAGTGTCACAGCAGCCTTCACACGGAGCCCCGTGGATCAGAGCATTTTCCACAGGGGCCCTTAGAGCAAACAGGGTCTGGCAGGATGTGTTAAACAATATAAAAAATATATACATATTTTTTACACATATGTGTATACACATATATACCCACATATATATGTGAATATATTAATATATATATATATATGTCTTTATATACTATAAATATGTATATAGATATTTATTATATCAATATTTCACTTGTACAAATGCATATTAGCTCAAGATTAAAACCTTCTGTTGCTCCATGTGGGAGCATTCCAATAATCATTGTTCCTTCTGAAAGTGCTGTTTCCTATGTACTCTCAACAAATTCATCTTTGTCTGCCCAAACCCACAAGGTGTTTTCCTTTTCCATTTGCAATTTTTGGATGCACTTGAAGCCATCCAGGGGTGCAGCTTCTTTTACCCGACTGCCCCACTGCTCACAAGGGGCTCCGACCTCAGCCCACTCCAGAGCCAGGGAACTCCAGGGAAGGGCTTCCCAGCTGGCAATTTCTGATGGGACTGATTCCTCACATTTACATTGAACAAATGACATTTTGTTGGCATCTGGCCAGACTGTGCCAGTTTTGTTTTACCAGTGGGCAGGGTCAGCACCAGAGATACAGACTCCAGCTGAAGGAATCAGTGTCATTTCCTGCAGCTCAGAGCAGCAAAGAATCACAAAAGGAGCAGCTCAGCAATGCACCCAACCATCCCCACCAAAGATTGCCTGCAGTGATTAACAAAGATCCAGCAGCATTTACCCTCAGCCTTTACCATCCCCCAGACCCACACAGCAGCTGGGGAAGCTGTCACAGCCAAGGGCTGCAGAGCCACTCCTGGGCACTGGGAATTCCTGCAGGTGCCTCCAGCCCCAGGTGAGGCTCCAACCCCGCTGGGAGAGGGCCCAGCTCTGACAGTGCTGAATGAACAAACTGACAGCACTGCTAGTGTGGCAACATCTGCTTTCATCCTCCTCTTGGGTCCCTCCCAAAGCCTGGCCAGGGCTCAAGGAGGAACCAAGGGAGCTGACTTTGACCATACAGCCCCAAACAAGGCCAGATGTCAGATTTCATGGCCTTGTCTGGCTTCTAAATACACAAAGGTCAATACATGTTTCACTAAGGAGTGGCTACATCTATCACAGTGTTAATGACCATGCATATTTCATCAGGGAGCAGATACAAAGAAAACCTTTGCTTGGAAGGTTCATCCAGAGGCCACCTTTGGCTCAGGGCCTGCTGTCCAGGCCTCACTCAGGGCTGGTGTCCAGGCCTTGGCACTTCAGGGACGTGGTTTAGTGCTGGGCTTGGCACTGCTGGGTGACCGGCTGCACTGGGTGAGCTCAGAGGGCTTTTCCAACAGAAAGGATTCTGTGATTCCATGATTATATCCGCTGCATTCAGCTGGGGCTATTTTAGCAGCATTCCTTTGCTCCAAAAGTTCCCTTTTGCCCAGCTCCTGTGGCCTGAGGCTTCAGCTCCTTCAGCTCCTGGTGCTGAGCTGCTCATGCTGAACAAGACGGCTCGGAGAGAAGAACACAGTCCATGCAATTCCTTCTGGGACACGGAGAGGGGAGGCTGTGCAAACAGGAGCTTGTTTGCTGTGGCCTCCTCCTCTGCCCTTCACACCTTTCAGCGCTTTGAACCAGCCAAGAGCTTTCTCCAAGAGTGCAATGGAGCAGCTGCTCCTGCTCCCAGGCCTGGCTCTCTCCAGTCTCTGCCCTTGCCTGGTTCTGTCCCTCTTGCTGTGCCCTCTGTTCCCCCAGGGCTCGCTGGCTGCTGCCCAGGACTGTGGCACTGGCACAGATCCAGTGCTCCAGAGCCTCCTTTCTGTGCCCTTGCAGCTGCCTGGGCACAGCAGCCTTTTCCATCTGGAAGCTCCCCATGGACAGGGAGTGCCCAGCTCCGTTCCTTGCACAGCCTCCAGGAGCCCAGGGCTGCCATCTCCAGTCCCTGCTGGCCCTGGGGGCTCCCAGGTGCCTCAGGCTGCTGTGACACCGCTGCACACGGGAGGGAAGAGGGGCAGGGGCTGTGCTCAAAGTCAGCTCCATGTGCTGCTGCTGCTGCTGCTGCTGTGGGGTCATTTGTGCAGCCCTGTCTGCCCAGAGTCAGGGATCAGATGCTGCCAGTCTCTTCCAGCCCTGGCTGCTCAGAGTTTGGGCCTTGGAGCCCCAGGTGGCCAAAGGCAGCTGCTGCTGGTCCCTCTGTGTGCCCGTGCTCAGCAGTGCTGCTCCATCAGTCTGTGCCCAGCAACGGGGAAAAGCCTCAGCCCTGCAGGGCCAGGAGCTGCTGGGCTCTGCCTGAGCAGCTCAGCCAGCAGGAAGGGAGCTGCTCCACATGGGAACCAAGAGCAAAGGACATTCCTTTTATAGGACATGTTTTCTATTGAAAGGAAAAAAAAAGGAAAAAGTAATCAAAAACTATATAAAATGTGAAAGTGTGAAAAAACCCCAAGTGTGCAGTGAAAAGTCATCTCTAACTTTGAATTAAGAGGCAACTGATCTTTTGAAAAGAAAAGTTATTTACTTTGTAAATGTGCTGATGGCATGGATCCATCTTACTGACCTCAGCAGTCTTTTTAAAAAGTTTTTGGGGATTGTTTCCAATATTGTTATTTTAAATTGTGGTCGAGGCAAGAGGAAGTTGCTTTGTGCCCTTCCAGCTCCAAGCAGGACTGGGAATGGAAACTCTTTCAAAGCCCAAATCCTTTACAAGACGACCTTCCTTCTCAGCCTGGGAATGAGCGGAACATTCCCATTGAAACTTTCAGGGATTTCTTAGAGTCACAAAGTCCCTCTGACAGCTTTTTGCTCTGGTGTGGAAGTGCAGAAGGGCAATTCTCCATCCACCAGCTCCAGACTGCACTGCCTCAGGAGCACGGCCCACTCGCCAGCTTTGGCCCACTCGTGGCACTGCCAGAGGAGGAAGAAAGTGCAATTGCACAATTCCAGCCAATAAAGAAGGAAGAATGGGACAGACAAAACACCCTGTGCAGATCCAGGTGTTCAGCTGCTACTGTGGAGAGTTTGGGTCCTTGCCAGTTGGATGTGTGTCCCCAGCTGCAATCTCTGGGCCTGCAGCAGAGTCTCACTCACCTGCCAAAGCAGAAAGCTCAGGCGCTGTGCTCGCAACGGGCTCGTCTGATGCAGAGCTGTCAGAGCAATGTGAGGGCAGAGCCAGCCCAGCTGGGCCCAGGGCTGAGCCCAGCTGAGCCCTGGCAGAGCCCAGAGCAGCCTCAGCAGCCGCAGAGCCCGGCTGCAAGGAGAGAAAGCAGAAACCGCCCGTCAGCTGAGGGCTCCTGTGCCCTTGTGCCAAGGCCTGCGGTGCCCAGGCCATGCTGGCAGTGCCCAGAGCTGCCCATCCCTGCTGCCTTTGGCAGCAGAGCAGGAGGGCAGCACATGTGCCCAGCCTGCAGCCAGCCAGGGCACATCCAGCCCTCAGCAGCTGCCCAGAGCCAAAAAGCAGCTGGGCAGCTGACTGAAGAATTCATTGTATCTGCCCCAGCAAAGGGGGAACCTTTGGTGCCCAGCTGTGCCATGCCCAGATCCGGGAGCAACCCCCTGCCTATAGACTCACCTGCAAATTGGACCTGGAGCCTGGCTTTGAAGAAGGTGCCAGAATCCAAGTCCATCATCTTCAGCTGGCCAGGCCAAGGAAGAGATTGTCATCTTTGAGGTTGTCCTTGGTGTCTCCAGCACCAGCCCCATTTGGAACAGCTTCTCCAGGGGCTCCTTCTCCTTCCCTGGGGTCAGACCAGGCTGTCAGGGCTCTGCCCAGGGCCCCAGCCATCCATGAACCATACAAACAAAACCAGGGGGATGGTGGCCACCAGTGCTTGTCACACCGGGTCTCCAGCTCAGCTCCAGCCCAAGAGCTGCATGTTCCCTTCTGCTGACCCCTGCTCAGAGCTACAGGCAGGACAAAACCAGCCTGGTTTGCTTTGCCACTGATTGCCAAGAGATGTGTGGAGCTGGTACCTGCCAGGCCCCTGGATCCAACTGTGCACGTGGATCTCTTCAGTCTTCTAGGGCAGAGGAACACCCTTCACCCAAGGATGACAGAAAAGATCTTCTAAGGATGGCCTGTCCGAGGGTTGCATGGACAAACACCTCTTAATGACATCTTGGCACGCTGGGGAGAGAAACCAGAAATCACCAGTCAGTTGGAGAAGTTGCCCTCCTGTTCCCATGCCCAGGTCATGCTGGGTGTGCCCAGAGCTGGGCCTAAACTTCCCCGTGGATGCTCTGTTTGGAGGACAGCAGGAGAGCAGGACATGTGCAACCTCCTCAGCAGCTGCCAGAGTGGTTTGCCCATGAGCCCGCTGCTGTCTCCCAGCACTGGTATTCCCCCCGTGCCCAGAGATGAGGATCCACCTTGAGAGAGCCATCGTGGGAACAAGATTCGCCCCCGGATGATCTCCTGGCCCCTCCTGAATGGGTGCTTCCCCATGACCAGGTGGCACAGCAGGAGGCCCAGGGACCAGATCGTGGCTGCCTCGCCATGGTAGCGTTGGTGCTGGATCCACTCTGGTGGGCTGTAGGACAGGGTTCCTGTGGAACACAGACACAGCTCAGCAGGGGGCTGCTGCTGCTCCCAGAGCCCGGCCCCAGCATCCCTGGGCCTGTGGGGCCGCCCCAGAGGCACACGGGGTGAGCGCTGCCCTCTCACCAGCACTTGGGACTTGTGCACAAACTTGGGGATGGAAAAGAAGCCACTGGTCTTGGAAGAGGGCAGAAGAAACACAAGGAAGGCCCAACCATGACACACAAAGGAAAAACCCACCCAGTAGTGGAGAAAACCCACTCTCCCTCCCACCCAGAACAACTCGGCCTTAGCATCAATCCCATCCCAGTGCTGCACCCAGGCTGGGCCACGAGATGCCCAGGAGCACACCCTGCGAGGGCTCACCTGCAAACTGCGTGTAGGCTGTGTCTTGGAGGAAGGCGCCACAGCCAAAGTCGATCAGTTTCAGCTGCCCGCTGGCCAGGTCGAGCAGGACATTCTCGGGCTTGATGTCCCGGTGCAGGACCCCGCAGGTGGTGCAGTGCCGCACGGCCTCCAGCACCTGGCGGAACAGCTCCCGCGCCTCCTCCTCCGGCAGGAACCCCCGCTCCGCCAGGAAACCCGAGAGCTCCTGGCACCGCTCCGGACGCTCCAGCACCAGCAGGAAGCTGTCGGGGAGCTCAAGCCACTCCAGGAGCTGAATGACACCGCCACAGCCACCGGACACCTTGGCCAGCAGCACGATCTCCAGGGGTGCGCTGGTGCCGTCGGGCTGCGGGAGGAGCACGACGCCGTCAGTGGGGCCGAGGCCGTGCCGGGGCTCTGGGAGCCCTCAGCCAGCCCGGGATGCTCTGCATGCCCCGCTCAACCCACGCCCGCTCTCCCCGCAGGGCTCACGGCGGCTCCCACCGCGCCGGGCCCCGGCTCCTCCTCGCCCGGCACGGCCCGGCTGCTGCCGCTGGCTCCGCTCACTCACCAGCTCGCCCCAGTGCCGGATGCGATCCCTCGGCACGCGTTTGATGGCCACCTGCGAGCGAGGGAGAGCAGCGGGCTGAGCTCGCCGCCCGTCATGCCCAGACGCATCCTCCTCCTCCTCCTCCCTCCCCTCTGCCTGCGTCCGCCGCCGGCCCAGCCGCTCACCGGGGCGCCGTCCGAGAGCCGCGTGGCCGCAAAGACGCTGCCGAAGCCGCCGCGCCCCAGCAGCGATCCCAGCCGGTACCGCTCCTGCAGGGCCTCCTGCGCCGTCCCTGCGGGCGGGACGCGGCTTTCAGAGCTCGGCCCGGGTCCAGCAACGGCCCCCGAGCGCCCCTCACCCGCCCCGGGCCCGGCATCCCCACCCGCCCCAGGCCCTGGTGGCTTGGGGCCGGCGGCCGCGCTGCCGAGCGGCGGAGCTCGGGCCGGGGAAGCCGCAGCGGAGGCGGAGGGAGCGGCCGCGCCGCGTGTGTGCTCCGCGGGCCCCGGGAGAAGCCGGGGCCGGGACCGGGGTCGGGACCGGACCCTGCGTTGGGTCCGGGGCCGGGCTCGGGCCAGGCGGAGCCGAAGGGCGGCGATGCCGCCCCCGCACCAGGCACTGATGCCCGCCCAGCAGCGCCACCGCCAGTACGGCCAGAGCCGGGCGGAGGCGAGACCGCGGCGGGACGGCCGGGGCCGGGCACGGGGCAGCCCCGCCCGGGGCCGGGGGCGGGCCGGGGGCATGGCCCTGCCCTGCAGGGGAGAGGGAGGCGGGGAGAGGAGAGGGACGCTGGGAAACGGACACTGAGAGAAGGGTGCCCGACAGCGGGAAAGGGAGAGAAAGAGAAATAAAGAGACAAAGAGAAAGTAAAGGAGAAAGACTGTTCAGAAGTATCTGTTTTGGTGCTCTCGCCGCTGCTGCTGCCGCTGCTGCTGCCGCCGCTGCCGCCGCTGCCGCCGCTGCAACTGAAGCACCGGGGCCGTTCGTCCCCGTGTCCGTTCCCCGCTCGCCCCACGAGCCCCACGTTCGAGCCCCGCGCGCCCCGGGGACAGCCCCTCCGTCTGCCCAAACACGGGAACTTTGCAGCCTTGAGCCCAAATGCAGAGCCCTGACTCCTGCACGCTGGCACAGTGATCCCCTCGCTCGCTGCTGGGCATTGTCCTTGCTGAGGATCAAACACTGTCGGGACACTTCCCTTGGGGTAGGATTCCTACCTGAGCCCAGCACTGCACTTACATATCTAGTGTTGCTTTCCAGTAAAAACAGGGGAAGGAAAACTCTGTGTGGCTCATGGTATTTTAGAGTGTCTAAAAATCACTAAGTCACCAATCTTAGAGGTGAGGTGCATCTGGAATTACTGGGATGGAGAAGCAGTGCAACATGGAAAAGGGGAGCATAGAAATAAATAGAGGAAAACACCTTGGATTGTTTCTTTCATTTTCATTTCACTTCTGGAAAGCTGTTTCTGTTTTCCAGGAATCTTCTCCTGTCTGCTCTTCCCAAGAATCTCTCATGGAGAACAAGGTCAAGCTTCTGTCACAAGATTTGCCACCAGGAAATGATGCCACTGGTGAAATTTTCATTGTGACTGTTTGTGCTGGTTTGGGGCAAATTTTGGGAGGAAAGCTCCAAAATGGGTCTGTCTAGAAAGCAAGTTCGAGCAGCCCCTACTCCTAATAGTTCAGGAAAAGACTTCCCTTGAGAAAAGTGAAAAAACCCAAGTTTATTTCACAAGTGAAGTATTCACAAGCATGAAAAATGAATAATATTAAATCAAACTTCTCACAGTAGTGAAGAGATGGCAAATTCAGGAAGTCCTTTTTGTGGGTTGTAGTTGGCTGCCTTGGTCTCTTCTAAGTCCCTCTGGTGCTGGAATGCAGCGTCCCAGAGCTCGGGGGGCCACAGGTGTGAGCTGCTGCTGCCGGTGTTTGTCTGGGTTTTCAGTCCAGAGCAGGTGTAAACAGTTCCAAGAAAAAGGAAAGTCACAGTTCCTCCACAGAAAGAGGAACTTCTCTTCCTAAGCTAGCTAAAACCAAATTGCTAGCTAGACCTGGGCTGTGAAGGTATCAGGAAATTTCCAAATCTGGGCACTGGCGGTTCCAGCAAACACCAGAGCTGGATGGTGCTGGAGCCAGAACCTGCAGAGTTACAAATTTTGGCCTTCTGTGCCAGCTAATCCATGGACTTGGGCTGTGCCAGCACCAGGAAGTTTTCAGATCTGGGCGCTGGCGCTGCCAGCCAACACCAGATGTGGGTGGCGTCATTGCCAGCGACAGAAATCTGCCAGATTTGGGCTCTGCTGGCCCTGAGAAATTTCCAAATCTGCGTTCTGGTTACATGACACACAAGATGTGGGGGCGGTGCCAGAGCCAGTAAGAGGAAGCTGCCACAGGTTTTGGATTTCTGTGCCAGCAAATTGCTGCACTTGGGCTGTGCCAGAATTGGGAAATTTCCAGATCTGGGCACTGGCAGTGCCAGCAAACAGCCCATTTCAGGCTCCAGGCTCCAGGAAGGACTGGATCTGGATGCCTTCCTCTTTTCTTTCCTTCCTTCTTTCCTGGGATCCTGCGGCCAGCAAACTCCAGATTGGGCAGTGCTGGCAAGGGGAAATTGACAGGTTTTAGCTTTCTTTGCCAGCGAATTCTGGACATGGGTAGTGCCAGCACCGGGAAATTGCCAGATGTGGGCACTGGCAGTGCCAGCACACACCAGATCTGGGTGGGGAATGTGCCAGCACCAGGAAATTGTGAAATGTGAACTTTCAGTGCCAGCATATTGCTGGAATTATGCTGTGCAGGAACCTGAAAAATTCTGGATCTGGGCACTTGTGGTGTCAGCAAACACAAGATTGAGTTGCTGTAGGTACCAGGTATTTGCTTGGTTTTGGCTTTCTTTGCCAGAAAATTACAAGACTTGGGCTGTGTTGGCACTGGGAAATTCCCGCATCTGGGCACTGGTGGTGCCAGCAACCACCAGATCTTGGCATTGCCAATGACGGTAGCAGGGAATTGCCAGATTGTGGCTTTCTTTACCAGAAAATTGCTGGACTTGGCTCTGCCAGAACAGGGAAATATCCAGATCTGAGCACTGGCAGTGGCAGCAAACACCAGGTCTGGGTGCCTGTATTGGCATCAGGAGATTGCCGGATTTTGGCTTTCTGTGCCAGCAAATTGCTGGACTTGGGCTGTGCCAGGACAGGGAAATTTCCAGATCTGGGCACTTGCACAGCAAACACCAGACCTGGGTGGTGCTGGTGGCAGCACTGGGAAGCTGCTGGGTTCTGGCTTTCTTTGCCAGAAAATTGCTGCATTTAGGTTTTGCTGGCACTGAGAAATTCCCAGATGCTAATTTTCTGTGCCAGCAAACTGCTGGAATTGTGCTGTGCAGGCATCTGAAACATTCCCGATCTGGGTACTGGGGGTGTCAGCAAACCCAAGATCGGGTTGCTGTAGGTACCAGGTCTTTGCTTGGTTTTGACTTTCTTTGCCAGCAAATTGCTGGACTTGGGCTCTGTCAGAATAGAGAAATATCAAAATCTGGGAACTGGCAGTGCCAGCAAACACCACATTTCAGGAAGGATTGGATCTGGATCCGTTCCCTCCCTGCCTCCCTCCCTCAACAAGGCGCCAGAAGGGCTGGAGAGCAGCCAGGCAGAAAGGGACCTGGGGGCACTGATGGACAGCAGGCTGGACATGAGCCAGCAGTGTGCCCAGGTGGCCAAGGAGGCCAATGGCTCCTGGCCTGGATCAGGAATGGTGTGGCCAGCAGGAGCAGGGCTGGGATTCTTCCCCTGTGCTCAGCACTGCTTGGGCAGCACCTCGAGTGCTGTTTGCATTTCTGGACCCCCCAATTTTGGAAGGACATGGAGGGGCTGGAGCGTGTCCAGAGAAGGGCAACAAGGCGGGGGGGTGGGGGGGGGATCTGGAGCACAAGAGCTGTGAGGAGCGGCTGAGGGAGCTGCTGGGGTTGTTTATCCTGGAGGAGAGGAGGCCCAGAGGAGACAAGGCAGTGTCAGGGCACAGGTTGGACTTGATGATCTCCATGGCCTGTTCCACCCTTGCTGATTCTGAGATTCTCTGAAACCACCCTTGGAGCAGTTGCAGGAGGAGCCCTGGGCCTCCTGTTCAGAAGCTCCAGCAGCCCAGGTCCCTCAGCTTCTCCTGCCAGCCCCAAAGCCCATCCTGTCAGTCCTGCAGAGCCTCTGCAGCTCCTCCTCACTGCCCAGAACAGGGAGCCCCAGAGCCAGACACAGCAGCCCAGATGTGCCCCCCTGGCCTGGGGTGCCTCTGGCAAGGGAACAGCACCAGGCACTGCAGGAGCCTGCAGACAATTGATCTGAAGGCCAAAGCTCCTTAGCTCCTTCTGAAAGAGCAGGAACAGTTCCTCATTCCAGAGTGGTGGAATGCTGGGCACTGCAGCTCCGGGTGAGGACTGGACACAAGTTTGCTCCCACTGAGTGCTGTGATGGGTTCTGCAGGAGCTCTGGGCTCCTGTGCTTGCCAGGCACAATGAGGAGAGAAGGAGCCAAGTCCACTGATGTGGGAAATGGGTTTGTAGAAAGTTTTTAGAGCCTAATAGAAGGCCCACAAAATATGAATCTGTATATAAATCTTGAGACAAGGAATGCTAACTTAAAATTTTCCATGGAATAGGACAGATATTGTTGATAGAGTAATGGAGCTAGAAAAATATTTCTAAAGATGGCCTTGCAAATAAGACTTTGGAAAAACAGAGCTATGAAAGATGCATTGTAGTGGGACCCACAAGGGGTATTTTTAAATAATTGGCTTTAACGCATCTACAACATGGCATGGCAAAAGGCTGAAAGACCAAGAAACACTTATAATGTAAAATATTTAGGAAGTAGTTGGCTTCTGATTGTGATGGCGTGAATTATAACATCTGTATTGTCTCACCCTTCTCATGACACTGAAAATGGAATAAAAGTTTTTAAAACACCTCTCAGTTGCCCCATCTCTAGGTCAAGAAAAGAGTATTATCCAACACACTGACACACCTTTGCCTCAAGCATAGCCCAGCCTGGACCAAACACACTGAAAGGTTTCCCCTGTGGCCCATGTCTCGAAACATCAGGTCTGCTGTTTGACAACTCAGGTTGGTTTGGTGTCAAGGAGTTCCCTCAGAAATACTGGGTTTGTCTTCCTCTGTGCCTTCCCCTCAGCAGCCTTGGGGATGCTCCTGTGTGAAGCCATCTGTCTCACACAGTTTCAGACAACTTCAAACAGGATATTGTGCAAGAAGTCGTCTCCTCTAAAGTGTTCCTGCAATCCCTTTCCAGCAATGGGAAATTATTACTGATAGATGAAAGTGGAAAACCCCCAACAGTTTATTATCAAACAGAATCCCCCATGACACGCGTTCCAAGAAGGCGCCGGGGTCTCTCTCGGAAGAACAGGAGCTGTCACGGAGCAGTTCCAGCAGCTGATGGAAGCTCGGGGACTCATCCGGTGTCGGCTTTCTCCCACGGCAGAGCTCCATGGAGCGGGCAGGGCAGTGAAGCAGCTGGGCTGGAGCCCCTCGCTGCCTTGTCTCCCCGGCGTGGCTCAGCCCACAGACTCTCGGGCTGGGAGCGGGGCCGCTCCGCTCCTGCCGGCACCGTGTCCCTGGGCTTGGACAAACAGTTTCCTGCCAGGAGAGCCCTGCACACTGCTCCACAGATCTTTCATAAAGGCCCAAACCAACTCCGTACACTCTGTCTGCAGCAGCTTTGCACAAAGGGCTGCAGCAATCCGGGACAGCTGCAAGTGAGTGTCGGAAGGCTCTTGTCTTGTTCCTGACAGCAGAATTCTTGATGATCTGATGCAGTTTTATTCAGATGTAACATGAGAGCGGAGGTTTTTTGTTAAAATATTTCATGATGAGTAACAAGCCTTGGGTGCATGAGGTACAGGACTGACATGCCAAAGCATGAGCGTATCCTCCAAAGGGGCCAGTTTAATTGCCCATTTTATTACTCTTGTATTTACTCCACACTAATAAGGAAAACCAAGCTCTGCTTGGAGGCAAAACAGGCATGGGATACACTACAGTCCCTCGCAGGCTCAGCAGGGCTGGCAGTGACACAGCAGGCCGTCTGCTTCATTGTGAACCACTACAGAGCTACATCCCAATGTGGTTTAGGTAGCGTGGTATAATTAAGAGCTCCCTTTCTGCATGAGACACAAAAAGGAGATCCCAAATGATCTTCTGCAAACAAGGTGCAAACAACACAGCTGCACTGCTGTCCCGGGTAAATATACATACAGGTGAACTTTGCCAAAGCAGTGCATCATTTCCCAGTGAAATACATGACCTTTTCTTAGCTATGGAATTGTGATTGAAGACACCTGTGAGCCAGATCAGTGGGAGATTGCAAAGGAGCAAAGCTTTGGGATTTGGGCACACTTCTCTTGGTTTCTTTGCTCAGGCCTTTGGTGAGCACAGAACACACCTAGGTAGAAAACCTTTGACTAGACAGGATCTTTTGGATCCATTGTCCCCCAAACGTGTCAATGTGTGGCCCCGTTGTAATGCCAAGTAACAAAGAGCAGCACAGATGACACAAAGAAAACATGGCCAAAGAGGAATAGGAGAGGCCCAATGAGGAAAGGATGTGGTGAGACACTGGCACATTGAGTGAGCTGCACTCCCATAATCTCTAGGCTAGCAGGTCCTGGTCTCACTTTCTCCTTTTGGTTTTTTCAATTGTGTTTATTTATTTACTATTTTTCATCATCAAAATAAAATAGCTAGAATTAAAAAAAAAAAACCTCATAAAAACTTAAAGACAGAATCAAAAGACTGAAGCCCCAAAGCAGATAGCCTCCAAGAAATAATGAGTTAAAACATAGAATGTGAGGCATTTGAAGAAGGCATAGTATTAGGAAACACATAGAGCAATTAATCAGCTAAAGCATGGAACACAAGGACAGGAAGGAGATAGGAATAGGGGGAACTGATGGGCTAAGCATGTTCAGAGCCAACAATGTCAAACTGACCCTAAGAACTCTGCCAAGCTATAGAGACCAAGCCAAGTACACCGGGAATTAACCAAATTAGGGAAGAGGTTCAAAAGTTTAAAGAGGAAGACTCATCGGAAAGACCCCATCTATGATGAAGGCAACAGGAACGACCACCTGAAAATTCCCCAAAAGAGATGTCTCCACCTACGCTCCGCCTACACCACGCCCCATATGAATATGCATGATTATGTATCTGATCTGATGTAATCCTATACCCAAAATTGTATATAAGGCTTGCTTTTGCTATGTGAACTCAGAAATCCACTTCGTGATTTCTCCGACGCGTCGTAATAAAATACCTCCTGCTTATCTGACTTAGGCTGAGTCTCTTAAGCAGTTATTCTCGCCTTTTGGGGCAAAATTCGGCATCATTTTCTGGCGACCCAGATGGGACCAGACAGGAGATCCGGGCCCTGAGGTCCTCCCGGGCCGGGTCCGGGGTCGGGATTCTCTGGGCGCCCCTGACGAATTTTTTGTCAGAAGAGACCCCCCTGGACCGGCGCCTTGGTGGACGGAGGGTTCCCTGCATCTCCTGCTTCAATTAAGAGGTATTTTAATTGTTTATTGGTCTTATTGGTAGGGAAACGGGGGTCAGACGTGACCGCCCGAAGGGAAAGCTGGGGGACGCCCCGGTAACGAATCCCAGCTGGGTTAAAACCCCAGCATTGGGTTGCTAGCATTGGGTTGCTAGCATTGGGTTGCCAGGGTTAGATTCCCGGCATTGTTTTTGTAGAGAAAAGGATAAAGTCCTGCTACTGGGTGAGAGTCCCGGTAATAGAAACGCAGGTTAAAGTCCTGCCACACTGGGTTAGAGTCCCGGTAATAGAAACACAGGGGTAAAAAAAAAAAAACAACAACAAAAAAAAAAACAAAAAACAAAAAACAAAAAACAAAAAAAAAAAAAAAAAAAAAAAAAAAACAAAAAAAAAAAACAAAGAAGAGGGAGAACGCAGGTTAAAGTCCTGCTGAAAGGAGTATTTGTTTATCTTGGTATCTTTGGTTCGTTTATACTGTATGGGAAACTGTCTCAACATTGTGTTTGATGTTATAATACTGCGAATTAAGGGTTAAGAACTGAGACTGCTATCTGAGAGGTTTGTCGGCCGGTGATCTTCTTGTGTCTGTTCTATGTGTCTGTTGCAAAATTTTACAGGAAACGCCTTGTCACTCTCTTTGTAATCTTTTAGAAGAGAATCAGTTGATAGACATCCGGAAGAAAATTGTGACCCCCTGCAATTGTTATATTGTCTACGGCTGCGATTGTATGAATCTGGCAAACCGGTGTCTCATGGTCTGTAAGCGACCTCTTGTGACCAAACCTGGTAAAACAGTCTGTTCTGATATAGACCATAAGGTAGGAACTATTTTATAAAGGTGTGTGGGTATGGCTGAGAGTGAATGAGACGCAGCATCGCTGCGACGCGAGAAGCCAGGACAAAGCGACTGAAAATTGTGTGTGAAGTGTTAAACCAACACAGGGAATAACTATGGGAGGTCAACAGAGTACGAAGTGATGTATGCTGACATGTTCTTTACCCTAAGAAATAAACAGGAGTGGCAAAGAGAGTGCGGGGTAAACGTAGCACCTCAGGACCCCCTGGTACTCGCCCTGGAAAAGGATAAGAAAGGTTCGAAGCCTAAAGAACGTTGCTGTGATGCATGTAGTAGAAATGAGAAAAAGCAGAAAGCAGATGCCAGAATTTTGGTGGCAGCAGTTCAAGAATTGCAGACAGTTTTGAATACAGAAAATTTGCAGGGAAAGACAAACAGTGGATGCCAGGATCTATTCTTAGGAACACAAGACCTGTGCATTTTTCCCGCAGCAAAAAAAAAAAAAAAAAAAAAAAAAAAAAAAAAAAAAAAAAAAAAAAAAAAAAAAAACTTTAAAAATTCTTGCCCCACTTTGAAGGGTGCGGGACCTACCTGTTTTTATTGTCATAAAAAGGGGCACCTGCAAAAAAAAATTGCAGAAAGAAACAGAAGAAACAGCAAGATGAGAAAACTTCTCAGGAGAATCAGAAAGGGCAAGAGTTTTGTTTAACGAAGAGGATCGAATTACACCTAGAAGAGCCCTTGATAATAAAACTAAGAGTAGGTCCTCAGAGTGAAGAATTTGTATTTTTAGTAAATACAGGAGTTTCTCGGTCAACAGTGATGAAATTACCCCAGGGATGTGAGATCAGTTGTGAACAAATCTCAGTAATCGGAGTTACAGGAGAAGCTTTCCCTGTTCCTGTAATAAAAGGAGTAAAAGTTGAAACGAATGACAAATTTGGAGTAAATGATTTATTGTTGATACCAGAGGCCGAGGAAGATATGTTAGGCAGAGATCTAATAATAGCCCTAAATTTACAGATAAAACCCTGTGAAGGAAAACTTGAAATTCATTCTTTACCTGAAGAAGACAATCTAGAAATTAATGACATGGGTTGGCATCCAGGTGAGGTAGAAAAAGGTTTAGAGTGAAGGAGTCTGGTCCCTTTAGTCCCTCCTGGTCGGGGCAAGCCTGTGGATTTTAAAAAGGCAAGAAGGGACTATTTATACAGACTCCAAATATGCTTTTAGTGTAGTACATACTTTTAAAGAAGTTTGGAAGGAAAGGGGACTTAAGGATAATAGAGTCAGAAAAATAATTTGGCTGATAAAAAAAAAAAAAGCAGAAGAGCGACCTCAAGAAAAGGAGATACTAAAATCATGACCTTACAAAAATAAAAATAGAAATCCAGCAGGAGACTCTTTCCCTCCTGCTAGTAAAATTGGTAGCTATAAGGAAATTAGGAGCAACATTTAAGGAGGAAAAGTGAGTTTTTCTTGATGATAGAATTATGATGCCAAAACCAGTGGCACATTAGATCTTAGATAACTTGTATAGACGGACATACTGGGATAACAAGAGCCTTTTGTGATCACCTTTTAAAATTTTTTGGTGTATGGGGATATTTGAAATTAAAAGGCAAATTACCCAGGGGTGTCTCACCTGTTAAAAGGTAAATAAGAAGGTGTTTAAAAGCCCTCCCTCTGGAGGATGCAAAACAGCCTAGCGGCTATTTCAAAAGATCCAGGTTAATTCTGTAGACTTGCTTAAAGTAGGTCGGTGGAAATATCTGTTAATTATAGTAGATCAATTAACTCAGTGGGTTAAAGCACAGTTCAAACAGTACTTTTGGTTAATGCGGGAGCAACTTTTTCGGTTTTAAATCAAGAATTGGTACCTAAAAGTGATGAATTTGTACAAGTTGTGGGAGCAACAGGCCAACCAGAAAAAGCTTACTTTTTGAAACCTATCAAATACAGATTTGTATTTGCCAAATTCGCCAAAACCTCTACTAGGGAGAGACTTACTAGAGAACTTGGGAGCCATAATAAAGTTCAAAAAGGACAGATTTGAATTTCAAGTAAAAGAAGAACAACTGATTACAGCCCTAAGCCTAACAATCAGTTGTGTGAAACCTAAACCTGAGAATCACAATTTTGAGCGAGTCCTGAGCGAGGCATACCCATTAGTATGGGCTACTGATATACCTGGAAAATCAAAACAAGCAGCACCGATTGTTGTTGAACTTAAAGACGGGGCAAGACCGGTGGTAAGAAAACAATACCCTTTGAGAATAGAAGACAGGAAGGGGATTGAGCCCATAATCAAAAGGTTTCTGGAACTGGGGTTATTGGTAGAATGTGAATCGGATTTTAATACACCAATCTTGCCAGTAAAAAAAAAAACCTAATGGAGCTTATAGACTAGTTCAGGACTTGAGAGCAGTAAACGAAATAACCAAGATATTACATCCTTTGGTTGCTAATCCATACACGCTTTTAACTAGACTCAAGGATAATTTGGCCTGGTTCACTGTATTAGACTTGAAAGATGCATTCTTCTGCCTTCCCTTAGCTCCCGAGAGTCAAAAGATTTTTGCCTTTGAATGGGAATCTGTAGATAAAGGAAGAAAGACCCAACTTACCTGGACGGTATTGCCCCAAGGATGGGCGAACTCCCCTACGATTTTTGGGAATCAGTTAGCCAAAGAATTAGAACAGTGGGAAAGGCCGCTGGGAGATGGCACCCTTCTGCAATACGTAGATGACCTCTTAATAGCAACAGTGACAGAGGAAGAATGCATTGAATGGACTATTTCCTTGTTAAATTTCCTGGGTTTAAGTGGATACCGAGTCTCTCAACAGAAAGCACAGCTGGTGCAAAAAGAAGTGGTGTACCTGGGATACGAAGTCTCCAGAGGACAGCGATCCCTGGGAGCAGCTAGGAAAGAGGCCATCTGTCAAATGCCTAAACCAGAGACAGTGAGAGATCTGCGCGCCTTTCTGGGGATGACAGGTTGGTGTCGGCTATGGATCTACCAGTACGGGATACTCGCTAAACCACTGTACGATTTGTTGAAAGAAACTAAGGATGTTCTAGTTTGGACTCCCGAGGCAGAAGGGGCCTTCAAGAAGTTGAAGCTGGAGCTAATGAGAGCACCGGCTTTAGGTCTCCCAGATGTATCAAAACCATTCTGGCTGTTCTCCCATGAACGACAAGGGATGGCCCTAGGAGTCCTGGCACAGCAGTTGGGAACACACAAGAGAGCTGTGGCCTACTTCTCCAAGCGATTGGATGAAGTAAGTAAAGGATGGCCAGGCTGTCTGAGGGCAGTGGCCGCAGTGATAATTAACATAGAAGAGGCCAGAAAGCTCACACTGGGCCAAAAGATGACTGTGTTAGTATCTCACACTGTGTCGGCTGTGCTGGAACAGAAAGGCAACCATTGGTTGTCCCCTTCCAGATTCCTAAAATACCAGGCCATCTTGGCTGAATCAGATGACATAACCATTCAGGTAACTAACATTGTGAACCCAGCTTCATTTCTAGAAGGGAGAGCCCCAGCAGAACCCATCGAACACGACTGCCTGGAAACAATTGAAGCCGTCTATTCCAGTCGCCCAGATCTCAAAGAAGAGCCGCTCGAAGGTGCGGACAACTGGTTCTCAGATGGCAGCAGCTTCGTGAAGCAAGGAGTAAGAATGGCTGGCTATGCAGTCACCACTACAGAAAGGGTAATTGAGTCAAACCCCTTGCCTGCAGGGACCTCAGCCCAAAAGGCAGAGCTGATAGCTCTGACCCGAGCCCTGGAATTGGCAGAAAACATACAAATTAATATATGGACAGACTCTAAATATGCCTTCTCTGTTGTACATGCTCATGGGGCCATCTGGAAAGAAAGAGGACTATTGACTACACAAGGAAAAACAGTCAAACATGCAGAAGAGATTCTGCGATTGCTAGAGGCGGTCCAACTCCCAGCACAAGTGGCCATAATGCATTGTAAAGGACATCTGAAAGGTAACACTATTCCAGAAATAGGGAACAGGAAGGCAGATACAGAAGCTAAATTGGCTGCCACAAGGAAAAGAGAAGTGGAAATAGTGGCCCTAATACCAGGAGAGCTGGATACCAATATCCAGCCAGAATACCAAGAATCAGATCATAGATGGATTCAAAAGAATAAAGGTAAACTGTTAGACAGTGGATGGGGACAATTAGAAACAGGACAGTTGATAATACCAGGGAACATAATGTGGCAGATTGTGAAGGCGGAGCATGAAAAGGCCCATTGGGGTCTAGATCCGCTTTATCAACATTTGCGAGCCAGGATAGCAGGACCGAAATTATTTACTACTGTAAAGCACGTCACATCCCAGTGCGAGCGGTGTCTGAAAAGTAACCCGAACACAGGAACCAAAGTACATCAAGGAGCCATAAATCGAGGTAAATTCCCAGGTGAAGTATGGCAAATTGATTTTTCTGAACTCCCAAGAAAAGGGGGGTTTCGGTATTTGTTGGTACTAACTGATACATTTTCTGGGTGGCCTGAAGCATTCCCTTGTAGGACAAATAAGGAAAGAGAAGTGACTAAAGTACTGTTGAATGAAATTATTCCACGGTTTGGGGTACCAAAGAGCATTTCTTCGGATAGAGGTACACACTTCTGTGCAAAAGTGGTGAGAGCAATAAGCAAAGCATTACAAATCAAATGGCAACTACACACACCTTATCGTCCACAGGCCAGTGGGCAAGTGGAAAAGATGAATCATCTCATCAAACAGCAAATTGCCAAAATATGCCAGGAGACTAATTTGCAGTGGTATCAGGCTTTGCCTATTGCTCTGCTTAGGCTGAGAGTCAAACCAAGATCAAAAGAAAAGTTAAGCCCATTTGAAATTTTGTATGGTAGACCTTATGCTATGCAAGTTGTAAATGGGGACGCTATAGACCAAATCGGTAATCAGTATATTTATGATTATGTAATTACGGTGGGGAAACAGTTTGATAAGAATGCTACTGTGGTGATAGGGCACCAACCTAAACAACCCGACTGCAAATTGCATCCGTTTAATCCCGGTGATTGGGTGTATGTTAAGAATCTTTTAGGAAAACCCCTACAAGAGAAGTGGGAGGGACCTTTCCAAGTACTGCTGACTACCTTCACTGCGGTTCGGATCAAGGAGCGACCCACGTGGATCCATTACTCACGAGTCAAGAAAGCTCCGGAGAATAAAAAAGAGGAGCAGACATCATGATCCTGACTCCACCTCAGATCTTCACAACCCTGATCATTGGACTAATGATAAGTATAGTGCTTCCCCAAGACTCTTCCCCAATAGACCCATGGTCTCATGCGCACCAGTGTATCCACCCAGAGTTGGGAACGAGAGGGCCCTATTTCGAGGTTTATGCCTTACGTAACAATCAGCCATATGCAAGTGAAGTGTGGGATCAGCCCTCCATGGTAGCATACAAGGGAGACCAAGTCCAAATTGGGTGTCGAGAACTTGACCCAGAGGAAGGGAAAACAAGGCGGCTAGTATTAACAATTAAACCCTTGATGCCAGCCTTTAAACATAACCTAATTACCTTTAGTCCAGTGAAAATGGGCAGGCCCACAGTCTGGATCCAGCAAAAAGGCCCAATTTCATGTCAGTGGAGCGACTTCAGGGAGGATCCACCTGGATCACAACAACCGATAAAGGGGGTGATTTATAGAGAAGATTCACTTGGGGAGCTACGCCCTCAAAACATAACCTATGACCCTCACCCCCTTCTCCATTCTCCGGGAGAAATTGTAATATCTAGTGGTCCTGAGGGAGGAAAAGCACTGTGTGAGATGGCATTTAGATTGGATCAGTCAATGACGTTCACATGTGAAAGGGAGTTGAAAACACTGGGACAGGATATTAGCTCCCTCGGGCGTGCTCTCGGGCGTGCTGTCGATTATAGGATACAATTACCAGAAGACGTGATCCCATTGTATCCAGATCTAGACTTGCCTCAAGAAACCACCCTACCAGTGGAGTGTAAAGCAGTACACAACCTAACCTTTATAGGGCCTCAGGTGATAAGAAAATCTAACGAACTAAAATTATTGTTAGACCCCACTTATTCCCTGAAAAAAGGTGCAAATTCACACCGATATTACTTATTTGCAAAAGGATTGCCGACCATTTATACAGCAAAGCCTTAAGGGATGGAATGCATGGCTAGCGACAAGGTCTCATCACAGAAAAACAAAAAGAGATCTAAGTGGGTGGATTGGCACCGGATTTGGCATAGTAAACACAATAGATCAAGAGGTATTAGTAAACGATCTAAGTACCGTCACATCGAGCTTAGGAAAGCTTAAGGTGCCTCTCAGTACATCCATGCTTACATTAGCTGAAACACAATCGCTAGTGGTGAAATTACTAACCATGGTAGCGAACCACACTGCAGAGGATTTTGTGAAGCTCGCTAACTACACAGGGGAGCTTGGCAAAGACATTGCACTCGCTATCCAATGCTCTCAGACGCAACAATGGGTACAGTCAGTAGCGGCAGGAATAATGAGAGAAGGAACGGCAGGTATATTACCTCAAGAAATAAGGGAAACAATATTAAAGGACAATCATACTACACGATTTGAAAGGGACCATCAAGCTTGGTGGCAATTAGTAAACTTCACTTACGAACCTCAAAAAGAACACGTTGAAGCTTATGTCCTCACCATTAGTGCGGCAGAGGAAAGAGGTATCTTTCCCATCCTCACTTTAGGGACAATACATCAAGATGTCATTGTCAGGCCAATAAACCATAACGTCTGGGCCAGTTATGATTACACCAAAAATAAGTGGCAATCGGTTAGCACAGAAGCATGCATCCCTAGAGGACAATTAGGCTATGTTTGCGAAAATGCTGTGGTAGAAGCCGAAGATTTATGCTTAGATGCTGAAAATAGTGTATGTACCTTAGAAATGCTTCCGCATGATAGAACACAATCACAAGTTTACTATATAGGAAATGGGTGTGCTTGCGTAAGGACAGCTTGTGACAACGTCACTATAGATAATTGCCTAGAAGAGACTAACAATACTAACTTTTGTGTATGCAACTTTACCAAGATCATAGGTTGTGATTTTCATTACACTGTCCCAATAACTACCCAACAGCTAATTAACGCAAATTTCAACCTATATCAAGAGATACCGAAATTACAAATAGGGATGGACGTCAAAATTCTCAAAGCAATGCTAGCACACCCTGAAGTAAAGAAATTGGTGCAAAAGGTGAATCAAACAACTAAACGAATGGTATGGCAGATAGAACACAATTCAGAAAGGATAAAGAACGTCCTGACCGAAGTAGAACAAGTAGGCCAGCATCACTGGTGGGACATCTTTACAGGATACTCCCCAACAGCTACACAGGTCTTCCATTACCTGGTGCACCCAATGCTAGTAGTAATTATGGCCTTGTTATTACTAACTCTTACAAACATTTGCTTGTGGTGGAGACTAAGGGGCATAATGAAGAGGACCCAAATGATTTGGGCAATGGCACGAGCCTATCGGTGTCCTGTGAGACCAGAACTTGACGAAAGAATTCGTAAGTTATAAGAAAAGGGGGGAATGAAGCCCCAAAGCAGATAGCCTCCAAGAAATAATGAGTTAAAACATAGAATGTGAGGCATTTGAAGAAGGCATAATATTAGGAAACACATAGAGCAATTAATCAGCTAAAGCATGGAACACAAGGACAGGAAGGAGATAGGAATAGGGGGAACTGATGGGCTAAGCATGTTCAGAGCCAACAATGTCAAACTGACCCTAAGAACTCTGCCAAGCTATAGAGACCAAGCCAAGTACACCGGGAATTAACCAAATTAGGGAAGAGGTTCAAAAGTTTAAAGAGGAAGACTCATTGGAAAGACCCCATCTATGATGAAGGCAACAGGAACGACCACCTGAAAATTCCCCAAAAGAGATGTCTCCACCTACGCTCCGCCCACGCTCCGCCTACACCACGTCCCATATGAATATGCATGATTGTGTATCTGATCTGATGTAATCCTATACCCAAAATTGTATATAAGGCTTGCTTTTGCTATGTGAACTCAGAAATCCACTTCGTGATTTCTCCGACGCGTCGTAATAAAATACCTCCTGCTTATCTGACTTAGGCTGAGTCTCTTAAGCAGTTATTCTCGCCTTTTGGGGCAAAATTCGGCATCAAGACATTAATTCAAAAAGAACCCTAACCCCAACCCCAACAACAACCCCAACCCTAACCCTAACTGGGGTCGTGTTTTCCTAATTTTCCCCATTTTTCCCCCAATGTTTCCCCACCGTGTCTCGGATTCCCCCCCGATATTCCTTCCGGGGATCCCCGGCCGTGTCCAGTTCTTTACCCCGATCCTGCCCGGCCGTGCCCGTTTCTTTACCCCGATCCCACCCGGCCATGCCCGGTTCTTTTCCCCGATCCCACCCGGCCGTGCCCGGTTCTTTTCCCCGATCCCGCCCGGCCGTGTCCAGTTCTTTACCCCAGTCGTGCCCGGCCGTGCCCCGTTCTTTTCCCCGATCCCGCCCGGCTGTGCCCGGTTCTTTACCCCGATCCCGCCCGGCCGTGCCCGGTTCTTTGCCCCGATCCCGCCCAGCCGTGCCCGGTTCTTTGCCCCGATCCCGCCCAGCCGTGCCCGGTTCTTTGCCCCGATCCCGCCCGGCTGTGCCCGGTTCTTTACCCCGATCCCGCCCGGCTGTGCC
Organism: Ammospiza caudacuta; assembly: GCF_027887145.1. Lineage (NCBI taxonomy): Eukaryota > Metazoa > Chordata > Aves > Passeriformes > Passerellidae > Ammospiza > Ammospiza caudacuta. Next base: position 4,034,177 of record NC_080602.1, read on the forward strand.
CGGTTCTTTTCCCCGATCCCGCCCGGCTGTGCCCGGTTCTTTTCCCCGATCCCGCCCGGCCGTGCCCGGTTCTTTTCCACGATCCCGCCCGGCTGTGCCCGGTTCTTTACCCCGATCCCGCCCGGCCGTGCCCCGTTCTTTTCCCCGATCCCGCCCGGCTGTGCCCGGTTCTTTTCCCCGATCCCGCCCGGCCGTGCCCGGTTCTTTACCCCGATCCCGCCCGGCCGTGCCCGGTTCTTTGCCCCGATCCCGCCCGGCCATTCACGGCCCTCACCCGTCCCCGTGCCCGGGCCGGCCCTGGGGCTCTCCCTTGCTGGCCCCGGGCGGGTGCGGGAGAGAGAAAATCCAGTAAAATGGAACAAAACCCAATCCAACCGTGCGGGGTCTCGGTGGGGTTTGGGGTGCACAGCTGGGATTTGGGGCGTGCGGGTGGCACCTTGGGCTCCCTCCCGGGTGGGGTTTGGGGTCAGCTGGGGCCGGTTCGGGGCTCCCGTCGACAGAGGAGCCGGGCCCGGTCGGAGGAGTCCGCAGGGGATTTGGGGGCAGCTGAGCTGGTTTTGGGGGAAACGGGGGCATTTTGGGGGCTCCGAGATGAATGCTGGGATCACCTGGGGGCATTTTGGGGCTCCCGAGTGGGTTTTCGGGGCACTTGGAGGCATTTGGACAGTCCCGGAGGGATGCTGAGCTGAACTTGTGGCCGTTGCAGCTCAGCAAGGAAAGAAAAGGTAAAACAGAAAGCCTGAAAGCCAGGCAGAAAGAAATTCCTAATTTTTAACCCCAAAAATGCCGGTTGGAGCCCTAAACACTTCCAGATTTTCTCCCTGCAAGGACCCAAAATTCCCATTTCCCCCCCTTTCTCAGGCCCTACAAATGCAGGATTTTACCCCAAAAATCCGGAGATCCATCGCTGAAAGATTCGGGTTTTGAAGCCCAGAAATGCCGGGCTTGAACCCCAAACAATCCGATTTTGAACCCCAAATCTTCCCCAATTTGTTTCGCCTTCCAGGGCCCAAAGGTCCCGGTCTGGAACCCCCAGAGTCGCGATTTTCAAGCCAAACATTCCCAGGTTTTCACCCCCAAAATCCCCACCCAAATGCATGCCCAGAACGGGGGGGATTGAAGCCCAAAAGCCCCGACTTTTCGGGCCGGAGTTCCGGGAATTTCCCGCCGAAATGCCCCGGATGTTTCCCGCCAAAATGCTCAGGGCTTGCGGGCGCGGCAATGGTGGCGGCGGGATCGGCCCGGCTCAGGTTGGGGGTGTCCGCGGGGGGGTTGGGGGGAATCGGGGGGATTCTGGGGCTGCTGGGGGGATCGGGGCGCTGCCAGGCCGGTTTTGGGGTGAATCGGGGCCGTTTCTGGACTCGCGTCGAGCGCGGCCGAACCGAGCGCGGCATAGGCGGCGGCGGGAAGGGGGCGGGGGGGCAGCGGCGGCGGGAGCGGCCGGGGCGGGGCGGAGGTGTCCGGGGGGGATTTTGGGGGGATTTGCGGGGACTCTGGGACAATTGGGGGGATTTTGGGGCTCCGAGGCCGGTTCTGGGGGGGATTTGGGTGGGTTCTGGGCTCTCATAAGCGGCGCCGAGCCAAGCGCGGCAGAGGCGGCGGCGGGGGAGGGGGGGCGCAGCAGCGGGAGCAGCCGGGCCAGGGTCGAGGCGTCCGGGGGGGGATTTGGGGGGAATTGGGGGGGATTTGGGGATGGTAGCCGAGGCTGGAGGGGTCCTGAGGCGATTTTGGGGGTAGTTGAGGCTTTTTGGGGGGAACTGGGGGGGGGGTTTGGGGCTCCCGGGTGAGGTTTTGGGGGGGTCCGTGAGGGGTCGTGGGGGTCCTGGATGGGATTTGGGGAGATGGGAGGGATTTTGGGGTGAATGTGGGGGATTTGGGGGCCGGCAGGTGAATCTTGGGGGGGAATTGGGCCATTGTGGGGGTCCCGAGTTGCTTTTCCCAATCTTTACCCCCAAGTTCCCGATATTTCGGCCGTCGGTCCCTGCGCCCGTTCCCCGCCGGCCCCACAAGCCCCACGTCCGAGCCCCACGCGCCCCCGGGACGGCCCCTGCGCCTGCCCCAACATGGAAAAGGGGAGCGCAGAAATAAATAGAGGAAAACATCTTGGATTGTTTCTTTCGTTTTCATTTCACTTCTGGAAAGCTGTTTCTGTTTTCCAGGAATCTTCTCCTGTCTGCTCTTCCCAAGAATCTCTCATGGAGAACAAGGTCAAGCTTCTGTCGCAAGATGTGCCACCAGGAAATGATGCCACTGGTGAAGTTTTCATGGTGACTGTTTGTGCTTGCTTAGGGCTAATTTTGGGAGGAAACCTCCAAAAGGGGTCCGCCTAGAAAGCGAATTCAAGCAGCCCCTCCCCCTACTAGTTCAGGAAAAGACTTCCCTTGAGAAAAGTGAAAAAAAACCCCAGTTTATTTCACAAGTGAAGTATTCACAAGCATGAAAAATGAATAATATTAAATAAAGCCTCGGACAGTGCTGAAGAGATGGCAAATTCAGGAAGTCCTTTTTGTGGGTTGTAGTTGGCTCCCTCAGTCTCTTCTAAGTCCCTCTGGTGCTGGAATGCAGCGTCCCCGAGCTCGGGGGGCCACAGGTGTGAGCTGCTGCTGCCGGTGTTTGTCTGGGTTTTCAGTCCAGAGCAGGTGTAAACAGTTCCAAAAAAAAGGAAAGTCACAGTTCCTCCACAGAAAGAGGAACTTCTCTTCCTAAGCTAGCTAAAACCAAATTGCTAGACCTGGGCTGTGAAGGCTCCGGGAAATTTCCAAATCTGGGCACTGGCGGTCCCAGCAAACACCAGAGCTGGATGGTGCTGGTGCCAGAACCTGCAAATTTCCAAACTTTGGCTTTCTGTGCCAGCAAATCGCTGCACTTGGGCTGTGCCAGCACCAGGAAGTTTTCAGATCTGGGCGCTGGCGCTGCCAGCCAACACCAGATGTGGGTGGCGTCATTGCCAGCGACAGAAATCTGCCAGATTTGGGCTCTGCTGGCACCGGGAAATTTCCAAATCTGGGTTCTGGTTACATGAAACACAAGATGTGGGGGCGGTGCCAGAGCCAGTAAGAGGAAGCTGCCACAGGGTTTGGATTTCTGTGCCAGCAAATTGCTGCACTTGGGCTGTGCCAGAATAGGGAAATTTCCAGATCTGGGCACTGGCAGTGCCAGCAAACAGCCCATTTCAGGCTCCAGGAAGGACTGGATCTGGATGCCTTCCTCTTTTCTTTCCTTCTTTCCTTCCTTCTTTCCTGGGGTCCTGCGGCCAGCAAACTCCCGATTGGGCAGTGCTGGCAAGGGGAAATTGCCAGGTTTTAGCTTTCTTTGCCAGCAAATTGCTGGACATGGGTGGTGCTAGAAGAGAGAAATTTCCAGATGTGGGCACTGACAGCGCCAGCGCACACCAGATCTGGGTGAGGGATGAGCTGGCACTGAGAAATTTCCTGATGGTAATTTTCTGTGCCAGCAAATTGCTGGAATTGTGCTGTGCAGGCATCTGAAACATTCCTGATCTGGGTACTGGTGGTGTCAGCAAACCCGAGATCGGGTTGCTGTAGGTACCAGATCTTTGCTTGGTTTTGACTTTCTTTGCCAGCAAGTTGCTGCACTTGAGCTGTGCCAGAATATGGAAATAACAAGATGTGGAAACTGGCAGTGCCAGCAAACACCACATTTCAGGAAGGATTGGATCTGGACCCGTTCCCTCCCTGCCTCCCTCCCTCCACAAGGTGCCAGAGGGGCTGGACAGCAGCCAGGCAGAAAGGGACGTGGGGACACTGATGGACAGCAGGCTGGACATGAGCCAGCAGTGTGCCCAGGTGGCCAAGGAGGCCAATGGCTCCTGGCCTGGATCAGGAATGGTGTGGCCAGCAGGACCAGGGCAGGGATTCTTCCCCTGTGCTCAGCACTGCTTGGGCAGCGCCTCGAGTGCTGTTTGCAGTTCTGGGCCCCCCAATTTTGGAAGGACATGGAGGGGCTGGAGCGTGTCCAGAGAAGGGCAACAAGGCTGGGGAGGGGTCTGGAGCACAAGTCCTGTGAGGAGCAGCTGAGGGAGCTGCTGGGGTTGTTTATCCTGGAGGAGAGGAGGCTCAGGGGAGACAAGGCAGTGTCAGGGCACAGGGTGGACTTGATGATCTCCATGGCCTGTTCCACCCTTGCTGATTCTGAGATTCTCTGAAACCACCCTTGGAGCAGTTGCACGATGAGCCCTGGGCCTCCTGTTCAGAAGCTCCAGCAGCCCAGGTCCCTCAGCTTCTCCTGCCAGCCCCAAAGCCCATCCTGTCAGTCCTGCAGAGCCTCTGCAGCTCCTCCTCACTGCCCAGAACAGGGAGCCCCAGAGCCAGACACAGCAGCCCAGATGTGCCCCCCTGGCCTGGGGTGCCTCTGGCAAGGGAACAGCACCAGGCACTGCAGGAGCCTGCAGACAATTGATCTGAAGGCCAAAGCTCCTTAGCTCCTTCTGAAAGAGCAGGAACAGTTCCTCATTCCAGAGTGGTGGAATGCTGGGCACCGCAGCTCCGGGTGAGGACTGGACACAAGTTTGCTCCCACTGAGTGCTGGGATGGGTTCTGCAGGAGCTCTGGGCTCCTGTGCTTGCCAGGCACAATGAGGAGAGAAGGAGCCAAGTGCACTGATGTGGGAAATGGATTTGTAGAAAGTTTTTAGAGCCTAATAGAAGGCCCACACAGTATGAATTTCTATATAAATCTTGGGACAAGAAATGGTAACTTTAAAATGCCATGGAATAGGACAGATATTGTTGAGAGAGAAATGGAGCTAGAAAAATGTTTCAAAAGATGGCCTTGCAAATAAGACTTTGGAAAAATAGAGCTATGAAAGATGCATTGTAGTAGGACCCACAAGGGGTAGTTTTAAATAATTGGTTTTAAGGCATTCACAACATGGCAAGGCAAAAGGCTGATAGACCAAGAATATTGTAATTAGGAAATAGTTGGCTTCTGATTGTGATGGCGTGAATTATGTGTATTGTCTTACCCTTCTCGTGAGACTGAAAATGGAATAAAAGTTTTTAAAGCACCTCTCAGTGTCCCAAATGATCTTCATGCAAGCATGCAGTAAAGAACTGCTCCTGCTATCCCAACGAAGCGTTTGCTTTGGCACTTAGACTCTTCCCATTCATCTTTTGATGCAGACACTTCAGGTTTTCTCTCACAACCCTGCAAGGCTGGCAGTCTCTGTTTCCCATTTCCTGTTCTTCCCTAGAGATGGTGCAGTGGCTGCCTTGAAACAAAAAGCCCTGAGATCTGGACAGCTTGAAGGAGCATGAAATGCTAATTAAGTGCTCATATTGGTAACACCCAGGTCTGCACTGCCCAGTGCTCTGGAGCAGCAGCAGCAGGACCATGCATCATTCCTGTTGGTTGATGTTCATGTTTCTGGTGTGCAAGAGCAATGACTTTGAGGAGGGACAAAAATGCCCCTCTTCAGACAGTGGGTGTGCAAGGAGATGTGAAGTTTCATAGCTTTTTCTAGGATATTTCAGAAAGATCTAAGAGAATATTGTGGCATGGAGCAGGTCCCTAAATTTATCTCCAGAGAAATCCCCAAAGGGCACATTCACTCTGCTGCTGATGGCAACCCCATAAGCTCATGGACCAGTTTTCCCTGCAACGTTCCACCCTGCCTGGGCTTTACTAGGCCGGGACTAGACCCAGAGCTAAGCAAACACAGGCAGCCAGGTGACATTGTGTAACATCAGAAGCTGGCAACCATGAGGACTTTCCTGTCAAAAGGTTACAGTTTGCACTGGGCCCAGTAGTGTTTTTCCTTAGGGCAAAGCAAATTGAAATGTGAAGTTTAAAAGCTTCATATTACTATGAAAGGAAACTTCAGAATAATTTCTGGAAGGGCAGCATTGTCAATGACCATGCAGCCCACCAACAGCTGGAGCTGAATCCAGAATTGCTTCTTCCAGCTGGGCAGGAATTCATTCCGCTGGCAAGCACTGGTCCATGGGAACAAATGATCCCCTAGCTCTGGGCTGAATGGCACCCAGGCTGCAGTGCAGATTTGAGGAGCCCTTGTCACTTGTTATTGGCCTCCCAGGGCACTCATCCTTCTGCAAACAAGGTGCAAACAACACAGCTGCACTGCTGTCCCGGGTAAATATACATACAGGTGACTTTGCCAAAGCAGTGCATCATTTCCCAGTGAAATACATGACCTCTTCTTACCTATGGAATTGTGATTGAAGACACCTGTGAGCCAGATCAGTGGGAGATTGCAAAGGAGAAAAGCTTTGGGATTTGGGCACACTTCCCTTGGTTTCTTTGCTCAGGCCTTTGGTGAGCACAGAACACACCTAGGTAGAAAACCTTTGACTAGACAGGATCTTTTGGATCCATTGTCCCCCACACAGGTCAACAGGTGACTCTGCTGTAATGGCAAGAAACAAAGAGCAGCACAAATAACACAAAGAAAACATGGCCAAAGAGGAAGAGGAGAGGCCCAATGAGGAAAGGATGTGGTGAGACACTGGCACATCGAGTGAGCTGCACTCCCATAATCTCTAGGCTAGCAGGCCCTGGTCTCACATTCTCCTTCTGTTTTTTTCAATTTTGTTTATTTATTTACTTTTTTTCATCATCAAAATAAAATATATAGAATTAAAAATACGTCATCAAAACTTAAAGACAGAATCAAACCACATTAATTCAAAACTACATCGAAAGATCAGAACATATGTACAGCTGTAACTATGAAGCCTAATGCATCAATCCTAATCTGCAAACACTCTTCATACAGGCGGCAGCTTCTTCCTGACTTTGGAGGACAGGGAGCTCTTCTGGACGGGAGGCGAGGACTTTGTGGGTGAGGGAACGTCAGAAGTGTCCAGAGAAAACTTCTCGGTAAGACTGTAACCAGCCAGATCTGCAAAGCGGAGACACAAAGTTTAACAGAGAGGCAAAGTTTAACAGAGGCCACAATGCAAACCTGAAGCATCTGAAGCTCCATATTTCATGGGACACATTTCCTGGAAATGTCCAAACAGCTGCACAGGGAAACATGCTCCTGCTGGCAGACACTGAGGCAGGCCAGGGCAAACCCTGAGCCACTTGCCCAGAGCTGGCACAGGCCCAGCCTGGCCTCTGGGCTGCCCTGGGACAGCGGGGAGCCCAGAGCCCTGTGCTCCCCAGGAATGGCTCAGCTGCACATGCACCCTCCTGCTCCTCTGCCTGCCCCACAGCTCAGCAGCCCCACAGCTCCAGGGGCACTGGCAGCAGCACAGCTCATTGCAGGGGCACATGCAGGGCACAGCTGTTCCCTGGCAATGTGCACAGCCTCTCTGGGCTGCCACAAGGCCCTTCCTGCCAGCAGAGATTGGCCCAGCTCCCTCCTCACCTCTGCGTGAGGCTGAGCCATGATTGCCTTCACCTTATCCTCCATCTGGAGTTGCTTCAGGCCCCCCATGCCATGACTAGGAAGGGCAATGGAGAGAGTGGGGCAGATGCACACCCTTCCTTAGGATTTTGTCATTTTTGGCACAGCTAAAAAGGCAAATCCAGAGGTGTCCAACTCAGCGCTTCCTCAGCTTTCTGGAGAACATCTCGCCTTCACCAGCCCAGCATTCTGGAGAGGTTTTCTCGCACATGTGGAGGCTTGCTGGCAGCACATTCCTTCAGCTGGGTGCCCATCACCTTGCAGAGGGCAGAGGCCAGCTTGGTGGCCACGGTGCGGACGCTGGCGCTCCGCACAGGCAGCGCCTTGTTCTCCAGGCAGGACCAGAGCACGGGCAGGGCGTCGCGCTGGGCGACTCCAGGGCTCCTGGCATGAACCCCCTGCACAAGCACTGCCGGGACAGAGACACAGCTCCTTACCCACCAGCCTCACTGCAACAAGGATCTGCCTCTGCTTCTGCTTCTTGCCAGCCTCTCTGGCCAAGAGCAGCAAAACAGCACCCAGAGCCCCTTGGCCCAGAAAGGGGCAAAGCAGCTGAGCATCCTGGAAACAGAACCACCCACCCCTCAGCACTAACTGCTCTCACCAGAGCCTTGTCCCTGCGGCAGACTTCCTACCTTTACTAAATTATTTCACAATCTCTGCATGAGCAATGAATGAAATGTCCAATTGCCTTTTATTTCCATTAAGAAGTTGTCTAAACCCACACTGAATATTTGGAAATACACCATAAAGAGGAAATTGAGAGATTTCTAATAAAAGGAATTATTCCATTTTTGTAACTTTGATGCCAAGTGTCAAATGTCTAATCTGGCTCTTCCCTGTGCTCAGTGGCACACAGCAAAGGGCAGGGTTAGAACACACCTCAAAACTCCAGCCCACCAGAGATGGCTGCTGCCTGACAGCTGGATGAGAAACATCAGTGGCCAGCTGGGGTCTTTGGCAGAATGCTTTTGGGGCTTCCAGCAAAGACCTGGTTCAAACCTCAGGGTGTCTTAGATAATTACCCAGACCCCATTGCCTTGGCATTTGGGCATTTTCACATTTTAATGCCACTTCCCCTCCCAATGTTAATGGCATTTTTCTTATAATGTCCACTCAAATAGGGGCACAGAGAAAGAAAAATGCTACACAGGGGACTGAAATGTAACCAAAACATGAGTGTTTTCTCATATTGTCTCTGAAATCTCTCTGCCCATTTTCTGAACTGAACTATATCAAACACAGACAAATATTTACTACCAACAGGCTTCTTGCATGGCAGATTTGGCTGAGAGAACAAAAAACTGAAATGCTCTGGAGACCATTCTTGTTTTCTGATCAGACAAAATGTTATCTAGCAGCCATTTAATATATTGTGGTGGAAGAGACTTCATTTTCTCTATGCTGTTAATCCGTCAGCAGTCATCAAAATTGAAACAGCTCCTGCAAGTACGCAAAACCAATTCTGCTAAGCAGGAAAGGGTTATGGTGCCCATTTTAAACTGGGAATTCATTTGAGTTTAAATGTAATTAAAGACATCGGTGACTACTGAACATGAGGAACAGCTGTCTGTTCCTACTAAATCTCAGAGGGAACATCTGCTTTTTCTAAAGTAGTCCTAATTTATTGTTAATTCCTTTATTTGAAAAAGAGATCAAAAGAACTGCTAAACTAAATTCCCTATTGCTGGAGATCTACTTTATTCAAATGCACTTTAAAAGGCCTTTGACATTCCCAATCACTGAACATGCCTTTTTGAGATTCCTAATGAAGACACAAAGTGTATTAAACCTTGCATTCAAAGATGTTGGCATAATTAGCAGTGCTTTTAGCCCCAGTTAAAGCAAGGCTATCAATCGTCTTCTCTGCTATATATTGAGATTATCCTTTTTCCATTCCTTGGCTCTTGCTGACACAGCAAGCTCCTCTGAGGAATCAATTATCAGCTGCATTTGTAGCATTTTGGGCAGCGCTGACCCAGGCAGACACTGTTTGCACACCCTGAAAGGCTCAGTCCAAGGCCCCTCTGACAGCACAGGCAGGAGCCTCAGCACTCTGCTTCTGTCCCTGTGCCCCAGAGGCTGCCTTGCACTAAACCCGTGCCTCTGGTACCTCTGTTGAGTTCTGGCCTAAGCTGTGACCCCCAGGCCCTGCACGGTTCAGCCTCAAAACTTTCCAAGAGAAAAACAAGAATTCTGTGAGGACAAAACAAACTGATGCCCTGAAACAGCATTGGCCACCATTTCCCCTCAAAGATCACAGATGTCCCTGAGCTCCCCAGAGAGGAGCCAGCTGGGGCATTTTTAGCCCTCCCTTTGCTGGAGGTGGTTCTGAGCTGCCCCAGTGAGAGCTCAGCCCCAGGCCGAGCGCCGCCCCCATCTCAGGTGCTGCCCAGCTCTGCAGCAGCCAGGGAAAACCTGCCAAACCCACCTGCCTTGGCCATGGGGCAGCAGGGACACGCTCAGCACCTCCTGGTTTGGAGGAGCTGCTCTGCTGTCTGCTCACAGGCATTCCCTGTAAATGCTCCCTGGGAAGAGCTCTGGGCTCAGAAGGGGAGGCCAAGCCTGTGATACGCTCGGTGACATCCAGCAGGGCTTGGCCACTCAGGTGATTCCATTGGTAGCTGAACTCTTTCAGCAGGGACACTTTATCTACAAGGGAAACACACGTTCCTGCTCACTTTTCTCAGGTCATAGGAGAAAGAACAGTGGGGAGGGAAAGGGCAGTGCCAACCCCATTTTATAAAATAAAGTACATTTCTGCTGTGTTTTGAATCCTTTTCTTCTTTCCTTCAAGCCTACTTGGCAGGGTTTTAAATTCCAAAAGAAAAGCTCTCCTCTTACATTTGTAAATCCAAAGTTGTCTGCTGTAGCAGGAGCTGTGTTAAAACATTTCACATCAGGGACCTCAGGAGTTCAGTCACATGGAAGCAGTGAAAAGGTTTTGCATCCCAGAGCACAAAGGAAGAGCCCCATACTTGGGACACAGAAAGGCACTGAGTCAGACAGTTCCTGAGTTCACAAAGCAGCTGGGGAGGAGAAAGTGGAAGCTCCCCTTGAAGACCTGCCTCTTCAACACTCCTTTTTTCAGGCATATTTCCCCAGTGCAGCATTCTCAGAGCTGACATAAATCTGTGTGGCAAAGGAGTTTCGAGCAGCCCTTGCCTATGTAGTTAATTGCTGTGGCCATCTTGCCCCACGCAAAACAACACGTGGAACAAGGCATCCTTGACAGCTGGGTTTATACCTGTTTGTTCTAAAGAAATGAACTTGGTGAATCACAAGTTCCCCTTTGAACATAGAAGACAAAGAAGAAAAGTGGAAAATAGGCAGCTAATGCCTCTAATGTAGAGCCTCCCAGGTGGCTGCCCTGCAGAAGCTCTGATGGGTCAGTGTCCCTTCATGCCAACACCAAAGCTGTTCATTTGGGAAGTCAGACGGGGCCCAAGCAAACTCCAAACCCCCTTTGCCCCTGAACTGTAGCAGAGCTGTAGCCCAGGACTTGCTCTTCAGACAAGCAGCACAGAGCCAAGGGCTCCTGGGACTGTTGGGAAATGCTGATCCCATTCCAGCCTGTTGGGGATGGTGCATAAGGACTGCACCTGCACAGCCTCTGGTGGGTGTCAGCTGCAGTGTTCCACACACAAGAGCAGCTGCCAAGGGACTCAGCACTCTCTTGTGCAGGAGAGACAGAGACGAAGCTGAGGAGAGTCCCTGCCAGGGCTCAGCCTTACCCAAATGAGCAATGGATTCTCCCAGTGCTTTCACAGCTGCCCCACGAACCCTGGGATCCTTTGAGTTCAGGTTCTTTTTTATTCATTCCACCAAACCAATGATCACCGGGTTCAGGGCATCTTTCAGGGCTCCTGTGATTTCAGCCAGCATGTCCAGTGCCCTCTGCTTCACTTTCTTGTGGCTGTCAGATATTCTCAGGACAAAATAATCAAAAATCTGTGAAGAGAACAAGCAATGTGAAAGCTGGATTCAAATGCCCCTGTTTGAAGAGTGGCTGTAGCAGTCAGCAATGTCAAAGATGAAAGTGATCCTTTCTGTCAGGGCAGCACTCGCTTGCACAATTTCACTGTTTTCCTGTGGGCCACTCAATGGAATGGTGGCACAGCCTCATGCTGGTTGAAAGATTTTCTTCTGTTTTTAGGAGGTTTGGCTGGGGACTGAATAGTTCCTATGGTATTTCTCTCCATCTATAAATCATTAAATCGATTCCATTTTTTAATGCTAAAGAGTACCTTTGCTTTGAATGGAAGCAGATGTTTACAATGCCTGGTTTTCTATACATTTCCCTCAAGTACGGAGGGCAATTATGATTTTGCCAAAACAATGGCTGGAGGAGATCTAAGTTTTCTTTTGTTTGTCTCAGAGGCAGTGTCTGGAGAAGAGCAGGGCCCTGATCAACTCTTCCAGGATCCAGACCATTTCTCTAAGTAACAGGTGGACTTCTGAAATGTAATGTGCTGTACAGCTCTCATTAGAGCAGGTTCAGTCCCTTGACAGCCACATTATCAGGCAGCTTTCCCTGGATAAAGGGAAAAAGCAGCTACTGGGAGGAGAAGGCAGAGATGAGTCCTTAGCTGTTTTCCTCCTTTTCCAAAGAGAAAAAAAGACCCCCCAAGAAGGGTGAGCACTGTCTTTACCAAGAGGAATAGGAACAAGGATGGAAATGAGTAGCCAGAGCTGTGCCTGTGTAAGACAAGATGGAGTATATAGAAGTAATCTTTAAAAAAAACAACTGGGTCTAAACCAACCCAGCCTGATACTTCTCTTCCCTGTGCAAACCCATTTTTGGTCTAGAGAACAATTGCCATGCTTTCAGGGGCTGGATTCCCTTCACTTCACCCAGCTGGGAGTAGGAGAGAGCAGCAGTTACACCAGCAGAAAATTCTGCCATCATCTGATGAACAGCATCAATAGGCAACTACCACTGTGAGGGCCGGGTGAGCAATGTGGCGTCAAAGTGGAGCGTGTAGAAGAGGGTTACAGTGACAGCACACAGTGAGTGCAACACTGAGGACAGGGAAGCCCACTAAACAGGCACACAGACACTACCCTGATTTTCCTTTCTCCCTGGCAATGCTTGGTGTAAGTCCAAAATTCCATTCAGTATTGTTTCAGGGGGACTCAACAATCTCAGATCCCCAAATACAAATTGAATGTGTCTTCAGAGCACACCAACCTACTGAAATGATAACAACCCAACAGAGAGTTATTACACAACTAATCAGGAAAGCTAGAAAACATCAGTGCTCCCTTGCAGGAAGAGACCTTGTGAATATATACTTACTTCTCACTCCAGAGCACCTCAATTGCCTACTTGAAACATCTGAACCACTGCAATACGCCTCAGACAGTCTTTAAACAGGCAAAGATCAGCCACCAATTCTACCATCAAACCATTTCTGTGCTGCACAGGATGTTCAAAATTACCCAAGACCCGGAAAGATCCATTGTAGCCACCGGCCCAAATTGTCAGGAACATGGCCTTGCTTCTCTCAGAGCTGCAGTCAATCCAAGAGCACTAGAGAGTCTCCACATCTGGCAATCAGACATCACACACTAGGCACCTTTCGGCAAACTAAAATACATCCACATCTCAATCAAAATCTTTTCCAGTGAGATTTTTGCCTCTGCCCATGCTGGTGAAAAATCAAAAGATGCTATAAAACATTACTTTTTAGTTTTTTCCACATTAGCAATTCCACAGGAAATTAAAACTGATAGTGCTCCTGCATATACCTCACACTGATTCCAACAAGTTTCTGTCCACTGCGGTATAAAACATGTCACAGGCATGCCACACTCTGCCACAGCACAGTGCATAGCCGAGAGGGCCCAATGTTCCATCAAAAGGATCCTTGATCAACTGAGAGGGGTACTCCAGATATTATCTTCCATTGAGAGACTGGCCAAGGTCTTTTATGTATTCAACTTTTTGATCAACTCCTTTATGGAGCCAACTCCCCCAGTCATCAGGCAGTTTACTAATTCATCTGCAGCCCAATTAAAAGAACAGCCGCCTGTGTTGATCAAAGACCCTGAATCTAAACAATTTATGGGCAACTACCCATTAAATACTTGGGGAAGAGAAGATGCCCTTGTCTTTACAGCAACACTCCTAGGATCGATCCCAGCGAAATACATAACAACTCTTTCTGGGAATGGTGAGGCAAACACCAGAGCCACCACCAGAAGAACAGAACGGAAGCCTAAGAGGGACAGCAGCAGCCTGGAAAAGCACAAGGAGAAGGACAGAAGAAGATCTCCTAAGCAGCGTTGACCACACACACCAAGACCAAGATAGTTCAGACACCACTAACCAGGATCTATGTCTTAACATTTGTAAAAATTATATTTTAGCATTGATACATGATTCTTCTAATAAGCTGTGTTCACACCCTTGCCTTACGGGAGAGAAAGTTTAGTGGGACCACAACTTAAGTTTCATCTTCTAATCTCTTTATCTATTTGCTTTTAGGCAACCCAATCCTCCAGATACAAAATTAGCTAAAGTCAGAGGATGCTGCCGTTGGTTGCCGCTGCAGCAGGAATCTGGATGCTCCTCACTGAGCCACATGCCTTCAGCTGGGTGCTTCCACAGACAAGCCACAATTTCTTGGCCATGGCCATGGCAGTCAGGCATTTGAAGGCATGTGTTTTTTCTACCTGTTGTCACATAGGGAGTAAGTATACCAGGGCATCCAGCTGCTGAAAGATCAAGGAAACACGATCCAGATGGAAGGCAACAACGACTGGTTCACTGGAATTTTAAAACACAGCGGGATGAAAGGCTGGTTTACATCTTTAGTTAAGACTCTTGTGTGGAGACTGTTTATTGTATTCATTGTGTTGGTTATTTTATCCTATTTTACTAAATTCCTGCAAAAATCTAGGGCAGAAGCCCTCTTTATAGACAACAAAAAGGGGGGAGTTGTGAGGGCCCCGGGGCCTACCACTGGAACTGTAATACCTCAGGGCAAAGTGACCAAGGAAAAAGAGAGACACCGCTCTGAACGCAATGGTGCCACCCATGGGCATTTGCAGGCTCATGGTGATGCAGCACGTTTTGCTGGCATCACCCAGTTCAGCTGCTGTATTTTCCTTATATCTACACCCCCTAGAAGGTTCTCCCCTCTATTCTACTGTTTTGGTCCTTGCTCACTGCAATGCTACCCTGATTTTTCCCCTCATTTTCCATCTGTGTGCCCAGCCCCATTTTGTCTCCCTTCCTGGACCCTCTTCAGGGCAATCCACAGTGTTTGGAGTTCCACACAAAGATCCCTCACTCGCCTCGTTCACCAGCAGTTTAAGCAAGTGTGCTCCCAGCTCTGGGAGATCAGGTCCCTCACAGAGGCTGGCTGTGGGCAGGCTGGAACATAGGAACTGAGTGCAACAGGGAACCTGGCCTCGAAGAAAACGCATGAATCCCATTGCCCACACAAACCAATGCCTTCCATGTCCTTCCATTTTCTTTATTCTTTCAGTTCTCATGCCACATTCTGCATTGTCTGTGACTGGGTACGTGGCTTCTCTATCTCCTGTCTTCAGGTCAGGCCACATGTGAGACCCTGCAGGAACAGCCTGACCCACAGGAAAGTGGGAGAGGACCCTTGGTCAGAAACTGTAGTGACAGGACAAGGAGGAATGGGATCAAACTGAAAGAGTTGGAAGAGATTTCATGATGGGAAGAAGTTCTTTACTCTCAGGGTGCTTGTCCCTGACACAGGGACCAGTGCAGAGAGGCTGTGGATGCCCCATCCCCAGCAACATCCAAGGCCAGGTGGAACAGGGGCCGCAGCAACCTGCTCTGCTGGGAGCTTGCTCAGCTTGGAGCCACATCATCTTGAGGGTCCCTTCCAAGCAAAACCATTTAAGGATTTGATCATTCTGCCATCCCCATCTCCCACTGCGCAGCGGCCCTGAAACTTCAGTGACATCACAGCTCCCAGAGGGTTCCAGGTGGAACATCCAGGACCTGGAAACGAGCACAGCAGACACTTCACCGGCTGCCAAGGGTCAGTTGCTGCTCACCCTGCACTCTGACCCTCAGCGCGGAGGTGCTGCTGCTGCCTGGGCTTTCCCTGCTGCCGGCTCTGGAGCGCCAATCCCAGCAGGATGTGCTCTTCTGTGCCAATGGAGGTACAGTGCCATGCCAGGCAGGGGGCACCCGGCTTGGGCAGGCTGCAGCCATGTGGCAATGGATGGTGTGGGACAGGAAGCCCACTGGGAGATTGTGCTGCCTCTTGCAGATTGAGAGAGACATTGTGGAGGCTATGGAAGGGGACCAGGGGCTGGATGACGAAGAAATGATGGAGGTGGACTCCTCCTCTACTTCCATGTCCTCCACTGTGGAGGACATGGAAGTAGATGAGGAGGACACCATCGAGGAGATGGAAGTAGATGAGGACGATGACATCGAGGACATGGAAGTAGACGAAAAGGATGAGGAGGAGCCCATGATCCTTGGATGAAGATGGAGCCCCACAGGTAAGACCGGCAGATGCTTCCCACGCCCTGCCCACACACACACTGGGTCCCCTGACGCCAGGCTGGGGCTGGGCTGGATGGCCCCGCTCAGGGACACGGTGCCCGCAGGGGGCCTGGATTGTGCTGCCACAAGCACCAGCCCCGGCCTGCCCTGCGCTTGCCTGGGGCCGTGCCAGCCGTGCCAGCCCCGGCCCAGCCCCTGGGGCCCAGCTGCCAGCCCTGCTGGGCCCAGTGCTGGAAGCTGAGTCCAGCTCTGCTGTTTCCTTTCTTCCAGGGCACATGCACATGATGGCACAGATGCCACGCGTTTGTAAATACGTTTGAAAGTTTTGAAGATTCCTGTAAATATGTTGACTACATTAGAAGTTTTCTGTAAATATGTTTTGAAGATTGTTAGCCCCTCGGATCTCATGTAAATATGTTCTCTACATAGCAAAAAATGTTCTGTAAATCCTAGATTTGCCGATCTTCGGCAAATAAATCCTGTTTCTTTTTAAAACCTGACTTCTCTTGGCCATTCCTTTGGGCAAAGGCAGCCTTTGCACACTTGTGGGTTCCACGTGTTCCGCGTTCCCAGGGCTGGAGGTCCCCGGGGGTGCTGGCACGGCCACCCTGGGGCTGGTGGTCCCTGGGCACAGGGGCTCCCACTGACACCACTCCTGGCACTGGGCACTGCTGCTCTTCCTTGCCTGGGGCACAGCGCTGTCCCCGAGAGCTCAGCTCTCACCAGCTCTCACACAGGGGGCTCTCACAGCACTGGCCCCTGCAGCCATGCCACCAAAGCAGGCAGCAAACCTTCAGCCACCCTTCCTGCTGCAGCCACAGGCACTCCTGGGCCCAGAGCCGCCAGCAGGCCACAGCCATGCAAAATCCACCTGCACGCACAGAAGGCCACCACAGCCTTGGCAACTGGGCCACCTGCACATGGGCTACTGCAGGGGCTGATCTTTAAGCCTTGGTGCCTCCAAAGGCCCTGGGCTCTGCTTCCCAGCCTGCTCTGCACTGCCCTGAGCCCGCATTGTTCCAGAGACAAAAGCCAAGACAGGGCATCCTCACCCTGCCCGCATTCCTGCTGCTGCCAGCGGCCACTGGCCCCTGGGCCCCACTCGGGTGACAGCTGCAGGGACAGGGCAGCCTGTGCTGGGCAGGGGGCACGGGGCTTTGGGCCCTGGGGCTGCTGCTGCTGCTGCTGCTGCTGCTGCTGCTGCTGGGGGCAATGGGCCCAACAGGGCCCCGAGCTCAGCCCCTGCCCGGGCAGCTGCCCCCAAAGCCCCACACTCCCCGAGCATCCCCTTCACACCTGCCAGGGGGAAACCCCACGGGCTTCAGGAAAGAAATTCCCCATAGTGACTAAACCAAAGGGTCCAAGGGGAAAGTCAGCAGCAGCTGATGTTTACAGCACCTTGACAATGGTGGCTGCAGGGCAGGTGAGATCTCCAGGGCCTCTGGCAGGGCCTGCTCTGCACGTGAGCCTGTGCAGCTGCTCCCAGGGGGACACAGCACCGGGATCAGGCCAGCCCTCAGCCCCTCACTGCTGATCCCAAGGAGCAGGCTCAGAAAGCAGTTTCAGATCACTGCTTGCAGATATTTCAAAGGACTACATGTCATTCAAGGAAGCCACCTTGCACATTTAGTATTGGTGTCGTGGCATGACAAGCCATGAAGTTGCCTCTCAATGTGCACTCAGGGCACTTCCACTGCCATCTCAAAGGGAACACAAAGGACAGGCCTCAGCTTTCAGCACTGCTGAGCTCCTCACCCAGCAATGAAACCTCAGGAAGATGCAGGAATTATGTGCTCCAGAGATTCTGGACTCAAATAAATGGCATAAATTCCACAGGCTATCTAACCCAATGACCTGCATGTCTCTTTTTCCTCTTTCTCTCATCCCTCATGTCACTTTCCCCAAAACCTACCATTGCACAAATGGTCGAGGCTTCAACCATTAGGATATCCTTACACCATTATGCCAGCCTTGCTAACGCAACATTTGTTTTGAGCAGAAGCTCAAATAGTTTTGCATGTTGCAGTACAAGATGTCATCACGGCAGTACGGGAGAAAGGTTTTTAGATTGCAGCAGATAAATTCCAAAAGACAGTCTCCTGGAAGTAGTCCGGCCTAAAAAGCGCAGAGAGAACCATCACACTCCAAACACAGCCAATCAAGGACAACCCAAAGACTTTGCCAGAACTCCACAGGCTGTGTGGAAGCTGTTTTGATGTCGTGGCATGAGAAGCCATGAAGTGCTCTGAAAGTGTACTCAGGGCACTTCCACTGCCATCCCAAATGGAACACAAAGGACAGGCCTCTGCTTTCAGCACTGCTGAGCTCCTCACCCAGCAATGAAGTCTCTGGAAGATACAGCAATTGAGTGTACCAGGGAACCTGGCCTCTAATAAAAGGCATGAATCCCACAGCCCACCCAACCCAAAGCCTTGTATATCTGTACCTTTTTCTTCTTCTCTCTTCTCTCGTGTCACCTTCCCCATATTCTCTGTCCGGGAGTTTGGCTTCTCTCTCTCCTGTCCGCAGGTTCAGCGGCACGTGTGACTCTGCAGGAACAGCCTGACCTGCAAGCAAAGGTCACGTTATTTCAGAGCACTGCACTGCTCCAGCTTGGGGAGGAACTGGGAACTGGAGACATGTGCTCCTCCTTGGGAGCAGCTCCTCCCCATCCCATACAGTGAGGAGTGGGATATCTACCACTGACCTCCTCCCATGCAGCAGCACCCCTGAAGTGCTGCTTTTCCCTCCCAGAATTGCCACCCTGAGCCATCCAAGGTGTCCCTCCGCTTCCAGGCTGGCTCTGATCCACAGTGGAGGTGGAACCCTGAGCCCAGCAGACACTGATTCCTTCCCTTCTAGCCCAGGTCCTAGCAGAGCACTAAAACTCCACACCAGGAGTGGATTTGGAGGCTACATGGAGAAAAGGGAATTGTGTCTGACTGGGGCAGACAGAATAAAATGCAGCTGCCAAAGGGAAATCAAAGCATCCCGCAGAGTACAGCCAGGTACGCTGCACATCAAGGCTGTGCTGGTGTAGAAATACTCTATTAAAAGGAATTTATGATCACTACTATCCGCCAACAAAAATACACAGAATACCTTAAGCTTCAGTTTTAAATGCAGAAAAGATAGGAAATTCAGAGTGGTTTTCACCAAACACATCTCAATGGCCAGCCCAGCACTGGGGTCAAAGGGAGGCAATATTTTGTTGCTACCTCTTGATGGCATTTCTTCTTCTCCTAATGCAGGAATTCTGCCTGCCCAGGACAGCAAGGACGCAGGTGAACAGCCACAGAGCTGCTCACAGATGGACAGACAGACCAGAGCTGCTCATCTTCCCCCTTCTGAGGAGGATTTCTTATTCAACCTTTACTTTCTCTCTTCCTTTTACCTAAAAAGATACCTGGGATAGAGTAACAGCTTGCAGGAGACAGGGAGCATCTCCTACCAAAGGGAAGTGAAGGCAAGGGTAATTATTTTGTAGAATAAGTACATGTACTCACAGATAAAAACTCTGATCTTGGGAACAAATAGATTGATCCCTCCCTGTTCAAGACCAAAGAGACATTTCCCTGATCAAAGGACCTGGTCCCTCCTGTGTAAGACTGGGATGTTTGTCACAATTCAGACAGAAACATTTCAAAGCCTGTAGTCATCCAATAGGTATAAATGCTTTTAGAAAATGCAGGAAAATCCATCTTGGAGGATTTCCTATTAAAACAAGGTTTGTATTTCTGGTAGACTCTCTTTCTCTCCATCAGTCCTGTCCACTGGAAGCTGCATTGGTTACATATGTGAGAGGACAGGTGTGATTATCTCCCCGTTTTAGGGGAGGATAGGCTACATGTTCCTCCTCCACACTTGGAATGCTTTCCATGGACAGATCCCAACCTTCTCCTGCTCCTTAAATTTGTGATACACAGGACCTTTAATCTCTGTCTATCTATGGGAGCATCCTCCCACACTGAGAAATCGGGCTCTGCAGGAATTTGGTGCCCTCACCAATGTGTGCCCCTTGCTGGCGGTGGAGTGCTGGTCAGAAAGGAGTTTGTAGGATCTCCATGAAAAGGCCAACACCACATCTCCTGTCCCTGGCTCGGGCAACACCAGGACAGGGCTCTGCCAGCAAGGAAAACACAGCCAATGCTAACCTGCTCTAGCGGGAGACGTCCCTGCCCACGGCAG
Organism: Ammospiza caudacuta; assembly: GCF_027887145.1. NCBI lineage: Eukaryota > Metazoa > Chordata > Aves > Passeriformes > Passerellidae > Ammospiza > Ammospiza caudacuta. The sequence continues at coordinate 4,054,257 of NC_080602.1, forward strand.
GGAGGTGGAACAAGGTGAGCTGTGAGGTCCCTTCCAGGCCAGGCTCTGAAGGATGAAATGCCATCGCGGGCTGAACGGGAGGCGGGAGGACGATCCCCTCCTCCGCAGACACAGCCAGGGCCCGGCTGGCTGCCTTCCCCCAAAGCCCAAAGCGTCCCTGACCGTGCCACCAGCGCTGGGCAGGCCAGGTCACAGCCCCAGCAGTGGCTGTGGCAGCTCTGGGCTGTCACACAGCCGGGAATGGCCCCTGACAGGGAGCACAGCACAGCTCCAGCTGCATCCAGCCACAGCAGCCTGCCAGGGAGGGGAAGGAGGTGGATGGAATCCCATTGAGGGAATCACCCAAAGGGAAAGCACAGGAGCAGGCTCCAGAAGGGTGGGGGGCTGGGGGGACCAGCCCTCCTGTTTCTGTTCTCACTTCCAAAAAATTTAAAAGGTTTATTAAAACCTTATCAGAAATACAACAGCAGACAGAATAAAGATTACAGTGCTGGGAGCAGAGGATTTCCCCACCATGTGCTCACCCACACCAGGGAGGTTTCATCTTTTAACCCTTTAGACCCCCAAAGTTCTGTCCATCGACTCCTCCTTCCCTGCCCCTTCCTGACACCTTGAGTGGGGCTCAGGTGCTGCCACAGGAACGAGTGACCCTCTCAAATGTCCCAAACCCAGGGCATCCCTGATAACAACACAAGGGGGTAAAACATAACTATAAAACTTCTCTGAACATTTTCTTTTTAATTGTGAGAGTCAACCATGGCATTACTCATCTGTCTAATCAGCAAGCAGAAAACAAAACCAAACCCAGGCCTGGTGCTCATGAGCTGCACCCCCAGCACAGCCAAATCCCCGAGGCTGCCTCAGCCAAGGCACAAACCCTTCCTGCTCCTCCTTTGCACACTAAATGGGATTTAACCAGGAGCATCCGAACCCCAGAGCAAAACTCACAGCCCTGATGTGTTTAAGCAGCTCTTGGTGCTCCAGAGATTTCCCCTCCCCACCCAGCACAGCAGCCCAGGTTCATGGCACAGCAGGACAAATGTGCTGCTTTAATAAATAAACCATGAAAAAATCTCTGTTTTCAACAAAAAGATTAACACTGACACATAAAAATGTTACAGGAAGGTCAAGGAAGGTCTTCTGTCTTTATTTAGTTTGGGGTATTTTGAAGTCAAAAGTGTGTTTGAGGGTGGGTTGGCTTGAATAATGTGATTAAAATTGCTGATTTAGACAAGTAAGATGGAAATCTTGAATTTTAATCATGTTTCAGTATGTAGCTTCTAGACATTTCCCTTAAAAATAGTTGATTCTTTTTGATTCCTATAATTTGATACTATTCAACAACTGGGAGCACACACTGGAGCAATACATGTGTAAGCAATTACACAGCTTCACATGCTGCTAAAACAGAACCATTCTGTTAATAGCTTTTTCCCGAGAGAAATTAATTTTTTACTTATTGTTTGCATTAAGTTGCATTTGGGAAATGAAACTCAATTTAAAAAATACAAAACCACGCTTTCATTTAAGCCATTTTGTAACATTTTTTCTCCTTGACACCTCAGACAAATAAAATATGTGTATCCACAGGTAGGCACTGCATAGATGTGTTACTGAATTGTCCCTCTTCCCTGAGAGCTGCAAATCCTACAGCTGCCAGACCTCATCCCTTGCTCCTCATAAAGGGAAAGAAGAGTTTCCATTCTAGTTAATTTCCCAGCTCTAAATCAACTACCCAGTGAGTAGAAATAGCTGTCAAATCCCCTCCACAATCCTGCCAGAAGGGTTCCAGCTGTGGAGAGGGAAGCAGCAAATTCCTGATCCCACAATTGGTTTGGAACCCTTACCAATTAAAAAATATCCCACTCTTGGGATTTTTTTAACCACAACTAAAATAAATTAAAATCAATTAAAAATAAGATCACAGACTCACAGAATGGCTTGGGTGGAAAGGAACCTTAAAGCCCACCCAGTGCCACCCCTGCCATGGCAGGGACACCTCCCACTGTCCCAATGTCCAGCCTGGCCTTGGGCACTGCCAGGGATCCAGGGGCAGCCTCAGCTCCTCTGGGCACCCTGTGCCAGGGCCTGCCCACCCTCACAGGGAACAATTCCTCCCTAATATCTAATCTGAACCTGCTCTCAGTTGGAATAGGTGTTATTGCATTGCCTTGGGATGATGGATCAGGAGAAAGCCCCAGGGTGTGAGCAGAGCTCCCAATGCCGCTGCTGGGGACGTGCCACCCACCTGCTCCTCAGTCACTCAGCTGCCTCACAGCCAAAAAGACAGTGTCCAACAGGAAAAGTACTCCCAAAGGCTAAAACCCTTGTCACTGCACAAATGACAAGGCCTTCATTGGGAATAAATCTCAAAGCAGAGTGACAGCATTTATTTTCCAAGCAGGAGACACTGATCCTGTGGCGACGCTGCAGGGATGGTGTTATTCCTGCTCCTGATTTAATCTCTTTATCAGCTGCAGAAGCACCAGGACAGGCTTTGGTCTCCCATGCCAGCTCTGACGGACACTGCTGTCCCCACAAGCTGTCCCCACCCCTGGGTGCTGCCTCTGCAGCCCAAAGCACCTGGAGGTCACTCTGAGCACTGGCACTCCTTCATTTGGATGCACTCTGTCCATAAAGATGCTTAAAGAGACGCCGAGGAAGACTTTAATTTATAGCCCCATTCTTTTAATCTTGGTCAGCCAGATTTTTTCAGACATCTGTTTATATCTCCTTATAATATATTGGCTGGAGCAGCAGCACCAGGCAGCAGCTCCCTCACAGGGGCTCTGCTGACATTTATAAACCAAAGCGATTTCTCTCGTGTGCTTTATGTTATCAGCTAAACCTGTCCACTTAAATTATTGCCTTGTAACCAAATCACAACTATCTGTTACTCTGCTCTGTGCACGTTTCCCAGGCTCTATACCAATATCAAGCTTTGCAGAGGATAAAAACAAGATTATAAATTAATAAACAAATGGAAAACAGGACATGCTTCCACCAGGCTCACAACTGAGGGAGGATCAGGCACGTTGTGCACCAATTAGTAAAAGCAGAGGGCTGCTGGTGGAATATGCAGCACGCAGTGATAACCAAAGAACTCCATCTCTCTTCTTCTAGAGCAACCAAATGACCAGCTGTGTTCCCTCACTAAAGGAGAAAGGTCTCATCCTGGGCTCCTTTCCAGCACATCATTCCACTTACCACAGGTGGGTTTGTGTTCCAGCATGGGGACAGGGCTGAGCCCCAACTCACTGCACAGCTACAGGCTGGCAAGTTGTACATCACACACTGACCTGCAAACCTCCCACCAAGGTTGTGCAGTAACTCACTGCACTCCTGAGAGTGGCTTCCCATCCCATCCCATCCCATCCCATCCCATCCCATCCCATCCCACCCCATCCCATCCCATCCCATCCCATCCCATCCCATCCCACCCCACCCCATCCCATCCCACCCCATCCCATCCCATCCCACCCGATCCCATCCCACCCCACCCCATCCCATCCCATCCCATCCCATCCCATCCCATCCCATCCCATCCCATCCCATCTCATCCCATCCCATCCCACCCCACCCCATCCCATCCCACCCGATCCCATCCCACCCCACCCCATCCCATCCCATCCCATCCCATCCCATCCCATCCCATCCCATCCCATCCCATCCCATCCCATCCCATCCCATCTCATCCCATCCCATCCCATCCCATCCCATCCCATCCCATCCCATCCCATCCCATCCCATCCCACCCCATCCCATCCCATCTCATCCCATCCCATCCCATCCCATCCCATCCCATCCCATCCCATCCCATCCCATCCCACCCCACCCCATCCCATCCCATCCCACCCCACCCCATCCCATCCCATCCCATCCCATCCCATCCCATCCCATCCCATCCCATCCCATCCCATCCCATCCCATCCCCACCCCTTGGACAAAGCTGCCAGCCACTGACTACCCATCAAGAGGAGCCCAAGAGGGACAGGAGACTCTCCCCCTGCAGCACCACCCTGTCCCCCTTGGCACAGGAATGTCCCCTGGGAAGGCTGGAGCAAGCAGAACAAAGGTGATCCAGCTCACTGAGGCAGATTCCTGGCTTGTCCCCAAGTGAGCATCCGTGTTTGCCATTGTAAGAGAATTCAAAAATCTATCAAGGGTTTGAAAACAAGCCCCAGTTATGAGTCAGTAAGTGGCTCTGCAGCTCTCAAAAATTACCTTGGTGTGTGAGCAAGCCTCAGATAACATCTACCTTCCTTTACTCTGTGTTTCTCACCACACAGGGAGTGAGGGAAAAGCGACTTACTTTCTAGTACAGGCAACAAAGGAACTTGGAATCAATATGTGAATGTTTCAGCAAAACACACCGGCAGTGCTGCAGTACTGAAATAATCACACTGCCAGAGCATCCACAGTAAGTTATCTGAGGGCGCCACACCTTCTCCCTTAATAAAATATTTATAAAAACTACCAGGAGACAAATCCCAGTGAGCAGCAGAGCTCCCCACAGCTGTGTCCCCAGCTCCAGGAGCCACCAGTGCCAGGGCTGGGGACCCGGCTGAGTCTGGGGCATCCCGTGCTGGTGACACATGGGGACACTGTGCCTGACTCCAGCTGTGCCTGGGTGGATGGGATGTCCCACACCAGCGTGCTCAGAGGAAAACAGAGGAGCCAGACCCAGTCTGGGGGCTCAGCTCACACCCTGACCCCAGACTCTGGTTAGAGCTGCTGAGCAACGAAGCAGCAAAGCCTGCCTCCATTTTTCTTTCCTTTCTTTCCTACAAAGGCAAGTCTACCACTCTCCAGATTGTTTGTTACTTCAAAACAAAACATTTTTACACGCAAAAGGAAGACATGTAACAGGCACAGGTAAGGATGAGATGGATTACTGATGGGAAGAAGAGGCCCAGAGCCTGAATCTCATTTTATTTCTTTCTGTCCCTTCTTCACTCAGCATTAGTTCACTGTCTGGCATTTACTGCTCCTCCCAATTAAGCGCCACTAGAAAATGTCATTAATATGCTCTGTGTCACCTCCTCCTTAGAGCTGGTGGGGAGGTTTCACAGCACCAGGCCTGGAAGCTCCCCCAGCAGCTGCCCCAGCACCCCCAGCATTCCCCACCTCAGGCAGGGAGGAAGCTCAGACACCTGTGTGCACATCCCAAGTACAAACTCCTGTGACAAACTCCTCTTCCTGGGGAAGAAATGCTTTACAAATGCACTCCATGGGCAGCTCCTCCTTCCACGGTACTGCTGGGGAGCCAGAGCTGCCTGCTGAGTGCAGCATCTCCTCAGAGCAGCACCGGCCTGGGCACTGCCTCCCCACTGCTCAGGTAACCAGGGACAGCAGGGGCTCTGCAGGGGATGGGATGCAGGAGGAACCCCTGGGGTGATGCACCATGCCCAGTGCCACGGTGCCACCTCTCCCAGGCGCTGCCCAGCTCGGGCTGGAGGAGCTGGGCTGCCTCTGCCTGCGAGTGACCGGCCCTGGTGCTGCCAGCCTGGTTTCATCGCTGTTCTGTCTGATCATTGCCCAGAGGGCTGACAAGGACAGAGATGTCCTTCTCTTCCTGGGACTGCAGAGGAAACCCTAAGAGAGGAGTTCTGTCCTTACAGCATGAGCAAACAATTGGCACTGCTGCTTCCTTCTGCCTCCCAGGGCACCCCGATGGAGCAACACAGGGGTTTGGATGGTGGATGCTCCTGCCTATTTCCCAATAAGCATCTCCTTGGAAAAGCTGCTTGGGTAAACATTCAGGGAGAGCAGCCAAGTCCACACACCACACTCACCATGGCCAGTTCAGCCACGAGAGGCAGAAGGGCCTTTTGTATGACAAATTCCAGCAAAGGCTTATTCCAGCACGCCAAAGGGGAATCAGAGACAAAAGAGCTGGCCAAGTGGTGTGCACAGGGTTAATTAGGGGTCAGTGGCCAAGGGTCCAAAGGCACTGGGGTGGCACAAAGGGCAGGGCAAAGGGCACTGCCCTACAGGGAAGACACAGAGCCAGCCACCAGGGATACCACAACCAATGAGGGAACAGGGAAAGGAGAAACTACCAGAGTTTGGGACATATGGGGAAAGGAACTGGGGTGGTTCATAGTGTTGTGCAAGGCTCCATGGGGAAGTTTTCCCTTTCAGCCTAGGTGGAGACTCTATAGCATATTCTTCCAGGGCAAAGCCCTGGGGATTGCCCTGAGGGATTCAAAGGATTCCACACCCAGACACACAGGGAGCAGGCAGGGCCTGATCCCCCAGCCACAGACCTTGCAGAGGCTCTTCCAGAAAGGTCTGAATGGGATGAATTGTTGAGAGACTAAATGAAGACTTCAAAGCACCTGAATAAAACCAAGGAAGTCTCATGTAAGAACTTCAGTTGGCTAGTTTATCTGACAAACCTGTCTGTGACATTCCAAGCTATGTTAATAAACATCCTGGAAATCAACCTGTCAGATGGTGATGTCTAAGTATGACATCTTCTCCAACATCTGATTTTGTTCTGTGCTGCACTGGAGCAGGGACAGAAGCCATCTGAAATGCTTTCAAGCTTGCCAAGGGTGAATCTGTTCCCTGTTCAACATCCAGCACAGCTGCTGGCAGCAAAGGCATTCCTGAGAAAGCCCCAAAGCCACCCTGTTCTGGTACATCCCAACAGCAGGCGTGCTCCTGCCCAGGCTCCTCACAGGTCCCAAAGCAGCAGCACTGCTTTCTGCTTGAACCCCACTTGAACAGGGGCAGGGAACGAATTATGGAATGGTTTGGTTGGAAGGGACCTTAAAGATCATCCAGTTCCAGCCCTCCTGCCACAGTGATGCCACCCCAAAAGGGCTGATCCCATTGCAGTTTCTCATTTAGCAAGAGACAAGTGACCCACTGGTGCTTGCTGTGCTGCTGCTCTCCCATGGCTGATGCCACAGAGCTCACCGGTGGACTCAGGGTGTTAAGGGCTGCTCACACCAGGATTACAGGGAGACAACCTCCACAGTAACCCCTGGGAGAACTTTCTTGCACCCAGTGATTTTTAATGCCAACCTTGATGTAGTAACCACATCTTTAAGCACCATCCATCAGGCCTTCAGCTCAAACACTTGTTTGGCTGAAAAGGGTTTTAGAGCCACTCTTTTGTCACAGTGCTGAGAGGTCTTCTCTGTAATTTGTTCCCCTCAGCAAATAGAATGAAAACATTTTTAAAATTATGCCAGAATCCAATCCCTCCTCCCGTGATTCAATCCACAGCTAGCAGAGAACAAAGCCTCACAAGGAAGGGGCTCTCCACTAAGTAACCCTTGATAAGAGATGTGAAAGCACCATTCCATTTGGACACTGGGCTGGACAGCGCTCACAAGTGGCCTTTTTCCCTGAGCCAGGATGTGGAGAGTTTAGTTCAAGCATGGCTTAAAGAAAAAGGCCATGAACGCATACAGTTGAGAGAGCAGTAAAAGGTAGTTGTGAAGCAGTTCCAAAAGCAGTTCCCAGGCTGCTTTCTATAAACAATTAGACTTTCTCAGGCATCACTTTATAAACAATAGGGTTCTCAGACAGTCTTCCCATAATAAGCAGAACACCCTCTCTGGGAAAAGATGGCACCCTGGGAACAGATATGGAAGTTTTGGGAACCTTTCATATCACAGTGGGAACACTGGTTTTGTTTTTAATAAACAATTATAGGCATTGTAAAACAAAAGGAGTGGTTAGAGTTTTCTCTGTTAGCCTATCGTGAACCTGGATTTTGGAATATGCATGAAGTTAATTAGCACTGTTATTTAAAGTGACTGATCGATCAATAAATCGGAGTTTGATGCATTAAAGGATGGTCGTTTCCCCTTCACTTCAATAAATGGTGACACCCGGACATGATAGCGAACACCACGAGGATCGCGAACACCACGGGGATTGCGAACACCACAGGAAATGAGGACTGGTTCGGGTTCCAAAGCAGGCGGAATGGCAAATAAGCGCGAAGAAAAAAGCGGAGGAAAACCTGCCGAGACGCGCCGTGCCCTGGGTAACCGTATAGACGGGCCTGGCTGATACATGCGGCCGACGCCTTGAGGAGCTGCAAAGTGCGCACTTATATAGGTATGGAAAGGCAAGCCGCATATGAACTTTTTATTACTTTCTTGCAAAAAAGGCAAATTAAGGGAATAGACTTACAGAAAGAATTACCGGGTGTTTTGGCTTATGGTCTGGAAAGGGGAATCTTTGTAAATCCCCACACGGTTCACGAATTGTCGGAATGGCATAAATTTGGTGATATATTATGGCAGGCTACGTTAGACGATGATAAAACTGCTAAAAAGTGGGGTAAATTATGGCGGGTCATTAATACCGAACTGTTGCAATTTCAGGCTGAAAAAAGGGCTGCCCACCAGGCTACTGCCGCTCATGATCGTAACAAAGAGTATGATGAAGACAGGGAGTTTGATAAGGAGTCGGGAACTCCTCTCGGCCCCGCTACGAGGACGGTTTTATTACCAGCCTCACCACCTCCCTCGGCGAGTCAGGCTGCGAGCCAGGTTGCGAGTCAGGCTGTGAGACAGGCTGCGAGCCAGGCTGCGAGCCAGGCTACAAGCCAGGCTGCGAGCCAGGCTACAAGCCAGGCTGCGAGCCAGGCTACAAGCCAGGCTGCGAGCCAGGCTACAAACCAGGCTACAAGCCAGGCTCCACAGAGCGCTGTATTACCTGCTTCGCCACCTCCCTTAACGAGCCAGCCCCCCTTAACGAGCCAAGCTCTGCAGGGTGCTTTATTGCCTGCTTTGCCACCGGCTACACGGAGCACCTCTGAGTCTCCCGTATCTGCTGTATCGCAGCAGCCGGGGCCACAAACGCATACTCCGTTCCTGAAAAGCAATCAGTCGATCCCTGGGGCGGATGACCTAGCGGCGACGATTGTGAGGGATCGACGAGATGCGTGGGCTGCCCTGGCCAAAGATGCTATGGAAAAGGGAGATCAAGAGCTGATAAGCAAGGATAGTGAGCTGGCTTGTCCCATTGTTTTCACTGCTCAGGCCAGGGGGGGCATACAGGCGACAATCACTGCTCTTGACTGGAAAATGTTATCTCAATTGCGAGCTACTGTTAGTCAGTTTGGCTTTAAAAGCGAACCAGCCAAACAAATGCTCGACTATATTTTTGACACCAGCATCCTTCTCGTTAATGATTGTCGTGGCATTGTTAAATTAATCTTTACCCAACATCAACAATTGCTGTTTAATGCTCATTGGCAAGCGCTCATTAGCGAGTGTGTGGCAGAACAAAGGCAGCAGGGTGACCCCCTCCATGGCGTCACTGTTAATGAGCTTATGGGTCTGGGACCTTTCCTTCGTACTGAGGCACAAGCCTTAATAGGCCAGGAGAAGTGCCGGGAGGCAATGAGGTTAGTCAGACTCGCAATGGAAAGGGTAAAGGAACCAGAAGGGATACCTGTATATATAGGAATCAAGCAAGGCAGAGAGGAATCATTTGGCTCTTTTATTGATAAGGCTGCTGCAGCAACTGAAAGAGCTGAGGTGCCAAAATATCTGGGGGGGTATTACTCAAGGAATGTGCTCTCCAAAATTGCAATTCTACTACTAGGAGAGTACTTAACACCCTAGGTACCAATTGGACTATAGAAGAGGCATTAGAGAGGATGGCCCTCATACCTACGGGACAGCAGGCTTTTGTGGTAGATGTGATCAAACAGTCAGGAATAGGCTTGCAAGAACAGGCAAAATCCTCTCAGAGTCAGGTATTAGCCGCTCTTGCACCTCTCCAAGTGTCAGCTGCATTTGCAACACCAAATAATTGGGGCCAAAAATGCCGCTCAGACAACCACACACCAACAGAAGTCATCGCTGCAGCATTGGCACCCTCTCCTGTCTCCAACCCGACACCACAGGGAGCCGCCGCGGGGGGACCGGGACAGCCGCAGAGGGAGTGACCCGCAGCGCGGAGCTGGGGGGGGCCGTCTGCTCCGGCACAAGCGGCGACCAGAGCGCTTTTCCAGCACCAGAACTTGTCTCTCCACCCCGCAGCTGGCAAAGACCCTCGGTTTTGGACCTAACAGCCTAATGGATGTGACCCTTTGTCAACAAGGGAGGGCATCCCTGCTGAAATTGAGAAACCAGTGATGGTAAACAAGTGAAGTTAAAGGAACTTTTGATCTTCCTGGCAGAGACTGTGAAACAGGAATCAGCGTAAATGAATGTGGGAGTCAAATTTTGGCCAATTTGGCTCGGCATTGGTTATGCTGTCAGAATCACCTGCATTGACATAGACTTTAATATCAGAAGCCCGGATGGCTCAGTCGGTGGAACATCAGACTCTAAAATTATATTTTGAAAAATTTAAAAATGTTAAGATGTGTTGGACTGATTGTATGAGTGAGATGTTGTGAGTGTGCTTTTTGATATAGAAATGCTATAGCAAAAACGTGAAGAGGGTTATTTTAGCTTAATATTTTAGAATCAGGCCTGTAAGTAAGTTATAGTAAATGCTCTATTTTATGTCTATAGTAAGTTTTATCTGTTATTAAGTAGTTTAAGTTAAATTATCTATTGAGTGCCCTTAAATGCTAAATACTATTAAGGTTAAGTTTGTTGAGTATTTTTTCTGTTAAGTTCGAGGTCTATTAAATTTAAATTGTATTTAGGTTTAAGTTATGTAAGATTTGAAGCCAGTTAAGTTCTGTTAATTTACAAATAAGTCTGCTAAGTTAAATATTTTAAGTGCTTCAAGTGCATACTACTTTCTCACCACTCCAGATCAACAAAGGACTGAGAATCGCCCAGCTGATGCCATTGCAGCCAAATGACTAAAGGATTACAGACTGTAAAACTGATTTTGAACTTTTCTGGGAAACCCAAGAAAAGGGTGGATGTGAAAATCTCAAGGACCGTCTGAAGAAGAAGCTGCTCCTGATCCTGCGGCCACTACTGCTACAACTGAAGAGACACTCGAAGGCGATCGACAGGGCCATAACACGCCGTTGCCAGACGACCAGGGAACTGATTGACATTATTGAATCATTATCATCTTTCCATATAAGAGGACCGGCAAAAGAGAACTGCCTTGAATGTCACAGCCCAAATTGTGCTGCTTGGGTTGCACTGTGTTGTGGGGGTTGTGACAGGACCTTTTGGGTGGATCAGTTGTCACTTTTTCATTTATGGTGTAATACCTGTAATTATAGACATACCTGGGAACATAATTGGGAGTGGGCTCTACGGAATGAAACAGGACTAAACACTGCCTCAGCTTTAAACCTTTATGAATCTCAGGAGCAGAAAATCTTGGCCTATTATCGGTGGGAGATACAGCGTATTTTGAAAAGGGTTAAAGCTCAAAGTGCATCTTATATAGCCTCTGTAAGGTGTAGAAAACTGGTACCTTTAACACAACATTCTGTTGTAGGGCCTATAAGAGGAGATCCCAATCAGACATTAGATAACTGCATTAGAAGGTTACAAAGGTGTGGTCTTCAGGTCTCGGGAACAGTAAGATTAAAAACTGATAAGAAAAAGAAGGTCAAAGTAAAAACAGAAAAATGAGGTTTATTTTTATTATATTGCTTGGTGTAGTGGTAGCTGATGAATTAAGGGTAACACATTTTAGTCAACCTAGAGATAATATATGGATAACACTTGCTAGACAGATTAACCAGTCATCGCTTTGTCTCAGCCTTGGAGGAGTTACTAACCCATTTCGAATGTGTTTGGTAAGGCTTCCAGTGTGGTCTCCTCAAGAATTCTGCAGTCTTATTAATAACCGTGCCTTATGTATGCGCAATATGGTAAATATTAAATTGCCCGCACAAAAAGGGTATAATGCCAGTCAGAGTGACGGCTACCGCCAATGCCTGCTAATTCAATCACTTAATACTCCTTTGCATTCCCCACCTGAGGAGTTAGTTCTTTTCGGAAGTGCAAATGCTAGCATGACCAGCACTTCCAACGGTGGGTGGTTCAGCTTTGATTACTCTAATTCTCAAAAGATGAATCAGCATAAACAAACATGGGCTACTCTGGATTCATCTCTAAGCCCGGACATAGTGTCTAAACAACTTTATAACCAATGTAAAGGCTCTAGCATCATGACACCTAAGAAATTACCCACAGGGATATTTCTAATTTGTGGAGATAGAGCCTGGAATGGAATACCAGCCCAGCCACAGGGTGGACCTTGTTATTTAGGCAAGTTATCATTATTCCACCCTAATATATCTGTATTAATGCAACTAAGTCATAAGACAAGCAGGCAAAGGTGCAGCTTACATGATTTAGACTGTAGTCAAATAGGAGATCCATGGTTCTGGAGTAAATTTAAACAAGTGATGGTTTCAGCTCTCCTACCATGGGGTGCTGCAAGCAAAGCAATGACTTTAGCAAAACAAATAGGGTGTTGGGCTAAGGGTGAATTGAATAAGACATCACAGATATTAGATATGTTAACTGCAGATGTACAGAGTGTTAATTACACTGTTTTACAAAATAGAGCTGCCATAGATTTCTTACTACTAGCACAAGGCCATGGGTGTGAAGAGTTTGAAGGGATATGTTGCGTGAATTTATCTGATCATTCTGTATCTATTCATGCTAAGATAAAAGAGCTACGGCTAGGGCTTAACAGCCGTAAGGAAGAAGAAGGATTGGGAATTGATGAGTGGCTTAAAAGTTTAGGATTGGGACCATGGCTAAGAAACCTTGTAAAATATGCTATAGGGATATTAGGAGTACTCTTATTGTTTTTACTTATCTTACCTTGTTTCTGTAGCTGTATCCAAAAAATGGTTAGTAGGATGATAGAGAAAACGTGGCAAACTAACCTCCTTTCTCAAAAAGAAAAAGATGGGGGAGATGTGGAGAGTTTAGTTCAAGCATGGCTTAAAGAAAAAGGTCATGAAGGCATACAGTGAGAGAGCAGTAAAAGGTAGTTGCAAAGCAGTTCCAAAAGCAGTTCCCAGGCTGATTTCTATAAACAATTAGACTTTCTCAGGCATCACTTTATAAACAATAAGGTTCTCAGGCAGTCTTCCCATAACAAGCAAAACACCCTCTCTGGGAAAAGATGGCACCCTGGGAACAGATATGGAAGTTTTGGGAACCTTTCATATCACAGTGGGAACACTGGTTTTGTTTTTAATAAACAATATAGGTATTGTAAAACAAAAGGAGTGGTTAGAATTTTCTCTGTTAGCCTATCGTGAACCTGGATTTTGGAATATGCATGAAGTTAATTAGCACTGTTATTTAAAGTGACTGATCGATCAATAAATTGGAGTTCGATGCATTAAAGGATAGTTGTCTCCCCTTCACTTCAATAGTTCAGTAACTGTTCTGATGACACAAGATGGATTTCTCCATATCCAGGGAATTGCACTTCTGGAGAAATGGGTCTTCTTTATCATTGCTCAAGCCAAGATATTAGTGGTCTCAGGGGGAAGCTAATTTCAGTTTAATTCCCCAACATAATAAACAGCACTCTGTTTATTTTTTAATAGTAAAATTTGTGTTTAAAGTGCTGTACACTTTTGTGTTTCAGTACAGATGTAAATATGTACAAAAATTTGAAAAGAAAATATTAATGTGTATTGGAAAATATACTGGCACAGGGTTCCCAGAGAAACTGTGGCTGTGCCTGGATCCCTGGAAGTGTCCAAGGCCAGGTTGGATGGGGCTTGGAGCACCCTGGAATAGTGGAAGGTGTCCTTGCCCATGGCAAGGGGGGGCACTGGATGGGCTTTAAGATCCCTTCCAACCCAAACCATTCTGGGATTCCATGTAGATGTCCACATTTGCCAAGAAGTTTTCAAAAATGCTATTATTTATGGCTCTTAGCAAAATAATTTCATGGTTTTATTGCTATTTTACTCACTTAAAAAATATAAGTGGAAATAACAATAAGGAAAGTACACTATTTTAAGTTGACTAATTTTATGTTCCTTCCTTCCCGAATCTTCCATCAAAGTGCAAAAAAACTGAGAAATAATTTTCAGCTCCTTCAAAATTTCCTCACAGCAACCATTTACTTTCATTCTTGATCCTCCCTACTTCACAAAATACAAGAGCTTTTCTCATCATAAAAAGTGAAATCTGCAACCCTCAATTGCCTGATTAACCTCTGAGGCTGGATTTTAATACTCTGAAAATATCACTGACAATTATATCCTGAAAGATTACATTTTCTTTTTCTTCATTCAGGGATTTTTAACTTAAACCTGTAGAATTAGATCATGAGTTTTCCAAAACTAACATAGTGCGTTTGATAGTATCCAATGGAATATTATCAGGGAAATGAAAAATGAAAACAGAGAATATCTAAGCATGGATAAGGCTGAAGTCCCAGTAACATTTTACAAGATAAATGTATTCACCCATATTAATTTTTATTATACACAAACACTGATGAGACAATAAGAAGGTTCACCTTCTAAAGACAGTGGGAGCATTCAAGATTTATAGAATTAGCAATTAACCTCTGTCCAAATTCAAATAATTTATATGAACGAATCCTTCAACTTTAATAAATGATGCACAGACTAAAAATCACCCATGTCTTTGTCACTGATCTTCTTAGAGAATTAATTAAGTTCTTTTTAGTCTGACCAAAAAAATTTTGTTGTTTGTTTATTTAGGGTTTTGTGTACACAGCATAGAAATTATGAAAAATTACTCCATGACTTCAAGAAATGCTTTTTTTGCCTGATTTCTCAAGCAACAAGTGGTTATTTGATAAATTATTGAGAATCTAATGGAAAGTTCTTAAAAGTAACTTAAAAAAATTGTAAGTAATCTTGCTAGGCTATTTTTGTACATCATTGTAGAATAGTTTTGTTATTCTGCTGCATACATCTGCAAGGCAGAATATTAAACTTTGATTATTTCCACTTCTTGTCCAATCTATAGATAACTATATGGTTAATAGAATCATTTCTACAGCAACTTTTATCCCCAAAATTAAATGCAACAAAGTGGTCTATTACTTAGTCATTTTAACAAATGATTTGAATTTAATTTAATCTCAAACTGCACAATGTACTATATTCATTACACTTTTTAATTTCTTGTGTTTTCTGCAATTTAGATTTTAATATTACAGCTTGTTCTCCATAATGAGTTTTTATGGTTTTTTTCAGCAAGGATGTTATGGTAAGTAATGAAAATCTACCAGATGGCTTTTTATCTCAAGACCTCAATCCAGCAATGCCTGAAATGTAATTAATTTCATGTATGTCTAACCACACCATCCTCAGAAGGAGCTCAAGTTTTCCTTGGAGTGTCCTCAGGCATCCCAGCCTCCTGTTATTTCCCACTTTAGGAGGGCATTGATTTTCCAAAGGTTTTCCATGGGATCTCCTACCCCACAGCAGCAGTAGCTGAGTGAAAAGTGCAAAAGGCTCATGAATTGGGTCAATTCAAGCATCCAGCAGCTCAAACATTTCCTCTGTCGTTTATTAAAATTGTACCTGAGGACTAAAGGGAATGGCAAGGCCACAACTCCATAAATCTCATAAATTTGCAGATTTTTGCAGATGCTGTGTGGCTCTAACATGGTGCATGTTACAAGCTCTTCTTAATTTTGGTGAAAACCCCACAGGAAGTTCTTCACATGAGTCAATCCAAATTTTATGTGCTGTTTATTTTCCCTGGGATCAGGGAAGTAAAATAAGTAAGTAAAAAGTTCCTGAAAATACACACAGTACACTCCCCTGGTGTTGAAAGTAATCCAGAGAAATTCTGGAAAACTTTCCAAAGTATAAGAAAGTGAGTATGAATTGTTGACACTTTACCTTGTTTTAAAATCTGCCTGTTTTTTCACTTTCACAAAGAAACATCAGCAGCTTGCATACAGCATCCTAAAACACTCAATTTCTAGGTGGTGTTAGCAATTTGTAATGAAAAAAATAAATATACAAAAGACCCTAAAAATTTATTTGGGTTATATTTTAGCCAAAGAAAGCAAAAAGATTTGAAATATACATTATAACCTTGATCATTTACAGAAAGTGGTGTCATCTTTCTTGGAATTGTGGATTAAGATGCAGATTTTTTTGGCAACAGTTGCTCAGTGACAAAGTGGGCCATCATAAGTCATAGGAGATGAAAGCTTGGAAATTATGAATTTTGCTTTCCTAACTTTTGCAATTTGATTTATGATGGTTCATTTTGTTTAAAGGGATAACACATTAGTTCCAACTCCATAGTAAACTTCAGTGCAAAAATATCAAGGGCTAGTTTAAAATACACATTTGGGATTCTACAGATCAGCAATGGAAACTCAGAATTCCGTTTGATCCCACACAACCAACTGTATTTTTCACCTGGTTACAAAGACAAAGAATAGCTAAATATCTTTTTTTTCTTCCTGTGAGATAAGAAAGGATTCAAAGCAGATACAGGGCTGCATCTCCCACTCCACACATATTGTATGCAATACCAGAAATACAAAAATATCAAAATTATGTTTTTTTCTTTGTTAATAGCTCTGGATTCTGGTAAACAGGTTGTTACCATGTGATATCACACAAAGCAACTGCTTCTTAATATCAAAGTACTGACAGCAAATTCTATTGCAGAGCTTCACCATCTGGGAAGATTTCTCGTCAAACTGCCATTGAGGGTAGTGGCAGTTTTTAAAAATATATTCATTAATTTGTGCTGCCATGTGGTCACTGCTGTAAATTTTCTGTATCAGCCCTTCAGGAGCACAGGGTGTCCAGAGAAGCTGTGGCTGCCCCTGGATCCCTGGCACTGGATCCCTGGCAGTGCCCAAGGCCAGGCTGGATGGGGCTTGGAGCACCCTGGAATAGTGGAAGGTGTCCTTGCCCATGGCAAGGGGATAGGACTGGGTGATCTTTATGGTCTCTTCCCACCCAAAACTTCCTGAGACTCTGTGGTTTTAATTATCTCCAGAATTTTCACTCTCAAGCTCCCTGGTATCTGTCTTTCAGAAAGAAGACACTAATTTTTCACTTTGCCTCTTTTCCAAAAGTACAAACATCCACACACTGATCCTTCTGGAGTAGGAGGCACAGTGCAGAGGACAGCGTGGGCATGGAATCCCAGAATAATTTGGGATTGAAGGGGCCCTGAAGCCCCTCCATTCCCATCCCTGCCATGGGCCCGGGCACCTTCCACTGCCCCAGGTTGTTCCAAGTCCCATCCAACGTGGCCTTGGACAATCCAGATGGGAAGGCTGACTGCAGGGAGCTGTGGTGAGGTCAGAGGTGATCTTGCAGAACTGAAATCACTTTGGAAATCTTCCTTCTGGGCTTAGTTGCAGTCCCAGATATAGCAAAGATGGAATAACAAGGGTCAGTTTTCTGGAGGAACAACGCAATGGTGGATGAACCTCCACAGATCTCCCTTCTGCTGAGCTGTCTGTACACAAACTACCAGGATGGCATGGAAAGAAGGGTATCGAAAACTCTGCTGCTCAGAGAACCAAGATTTCAGCAAATGCCCTGCAGCCATGGGGTATGCTGAGAGGATGACAGCAATTCTGGGCCTGGAAATGACACCAGGGCTCATTTTTTACCTGTCCTACTTTGCTTGAGCCTTTTATTCTGCACTGGCTTAGTGCTGACATTGAATTGTATGAGGCATCTGCCAAGGATCAAGAATATTTGATGGAAAACAGGGACAGCTTCATGTTAACAAGTGCACTTTGAATTTCTGCAACTTATATTCTCTTTTAATGCATAAGGGGATGTGGGGCTTTTCCCTTTTCATTCTAAGGAACAAAATGTAACACTTTATATTTATAAATATTTTACATAGTTTGCAAGTAGTCTTAAAAAGTAAAATGAGCATTTCACATATTCTTTTCCAAATTCAATTACTGATCAATTTGACATATTTCTTTTCTTTAATGGGATGATCCCTAAAATCTCCCTGTGATGAAGACACATTCACCTACACCAACTTAAATTCCCTCTCATTTATTCTTTTCCCTTCCTTTCCCTCTTCACTGAAATTTTCCTGTTTTAAAAATTACCTTAAAAATTATTTAAGTTCACCTATTGTTGTTCTTGCAAGAAATTCACACATACAAAACAAGTTTTTCCCTGCGACTGTAACTTCAGGTTTTATCCAAGATATCAGTTTGTGAGCAGTCAGGTTCACTTGGAGCCATCTTAACTCTGCAGTGATTTATTGCTTCAACAAATAAATTTTCAGTTTTTATGTTAGAAAGCAGCTACTTTTCCAGGAGAGCTTCCCATTCCCCACATTTTTCCTTGAGGAAGCTGAGCAGCAGAACTAAAGCCTGAGTATGGCAGTCAGTATTTTCATGTATTTAGGAATCTGCCTCTTGTAGTTATTTACTCAGCAACCACAATTTATCCTTATTTATAGCTGCCCTAAATAAGAGTTATTTAAATATTAATGAACTAACTTGTTGGCTCAACATGTATTTGTAGGATGAAGAATTACAACAGAAGAAATCAAAATATTCTGTATCAAGGGACTGCTTGTCCTTGGTAAAAATCCCAGACAAATCCCAAACATGGTCCTGACATGTGAGTCTGCAGGTGGCAAAATTTTGGAACAAGAAGTATACACAGTGTGGAAATGGTCACAAAACTGAGTCTGTGAGACAGATTAGAATTAAATCCCCTTCTAATTAACCTTGGGAGGGCTCAGGCTGTGATGAACTTTAAAAACACTGCAGCAAATAACCAAAAATCTGAGTTGGGCTTTTTTTGTTTAGTTGGCTTGGGGTCTCCTTGTAATTTATTTATTTATTTCCTTTCTCATTCAACAACTATGGAATTTCTCTAAATCACAGAAGAATACTGGAACAATAGCTGGGTTTTGTAATGAAGATTTATCACAAGAACTACAGGATTGCTTACTCAGAGGTGTGAGAATTCCTGACATTAACTTTCTTGAGGGTTACATGCTATGAATAAAAGGATGGTTATTATGATTGGTTTACCTACATAAAATTATTCTTTGAAATTGTTTCTGTTTATTAGCATAATAAACCTGGTCAGAGAAGAATGAGTCCCTTTGATATTTTATAGTGTGCTAACATTTTTATGCCTTATCATTTCTGAAAACTCTACCCCAGCATTAAAGAATGGCAACATTTATAATCTTGCCCTGTGTTTCTTTATTCTTCTGTAAAAAACCTAGGCTCCTATTTTCTTTTTTCTTTTTTTTTAGCGGAAGATTATCAATGCAGGAGAACAAAAATTTTATTATCCATTTTTGATGATTAGGATCTGAAACTCTGAAAATTTAAGGAATATTTTCAGACGTTACTTCTTTTCCAGGTAGCCATTCTCTCCCAGCCTTTGCAGCTATCTCATTTCATACAGCTCACTCTCATTCACAATCAGAAAACACAAATTTTAACACAATAAACCCACATATAAACAAACGCAGGGTGCAGTTTACAACACATGTGAACCAACACCAACCTTTTTCAGGTTCCTTCACAGAAATATTTTGTTTTCTTCTTTTAATCTTCACATGTCACACATGATGGAAAAAAGATAAACCACTTAAAATTTTATTTGATTTTCCCCTAAATTTCTCTAAGTTTGCAAGTTTTCAGTATATTCTCAAATATCTCAAATATAAGAAGCCATAAACAGGCCTGACACAAAAGGAAAAGTCAATAGCAATGAGGATTTAAGCTCCTATAATTAGCCTGCCCCATGGAAATTAACCTGGCAGAGATAATTTAAAAAGCCAATATCTGCTTCCTTTGCTCAGTTACTTCAGGCAAACAGAAAAGGTTTTTTACTGGGGAGAAATAATTTAAAAATCTTTAATTTGGACTAATTTCTCCAAGGGAACAGGGACAGGAGGAGAGGGAACAGCCTCAGGCTGGGCCAGGGCAGGCTCAGGGTGGACACCAGGAGGAATTTCTGCATGGAAAGGGTGGTCAGGCCTTGGAAGGGGATTTTCAGGGCAGTGTTGGAGTCCCCATCCCTGGAGGTGTCCCAGGAGGGCCTGGATGTGGCACTCAGAGCTCTGGGCTGGGGACACCGTGGGTATCAGGCACAGCTTGAGCTCCATGGGCTGGGAGGGCTTTCCCAACCTCAGTAATTCTGGGATTCTGACCCCAATGAGTGTTGCCTGTCCAGGTGTAAGAACCTGCCCCACTGAATGAAACACTTTTTTTGTCACTGTGTGATTTTGGCTTCTTCAAGAGCAGCCACCCCTGGTGTCACCACAAGGCCCTCCCAGCACCTTCCCCAAGGGAAGCCAGCAGGGCTGAGTGGCAGGAAGATCCACAGAGGGAACAGAATTCCAGCAGGGAATGCTTAGGCTGGAGGTGCAGGAGACGTGAGGCGACAGAATGTAAGAGAAAAGAGACAGTGCAGAGGGCAATCTCACCCCTGAGGAGTTGCAGCTGCACTAATTACCAAAATTAGGAGCAGCCCTGCCCTTAACAGGCCACAGCTGTGTCCAATAAGGATGAGTGCTGTAAAAGAGGGGGTTAGGTGGGTAAGAAGGGAGTTGGTTGTGCTATGAGAAAGAAGAAGCTGGAAGTGCTGTGAGGCACTGTCCATGAGAAATCACCAAGCAGGTATGGAAGTTTTGCAATAAGATAAGGAGCCAGGGACTGGGGAGCACTCATGGCTCTGTTTGGCCAAATTCTGCTTTAGTAAATAGCTGGATAATGTCATGGGGACTGCTTTAGCCTTGTTGTGGAGCTCCAAGGAGAGCTCCACATGGAGAAGGTCTGAGAGCTCTGCCTTCAAGAGTCACTTTGCAGCTACTCAGGAAAAGTATTGTTCACTCAGAGCATGTTTGAAAACACCCTCTGTTCTTGGAATGTCTTCCTGAGTTGATTGTCTAACACTTTATTTTCCTGGATCCTGCTCTGCTGGCTTGTTTAGAACTGTGGTGTCCCCCAAGCACAATTCCATGGATTCTCTTGGGACAAGTGGCAGCATCTCACCTGTGGAGAGAGCTTTGTGCAATGGTGCAGGGAGATGAGGGTTGTTAATAGCAGGAGTAAAAGTATGAGGGTCAGAACACAGTCCAGACATAATTCTCTTGCAGAAGGAATAGGATTCCTTCAGGTTTCATAAGTTAATGAATGAAAACTTCCAGCCTTCCTTATGGTGGGAGTCAGATTTACACAGAGTTTTACGGGGCACAACATGGAAGTGTGTGGGTCCACATTTCCATCATAGGAAGAATGTCAGGGAACAGACAGAATTCCTTTTCCATCTAAAAATTAAATGGAAATACATTGAAGGTGTTTCCTCAGAGTTGCACTGCTCATTTTTATCTAACATCTGGCTGCATGGTAAGCAGGGGAGAATCTATGAAATTCTTCTCTCCAAATATTAGGTTGTCAATTAAATTTCCAATATAAAATTATATTAATGGATTTGAAAATGGAGACAGTTTGTATGAGCTCCTGCAATTTTACAGCACCTGCACAGCACTTTTTTAAAAGCATCAATAATTAGAACTCCTTATATTCATCATCAGTTGGGTATAAAGCACAAGGATTTTTATATAAAATACAAATCCAGAGTTGTTCTGTATTGCAATGTGATACATAAACAAAACTTCCAAAGGTACTAATTTTGACATTAGATGTTGATGTGTTAAGTGTTAACTATGAATGATACTCCAGGTCAAATGAAATAGCATAGAGCAGAGAATTTCAAAAGTCCAGCTTCCAAAAAAAGTATTCTTATGTCATAATGTTTCAAACTAAATAATGTATATCTGCTTTTTTTCCTGCAATTTTCCCTGTGGGGTTTATTCTAGGCTCCATGATTTTTCTAGTAGACCTTATGTCTGTCAAAAAAGAAATTTATTGAATAAAAAGAATCCATCAAGTATTGTGTTGAACAAAAAAATACTGTTCCTATTAAACTAAAACAGTTTTTTACATATTTAACATTTCATTTTTAGAGAGTTTGCTGGAGATGGGCCTTCAAAGGAGGAGTAGTTTCAGAACTTCTGTGCCATTTATCTAAAATGTGCCAAAATGTAAATATACTAAAAAATAGCTCATTTAAGAAAAATGAAATTTCAATCCCATCAGTACAAAAGTAGCTTAGAGAAGCTCATTCATGTGAGAGAAAATTCTTAACTTGGACACCTATCCCTAAAGAGATAAAGAGATTCTATTAGGTGTTATTATGTTTTTGTTTTTTTAAATAAGGTCACTTTTTAGCTCAGAAAAAATGAGGAGAGAGAAAATAACTGAACTCTATCAACCAAATTTTGTCAAAACCAGACAGCTCTAGAGTTTCACCCAGAAGAAACAGAAAGGCATGAATTTTATGGTCCTGTGATTATTTTCTTGTAACAGCAGCCAAGCTTTTTCATAGTTTTCTGACTTGTCACAGAAAAAGAGGGATTTCAATGAGTCTGTGGAACTGAAATGGTTGGCTGAGTTTAATGAGTAAAACAAAAAGCTCTGGGTGAAGGACAGCTTCCCTGGGCTTCCAAGGTTTCATTAAAGGGTTTGGAATCCCTGGCAGTGTCAGTCATCAAGGAGATGGATAAGAAGATAAAACCCATCACAAAGAGAATCAAACAGCAGGTCAGGGCTTGCAGTTCAGGGTGATGGCTACTGGCACCTGTGGTTTTCAGCTCACCCATAAAGAAACTGAAAAGGAGGAGGAGTGGTGTGGGGACAGGCTGAGGGACACCGAACAAATCCCCTCAGGAGACACTGACTGTGACACCTCAACCCCCCTCATGGAATCTGGGGCTTGTCTCCAAGCTTGTTCTGTCAGGTTTATCCCTCTGTTCTTGCCTCTGATCAGATAAACTCACTGGGATAAGCAGCCTCCCATCCTCCTCAGTTAGTGCCAATGACCAAGCTTGTTCTGCCTTCCTGTCATCTGTGCTGTGTGTTTGTAGGATAGAGAATTACAACAGAAGAAATCAAAATATTCTCTACTAAGGTTCTGCTTATGTGTGGTTTCCTTCCCTGGTAAAAATCCCAGACAAATTCCAAGTATGAACCTGAATCTGTGCGATGTGAGTCTGCAGGTGGCAGAATTTTGGAATAAGGAGCATGAACAGTGTGGAAATGGTCTCATAACTGAGTCTGTCCCTGATTTGCTGATGGCTTCTCCCTTTCCTTATTGTCCCTTTTCACACCAAAAAAGGTTTCTGGCCTGATGCCCTTAAAAGAGCAGAAACTACCCTTTCCATGGAATTTTACACAGTCTTCTTTTGGCTCAGGAATCCCTTGGGGCTCAAATTTGTCCTGGAGCTTCCTCAGGCGTCAGTTTGGTCATGTGGAACACACGATCCAAGAGGAGGAAAAAGTTTGATTTTGATCCAATGTGGCCACTTTAACAACCAACTTACAGCAACTGAAAAAAAAAAATTATGAATTCTTGGTCAGACAGCAGGAGAACAGACTCAGTTTGGTGCTGATGTGTCCAGTATTCCCCGGGTTCTGCCAGAAATGTAAATGGCACTTCTTTAAAATCTGTTCAAGAAAGCTGATGTCCAAATCTGTCTGGTGCCGAAAGGACAATGTTTGCATTCCAGAGTGCCTTTTTCTTCCATGCCCTCCTCTCAGTTTGTTGTTTCTTCCAGTTTGTAAACAAATCATAGCAAAGCATGTTTTTAAATTCATCTGAATAAGTCCTGCAATAGAGAATTAAATGTTTTGTCTCTGAACCCATGATCAACGAAAAAAGAGAGAAGCTCACCCAAACCCAACAATTATTGCCAGGTGATAATTCTGTTTTTAATAAAATCTGTCTCCTATTCTGTGCTGTTTCAGCCAATGAGGAAGGTGCCAATTCTAGAGTAAAAAATGAGTAGATTTTTACCAAGTAGTAAATATTATTTCACAAAAAAGGTCTGGAATTTAACACACCTGGATGCCATTTTTATGTAATGCCATGTAATTCTAGCTCAAAAATCTTCACCTCTGAAGGTTCTAGAAATACTAGTCTTTGGAGATAAACAATGTCCAGAACTGAGAATTTTACTGAAAAATCGTCTCCAAATGGAGAGACACCAGAATTATCTACAAATAAATTGAACCAAGTCTTTGACCAACACTTTGAGGAAAACTAGAATTATAACCTGGTGATGGAAGAAATCAAGGAAAGTTGATGTTCTGAAAAGGATTCCTGAGGCCTGTGGAGCAGTGAAGGATACCTTATTTCTAGGTAGGGGCCTGATTCCCTAATCCTTTTCCAGTGTTTTAGTTTCCCTTCCTCTCTTTGTTTTCATATTTTCATCACTATTTCCAAAGACTCACCATGCATTTGGATGGGAGAGAACAAAAGAATTCTGACTTCCAGAATTAGTTCTTTGAGAGAAAGAAGTATCTTTTTTGGTAGATGAGTAACCTAGTCTTGTTTGGAATTCTAGCTGACCCTGGATTTTTATCTTGTAGTATTAATATTTCTCCCCTAATCTTCTGGTACTGAGTACCAGCTGACTTGGGTTCAGTATTGGATAAAGGAACATAAAGCAGAGGTCTTAGAAACATGAATGGAAAACAGAATTTAATTTACTTATGAAAAGATAGAATTAGTCAGGAAACAAATTCAACAGGACAACCCAAAAATAATATGTCAGAACCTAGGACTGGCTGAAGTTAAACTCAGAAGAGATTAAAGAGATTATTACTCCTTTATCTATAACACCTTATTTAAAGAATAGTCTGTGCCAGAATTAGCAGTTGACCAGCACTTTCTTTCATGTCAGAGGGAAAAGAACAGACTCCTGTTCAAGCAAGGATATTCAGAGTTAGCTAAAATAAAGCATATTCTGTGGTTTTGCATTCATGGGTGCTGTGTATTCAGCAAAGTATCCTTTGTCTCTCTACCTTTATTCCTTTACATAATAAGAGCATTTTTCTCAGATCATTTTGATAGATTATACAAAATCTTGTTGCATTTGCAGACTGAAAAACAAATTGAAGAAATGTGCTTTTTTTAAGGAAAGTATCTCTTTTATATTTGCTCTAATCTCCATGAGAATTATTACTAGGAGACAAAGAATATCAATACCTCTCTTCTCATCTCTCTCACTCCATCTCTTTGTCTAAATAAAGAAATTAAAGAGAAATACTGCAAAGTTTTGTTCTTGCAGTTGGTTACAGGAGGTTTCAAAGAGGGAGACTCTGTCAAACCTCCCACCACCCATAATCTCTGTCCTTATTAAAGCCACAGAATCAAGGGACACCTGGATATTAAATGAGATAAGGAGAATATTGCTAAAGCCTGAACAATCAGCCAGGTCATTTGTTAATTGAAGCACAACCCCAGTTCTTCCTCTGTCTTTGAAAATAGCATCCATCTTCAGGCTGTATATTTTTAAAGTTGTGCTCACCTCAAAATAATTGGTTTGAATATTTTGTATGAAAAGTAGGAAACATCTCCTTAATGAAAGAAAGGATTTTGCAAGAGATAACATTGCCATTAATGAAGTCTAATTAGAGATTCATTTAAAAAATAATCTCCTGTGCTAATTTTTCAAGGGAAGGCTAATAGAGTTCTAGCTTGAGACAAAAATAGCTCTTTGGAGTTTTATAAATGTTCTTGTCTAGGTTAACTATTTCTATTATTCACAACAAAAAACAATTAGTGTGTTAGAAATCTGACTATTAAAGAAAATTGTGTTTTACATTATTTTCTGAAAGTTATTTTTGTGAGGAAGGTTGTCACATTTTTCACCATTGTAACAAAATACTGTAACTTTTGTCCACATTTGAGACATCCAAATATTCTCCCTTAATTTCTGTCAATATAAAGGATTCTGTATTTCTTTACAAATGACAGGGATTGATCCCATAATGTATAAAGCCAATTTAACTCTATTCCCAGTGTGTCATCTTCCATGTTGATGACAAAACACCGTTTGATTCTCAGGTTTGGTGCTCTCTGCTGCCCTGGACTGTGCCTCTGCCCAGGACTAAGGGAAGCCAAGCTCTGTTAGAAGGTGACAACTGCTCTTTGCTGAGTGACAGAGGTTGCATTAAAAAGCTCTCAGGATTAAAGAGAAGGACCAGCCTGTCTTAGGTTTAGGGACACTTGGGATGTGATGTATTGCATGACTTGTGAGGGTTCCTCAAGGTGAGAGAGACGGACAAGAATCTTGCTTCATGATGAGAAGGCTGGATTTATTAATATATGATATATATTACATTAAGACTATACTAATAGGAATAGAGAGAAAAATTCAGAAGCTGTTAAGCTAAGAATAGAATAGGAATCTCCTAAACAAGAAAGCTCTCTGTGAATCTGTCCCTAGCTTGGTCCTGTGATTGGCCCTTAATTGTAAACATGGAACATGAGCCAATCACAGGTGCACCTATCGCATTCCACATCAGCAGATAATAATTGTTTACATTCTCTTTCTGGGGCCTCAGCTTCCCAGAAGAGGAAAATTCCTAAAAGAAAGGATCTTTATGAAAAAATGTCCGTGACAGGGATGAGATTGGAGACTAGGAGTATCAGAGGGACAAGGATGAATGGGGAAATGCTGGGAGCCAATGAAAACCATCTATCCTCAACTAATCAGTTCCCAGAAAAGGGATGGATTAGCCCACTAAGGAGCATTCCTCCTGGAAGAGACAGGAGATCTGAAGTGGGGTGTCAGCTCCAGGTCCTGGGGCTTCTCGTGCAAGGGAAGAATGTTTGGGCAGTGTGTAACACTCACTTTGATGTTTTGGAGGTGGATGGGACTTTATATAGGATATATGGATGCCCTTGGATCCCTGGCAGTGACCAAGGCCAGATTGGATGGGGCTTGGAGCAACCTGGGCTAGTGGAAAGCGCCCCTGCCCATGGTGGGAGTGGGACTGGATGAGCTGTGAGGCCCCATCCAATACAAACCAGTCTGGGATTCTCACAAAATGAACCAAAGGTGGAGAAAGGGGGGGATCAAGGTGGTTTGGCAGGACCAAAGGTAGGGAAAGAGAGGATTGAGGGGTTCCAGGGATGATCTGAGGGTAAGGAGGTTGCAGGACAATATGTTTCTCTTACTAAGGCCTATATCCTAATCTCTATCCTCACTCATCCCTCTCTCTGCCTCCTGTGTGGCTGTGGGGACTGAGCTGGGCTGAGCTGGAAACCCCCAGGCTGAATCAGCCAGCAAGGTCTGAGGGCCAGCAGCTTGAGTGGGACCATGGACAATCAGTGGTGTGGATCCACCAAGAACAGAGAGTCCTGGACAGGCTTTTGTGGGGTGTTTGGGTGGATAAAGTGCTGCTGGATCAGGGGTAGGTGGCTCAAAGTTGGGTGGTTACTGGGGCTGGTGAAAGCATCACTTTCTGCCTAGACTTGTGTGTCTGGTCATGCCCGCATTTATCCTGTGGATAAATCTGTGGGGAAGCCTACTGGGAGTGGGGGTTCAGCTGAACTGGGACTCTCAGTAGGATTGTAGCTCCCTGGAATTGCTGGACTTGGCACCCTCTAACACCACTCAGGAGCCTTTTTTTGATGTGACAAATTACTGTGATTAGAATAGAGATCTCCTAGCCTGGCTGGTGTTTTCAGAATAATTTCCATGATAATACTATCTAGCAAACAAAAGAAGGAATACTTGAACATCCTATTGATTATTCCTGTCTGTTCCTGACTTATCTTCTCTAATGGGCTCAGAGATTCTAATAAAGAGAGGCAGAGAAAGGATGCTACAGGTGGCTGGGGCGGAACCAGCTATCATCAGGATGCCAATGAAAAAGGACACTTTGGATTGGTATTTGAGTAATTCGAAATAGCTGCAGGAAGCTCTCTTAGGTGCATGTTGCCCCATTGAAACAGACAACCTTTGACCAGCTTTGGTTCAGTGGATAGGGGACTGGGACTGGATAACTCGCCCAAAGCGAGAAAACTCCCCTATACCAGATGCCATTACTGCATTTACAGACGCTGGCAGGAAGTTAAGAACTGCTGCAATAACTTGGCAAGAAAAGGGAGTATGGAAACATCACATTCTGCAAGCGGAAGCAGTGGACAGCCTACATACCATGGAACTGTTAGCAGTGGTATGGGCAATGGCACAGCTTAAGGAACCTTTGAATGTTGTTACAGACTCTTTGTATGTTGCAGGAGTTGTAGCAAGAATTGAAGATGCCTCCGTAAAGGAGGTACAAAATCAGAGACTGTATGAACTATTAATGCAGCTGAAGAGGGCTACAAGATCCAGGGAGCATGCTTATGCTGTAATTCATGTTAGAAGCCACAAATGGAATGTCGGTTTAGGAGAAGGGAATGATAGGGCAGATAGATTGGTCACCATAACCCAAAACACACCCCTGTCAAATCATCAATTGGCACGAGAAGCTCACTCAATGTTTCACCAAAATGCAAAAGGCTTAAGTAGAGAATTTAAGGTAACAGTCACAGAAGCAAAAGCCATCGTGAGGGCCTGCCCAGCTTGTAGTCACCATAATGGGGGAAGTGGTTTAGGCCTAGGAGTAAACCCACAAGGCCTGCAAACAAACGAATTATGGCAAATGGATGTTACACATGTCCCTAGTTTTGGCAGGCTAAAATACGTACATGTGTCTATTGATACTTATAGCAAATATATATGGGCAACGGCTCAGACAGGAGAAAGAGCTATACATGTGGAAAGGCATTTGTACAGTTGCTTTGCAGTGATGGGTACACCAAAAAGAATTAAAACGGATAATGGTTCTGCCTATATCAGTCAGAGGATAGGGAGATTCTTAAGAAATTGGGGAATCAAACATGTTATAGGTATCCCAAATTCCCCAACAGGGCAGGCCATCATTGAAAGGGCACATGGTACCTTGAAAAGATATTTAGCCAAGCATGAGGGAGTAACTGACCCCAAGGTGAGATTGCTAAAGGGTTTATTTGTGATTAATCACTTGTGTGTATTCAGAGATGTAGGGCAACCCCCGGCAGAACTGCACTATAAGCCACAAGAGACTGTTGAGCAGAAAAAGGAAATATGGGTAAAATACCGAGATCCCAAGACAGGGTTGTGGAAGGATCCTGCTAAGGTCCTGTTCTGGGGAAGGGGATATCTCTGTATTTCCACCCCTGCAGGAGCATTGTGGGTACCTGCCAAGTGGACTAAACCTGTTCTTGCTGCAGCGATTGGTGGACCACCTCACGGAAGAGGACAAGGAATGTCTGGAGAAGAAACTGCCCCTGATCCTGCAACCACTACTGCTGCAGCTGAAGGGACATTCGAAAGCGATCGACAGGGCCGTGACACGCCGCTGCCGGACAGCCAAAGAGCTAGTTGACATCATCGAATCATTATCATCTTTCCACATAAGGGGACTGGCAGAGGAGAACTGCCTTGACTGCCGCTGCCCGAATTGTTCTGCTTGGGTCGCAGTATATTGTGGGGGTCGTGGTAGGACCTTTTGGGTGGAACAGTCGTTGCTTTGGAGTTTGTGGCGTAACACCTGTGACCATAAAAACACATGGGGCCATAATTGGGAGCGGGAACTACAGAGTCAGACAGGGCTAATACAGCTTCAGCTTTAGATCTTTATGAGTCTCACAAACAGAAAATCTTGGCTTACTCTCGGTGGGAGGTACAGTGTATTCTGAAAAGAGTTAAGGCTCAAAGTAAGTCATACATAGCCTCTGCAAGGTGTAAAAAATTGGTGCCCTTAACACAGCATTCTGTTGTAGGACCCATTAGAGGAGATCCTAATAAGGCATTAGATCACTGCATTAAGAGACTACAGGGGTGGAGACTGCAAGTATCAGGAGCAGTAAGGTTAAAGACTGATAAGAAAAAGCAAGCAAGAGAGAGAACTGAGAAATGAGGCTTATTTTTGTTATACTGCTTAGTGCAATGGTGGCTGGAGAGGTAAGGGTAACACACTTTAATCAACCTAGAGATAATATATGGATAACGTTTGCTAAACAAATTAACCAATCATCGCTTTGTCTCAGCCTTGGAGGGGTTACTAATCCATTTCGAACATGCTTGGTGGGACTCCCAGTGTTGTATCCTCGAGAATTTTGCAGTCTGATCAATAACCAAACTCTATGCATGCGTAATATGACAAACATTAAATTGCCCACGCAACAAGGGTATACTGCAAGTCAAAGCGACGGCTACCGCCAATGTTTATTAATCCAATCACTTAATACTCCTTTGCACTCTCCTCCAGAGGAATTGGATCTTTTCAGAAGTGCAAACGCCAGTATGACAAACACCTCAAATGGCGGATGGTTCAGCTTTGATCCTTTAAATCTTCAAAAATTGAATCAGCATAGAGGAACATGGGCAACTCTAGATTCATCTCTGAGTCTGGGCACAGTGTCCCAGCAACTTTACAGCAAATGTAAAGGCACTAATGTCATGACACCGGTGAAATTACCCACAGGGATATTTTTAAGTTTTGGGGACAGAGCCTGGAATGGTATACCAGCCCGGCCAGAGGGTGGACCTTGTTATTTGGGTAAATTGTCATTATTTCACCCCAATGTATCTATACTAATGTAACTGAGCCAAAATGCAAGCAGACAGAGGCGTAGCATACATGACTTAGACTGTAGTCAGACAGGAGATCCACGGTTCTGGAGTGAGCTGAAACAAGTAGTGTTTTCAACTATCTTGCCAGGAGGTGCAGCAAACAAAGTGATGAACTTAGCAAAACAACTAGGGTGCTGGGCTAAGGGTGAATTAAATAAGACGTCACAAATTCTAGATATGTTAACTGCAGATGTACAAAGTGTTAATCATGCTGTTTTGCAAAATAGAGCCATTATAGATTTTTTGCTTTTAGCACAAGACCATGGGTGTGAAGAGTTTGAAGGGATGTGCTGCGTGAATTTGTCTGATCACTCTGTATCTATTCATGCTAAGAAAAAAGAGTTGCAGCGAGTTCACAATCTCAAAGAAGAAGAAGGACTGGGAGTTGATAAATGGCTTAAAAGTTTGGAACTTGGGCCGTGGCTAAGGAACCTTGTGACAGACGCTATAGGGATATTAGGTGTGCTTTTAATGCTTTTACTTATTTTGCCTTGTCTTTTTAATTGTATTTAAAATGTGGTTAGTAGAATGATAGAAAAAACTTGACAGACTAACCTCCTTGCGCAAAAAGAAAAAACCGGGGAAAGTTTGGAGAGCTTTGTTCAAACACGGCTTATAGAAAAAGGCCATGAACATATATAGCTGGTTAAAAAGTAAAAGGCAGCTGTAAGCAGCAAGTTCTAAGGCATTTTCCTTAGAAACAATAAACACCATGTCCTTGAGTAAGTGATGAGAAAAACATGGTGGAAAACATAGAGGCCTTGAGAATGTTCAATAACAAGTCAACAACAGGATGAGAAAAAGAAGTATTAGCCTCAACAAGGAACCACAGGTATTGACAACAAAGGAGGGGTTGGTGTTTAATCTGTAACCACTGATGAGCTCAGGTTTTGTAATATGTATGAGCTGAATTAACACTACTATAAAAGTGTGTAAGCTGGATCAATAAATCGGAGTTCGAAGCTCATCAATCGGATGGTCGTATCCCTTCACTTCGTCAGACAACTCTCCTATTTCTCCCTCCCCTGACCCAGAAGCAGATGCAGGCGTGAAAAATCCTGAGTGGTGTGGACAATGGGAAAATATAAGCCAAACCCTGAAGGAATTTTCTGATGCTGTAGACTGGGATTTTCCATGGGAACAAATTCAGAACCCAGCTGAGGTGGGGAAATACCTAAAAGAGAAGTGCCACGACGATTCTAAGGAGAAAAGGCTCATTGCAATAAGCTGGGCCCTGGCCTATGCTTATCACACTCTGTTAGATAGTGTAGGGCGGCAGACAGAGGCAGGGGGGCAGGGAGATAAATCAGCTATCCCAGTCACTCAAGCTGTAGCCAACAGCCCAGGCTCAAAGCCAGCAGCCAAACCAGACAGTGAGCCTAAGCCAGCATCTAAACCCATGGCTGTTGCTACCAGTACTAGAAGTGGGAAATGCACAGAAAAATCTAATCAACCAGTGGATGATGATGGTGATACAGGAGAAGAAACCTTGATGCCTCCTGACATAAAATCAGGAGTCAAAGCAGCAGGTGCAAGATCAGACGCAAATATTGAGTCCTTTTCCCTGAAGGACCTTCGTGGCTTACGGAAAGATTACACCCGACGACCTGATGAATCCATAATTATTTGGCTGGTCCGTCTCTGGGATGCTGCAGGCGAGGCTACAATTCTGGGTGGCACTGAAGCCAGGCGTTTGGGATCCCCGTCACAGGATCCTGTCATAGACCAAGCAATGATGAGCGGGGCTAACCCTCACAGCCTCTGGGAACGGGTCCCAAGAAGTGTAGCACAAAGATACCTGTGCACAGACCATCTCTATATGCAGCATACCCAGTGGAAAACCATAGAGCAAGGGATTCAACGCTTGAGGGAAATGGCAGTGGCCGAGATTGTCTTCTCAGATGATGGAAACACTGTAAATCCAGACTTGGTACCATGCACATCTCTGATGCGGAGAAAACTTGTACGACTTGGGCCACGAGAATACGCTTCTGCGTTAGCCATAATGAAGCGGGATGATGGTGAGGAGACTGTGCTGGATATGGCAAGGAAGCTCCGAGCATATGCAGGTGCTGTGCATGGCCCAACACATGCCAGAATCGCAGCAGTGGAAACATGTCTGCAAAAATTAGAAGACAAGATGGAGGAGGGTCACAAGAAATTGAGGGAGGAGATTAAAGAGGGCTTTCTCCAAATCTCAGCAGTACTGATCAGAGGTTCTGGTACCCAACGCAGACGTTCCCCAGATGGCGAGAGAAGGAACACCCCACGAGCTGAGCTGTGGTTCTACCTGCGTGATTGTGGAGAAGACATGGGGAGATGGCATAGAAAACCTACTGCTGCTCTGGCACAACGGGTGCGTGCACTGAAGACTCAGAGAGGAAGTTGCAAAAGGGAAGCAGCTCCAGTGGCCAGTAACCGAACTGTCACATATGATGATAATGACAATATTTTTGATCCCCTTGAAAGACCCTCCAAGGCATATGCCTAGGGAAAGAAGGATAACCAGGCTTAGAGGGGCCCTGTCTCTAGCCAGGTAGAGGCTGGGGAAAACCGTGTTTTTTGGACTGTGTGGATTCGTTGGCCTGGCACATCTGAACCGCAAGTATACAAAGCTTTGGTTGACACTGGTGCACAATGTACGTTAATCCCATCGAGACATGTGGGGACAGAGTCTGTTTCTATTGCTGGTGTCACAGGGGGATCACAGGATTTTACTTTGGTGGAAGCTGAGGTGAGCCTGACTGGAAATGATTGGAAGAAACACTCTATTGTGACTGGCCCAGAGGCCCCATGCATTTTAGGCACAGACTTCCCCCAAAGTGGGTATTTCAAAGACCCAAAGGGACTCAGATGGGCATTTGGAAGAGCTGCTGTAGAGACAGAGGGTGTCAAGCAGTTGAACACTTGCCTGGACTGTCAGAAAGCCCATCTGCAGTAGGTCTCCTGAAGGTGGAAGAGCAACGAGTGCCAATTGCCACCTCAACAGTGCACCGCCGACAGTACCGAACGAATCAAGATGCTGTGATCCCCATGCACAAAATGATCCGTGAGCTGGAGAGCCAAGGGGTGCTCAGGAAGACCCACTCACCCTCCAACAGCCCCATTTGGCCTGTGCGTAAATCTGAAGGAGAATGGAGATTGACAGTGGACTATCGTGCCTTGAATGAAGTGACTCCACCCCTGAGCGCTGCTGTGCCGGAGAGGCTGGAACTCCAGTACGAGCTGGGGTCCAAGGCAGCAAGGTGGTACGCCACTATAGACATTGCCAATGCATTTTTCTCCATTCCCCTGGCAGCAGAATGCAGGCCTCAGTTTGCCTTCACCTGGAGGGGCGTGCAGTACACCTGGAACCGACTGCCCCAGGGGTGGAAGCACAGCCCCACCATCTGCCATGGACTGATCCAGGCTGCACTGGAAAAGGGTGAGGCTCCAGAACACCTGCAATATATTGATGACATCATTGTGTGGGGGAAGACAGCAGCAGAGGTGTTCCAGAAAGAGGAGAAAATCATCCAGATTCTCCTAAAAGCTGGCTTTGCCATCAAGAAGAGCAAAGTCAAGGGACCTGCCTGAGAGGCCCAGTTTCTAAGAGTGAAGTGGCAAGATCGACGGTGTCAGATTCCCACTGATGTCATCAACAAGATCACAGCAATGTCTCCACCATCCAGCAAGAAAGAAACACAAGCTTTCCTAGGCGCCATAGGTTTTTGGAGGATGCACATTCCCGAATACAGTCGGATCGTGAGCCCTCTCTACCTGGTCACCCTTAAGAAGAACACTTTCCACTGGGGCCCTGAGCAGCAACAAGCCTTTGCACAGATCAAGCAGGAGATCGCTCATGCGGTTGCCCTTGGCCCAGTCAGGACAGGACCAGAGGTGAAGAACGTGCTCTACTCTGCAGCCAGGAACCATGGCTTGTCCTGGAGCCTTTGGCAGAAGGTGCCTGGGAAGACTCGAGGCCAACCACTGGGATTTTGGAGTCGAAGCTACAGAGGCTCCAAAGCCAACTACAC
This sequence comes from Ammospiza caudacuta, assembly GCF_027887145.1. Taxonomy (NCBI): domain Eukaryota; kingdom Metazoa; phylum Chordata; class Aves; order Passeriformes; family Passerellidae; genus Ammospiza; species Ammospiza caudacuta. Next base: position 4,088,698 of record NC_080602.1, read on the forward strand.
TCCCACAGAGAAGGAAATCTTGGCTGCCTATGAAGGAGTCCAGGCTGCCTCAGAGGTAATAGGCCCTGAAGCACAACTCCTCCTGGCACCCCGACTACCAGTACTGGGGTGGATGTCCAAAGCAAAAGTTCCCTCTACGCACCATGCCACCAGTGCTACATGGAGCAAATGGATTGCTGTTATTACACAGCGCACCCATATTGGAAAACTGAATCGCCCTGGGATTCTGGAAATAATTACAAACTGGCCAGAGGGTGAAAACTTTGGTTTCGCTGATGAAGGGGAACAAGAAGCGACATGGGCTGAGGAAGCTCCACCATGCAACCAACTGCCAGCAGAAGATCCACGATATGCTCTCTTTACTGATGGTTCGTGCCGCATTGTGGGAATGAACCGGAAGTGGAAAGCAGCCGTATGGAGCCCCACACGACAGGTGGCAGAGGCCACTGAAGGAGAAGGTGGATCAAGCCAACTTGCTGAACTCAAAGCTGTTCAACTGGCCCTGGACATTGCTGACAGAGAGAAGTGGCCAAAGCTCTACCTCTACACTGATTCATGGATGGCAGCCAATGCTCTGTGGGGATGGCTGGAGAGCTGGAAACAGGCTAACTGGCAGCGTAGAAGAAAACCAATTTGGGCTGCTGAAGAGTGGAAAGACATTGCTACCAGGGTAAGGAGGCTACCTGTGAAGGTCCGCCATGTGGATGCTCACGTTCACGTTCCCAAGAGTAGAGCTAATGAGGAGCACCAAAACAATGAGCAAGTAGACCAGGCTGCAAAGATAGAGGTGTCAAAGATAGACTTAGATTGGCAACATAAAAGAGAGTTATTCCCAGCTCGATGGGCCCACGATGCCTCAGGCCATCAGGGCAGGGATGCCACCTATAAGTGGGCACAAGACCCAGGGGTGGATCTAACCATGGACAGTATTGCTCAGGTTATCCATGACTGTGAGACGTGTGCTGCCATCAAGCAGGCCAAGCGAGTGAAGCCCCTCTGGTACGGTGGGCGGTGGTCCAAGTACAAGTATGGGGAGGCCTGGCAGATTGACTCCATCACACTGCCCCAGACACGCCAGGGCAAGCGCTACGTGCTGACCATGGTGGAAGCCACCACTGGATGGTTGGAAACCTACCCTGTGTCTCATGCTACAGCACGGAACACCATCCTGGGCCTGGAAAAGCAAGTTCTGTGGAGACATGGTACCCCTGAGAGTATTGAGTCAGACAATGGGACTCATTTCAAGAACAGCCTTATCAACACCTGGGCTAGGGAACATGGCATTGAGTGGGTGTACCATATCCCCTACCATGCACCAGCTGCACGAAAAGTAGAGAGGTACAACGGACTGTTAAAAACCACATTGAAAGCATTAGGTGGGGGATCTTTCAAAAACTGGGAGCAGCATCTGGCAAAAGCCACCTTGTTAGTTCACACCCGAGGCTCTACTAACCGAGTGGGCCCTGCCCAATCTGAGCCTTTGCACAGAGTAGATGGAGACAAAGTCCCAGTGGTACATGTCAAAGGTTTATTAGGGAAGACAGTTTGGATTAATCCTGCCTCGAATACAGACAAACCCATTTGTGGGGTTGTTTTTGCTCAGGGACCAGGTTGCACGTGGTGGATAATGCAAAAAGATGGAAGAACACGATGTGTACCTCAGGGAGATCTGAATGTTGGATAAAACCTCTGTAAATATCACTGTTTGCTGAATGTTATTACCATTGTCTGTGTTTAGCTGTATAATGGATGTATCATGTATGTACTTGTAGATTTAGAGTTTATATTAGTTTTAGTAGTGAGCAGATGATATGGGGATAAGGGGTGGAATGTCCTGGGTTGACTATATGATGCTTTTATCCCCAGTCGTCTCATTCTGTTTATGTTGAATAATAAGTTTTGCACCTTTAGCAGTGCTCCAGAGAGTGAAGAGGGGAGAGAAGAAGCGCGCAGTTTGTTTTCATACACTGCACTCCACTCCCCCACATTCCTGCTCCTGGACTGTTGTTGTCGCGGACAGACAGCGGGACAGAGCTCTTCTTTGGCTTTTTAGTTAGTGTTAGCTAGCTGAGGCAAAGAAGTTCCCTGGACTGTGTATTTTCTTTTCTTTGGACCTCTTGAAACCTGCTCTGGACTGAACCCCCAGGAGAGCACCTGCAGCTGCACCTGTGGCCCACCAGGCCGGGCCTGGCCTGCGACAATTCCAGCACCGGAGGGACTGATCAGAGACTGAGTGAGCTGCAACCCAGGGACGGGCTTTTCTCAGTTTGTCATCTCTTTTAGAGTGGCAAGGGGTCTCATTGTTTGATATTGTTTTGGTTTTATTGTTTAACAAACAGGGTTTTTTGCACCTTTCTCCAGGGAGGTATTTTTTCCTGCTGGACCAGTTGGGGAGAGGGGCCGATTGGATCTGCTTTTTTCCCACCGCAGCTCCTTCGGGGGATTCTTCCCCAGATTTGGTCTAAACCTGGACAGGGCTCTGGCTGCCTCCTCCTGCCCAGTCCTGAAGTGCCTCCATCGAGTTGCCGGGCAATCCAGACTGGTTCTCATCTCCTTCGGTGGCTGGGGTTTGAATTTAGGTGGGTGGAGCTCATCTCTGGAAAATAAATAACTATGAACAGGGACCTGCAGTGGGAGAGAGGGAGGGAGGGACACCTGCACGAGCAGCTCCTGGCCAGGATGCAGCCCCTGGCTGGGTGCTGGCTCGTTGGACTGAGAAATGGTTTGATCCAGCCCTTCCCAATCCAGGCTGGGGCAGGTCTGTTCTAAAGGCAGCCCAGGGATGGCACTGAGGTGCTGCAGCAGCTGCAACTGCTCGCATTGAGCAATTACAGAGGACAGGCATTTACACCTGGTGGGGATGCAAAAAGCACAGTGGGAGAGGAAAAGACAGAGAAGGCAGCAAAAAGGTGAGATTTGAGACACCGAGGGGCAGACCCAGCCAGTGCCCAGCCAGCACAGCCCACCCAGTGCCCAAGGCCAAAAACTCTGTAGCTCCACCAGGGATTTATCAGGAATGTTCCCCTGACACCGCTGGGGGGTTGGTTGACATTTTACAACACTCCCAGGTGACTCAGGTCGCATTCCCCATCCATCCATCCTTCCTTCCATCCATACATACACAGGCTGTGGTGCTGGGATCCTGCCAAGCTCTGCCAGCCTTGGGCTTGGGGAGATTTCTGCCAGCCGTCCTGAGCTCCGTAATTGTGCTCTCTGTTCCAGGAAGCAAGCAAGAAAGATTTTAAAAAACCCAAAACAAACCACAACAGATAAGCCTAAAAAAACCTTCAACAGCTCAACCCTGCTCAAGTTATTTCTTTAGGGACAGCTACGACTCTCCAGCTGAAATGCTGGGCTTTTGGGGAAAAAGAAAATTACATGTTCTCCTCCTAATTGAAAAGGATTAAGCTAAGAGAACCTTTCAAACTAAAAATTACTGTCCGAAAGCTTTTATCTTTGCAAGAAATCTCTAGGTAAGACCAGCCTGACAGTTAAACAACTGGTTCTTCTGGTGGGGAGAAACCCTCCTCTTTAAGGGAAGCAGCCTGATAGTCAAAAGCAACTGTTTGCTCAAACTTCAGGCTCCCTGGCACAGCCTGCATTGCCTTTCCTTCCTGTTCACTGATTTACAGGCAGTGCCACGATGGCCCGGGTTCAGATGTTTGGTGCCATCCGGGGAATTTGGCATTGCCATTTCCATATGTTTTATTCGAAGTTTCAGTCCTTGCAACTCTTCAAATGCCAGCTTTCCTTTCTTTTACAGAAAGCTCAAGGTTCCCAGAAGACTTCTGACATCCTCTCTTGCGCTCAGAGAGATGACATTTTCAAACAGATGTTTCCAAAGTTACCAGCATTTGAAAGAATAATGACCTCAAATGCCCCCTGGATTCCAGCTGAGCCCAACTCCATTCTGTGTCAAACACTGAGATTCCCCCCTCTAAGGCAGGAGCTGTTTGTGCCCCCGTCCCTCCTGTCCTTCTCCCCAGCAGCCTGTGCCTGTTTTCCCCGGCAGAATCCCTGTCCCTGTGCACCCTGCCAGGAGCAGCTGCACACAGGCTCACATCTCCCCTTGCCCTCACCAGGGGGTTTCTCTCATCCCCGAACACGCCGATGAGAACGTTGGTGCGATGAGTGCCCAGGGCCTGCACTGCCACCACAACTGGGATCTCTGCTGTGCTCTGGGGCTGCACAATCCCACAGGGCTTGGGGCTGGAGTAGAGCACAGCAGAGTCCTCCTTGCGCTTCTGGAAGGGACACAATGAAACGCAGATTCAGAGGGACCTCTCAAGAAACTGTAGGCTCTTTAACATCTGTAAGGTTTTCTGTGTTGCTGTTCTGGTGGCCTGGAAAGGCCCAGGGATGGCCTTGGAGAGCCGACGCTTCAAAGGACGAGGAGAGACTTCTGATCTTGTCTCGGTCTTGGTGTTTATTAATTGTTTATCTAAAAGATTTTCTTTCAGCCCGACAGAGGTCTGCACAGCAAGTCAGCCATGGGCACACTCCCGAAGTCCCCGGGCGGTCACTTATCTTTATACCCTAAGTTACGTGTACAATATTTATCATTTCTCCCCAATACCTTCTACCCTTATTAACCGGTGCACTTTTAGTAATGACCAATCCCAAAGTGCCACCACCACCACAGAAGATGGAGGCCAAGAAGAAGAAGAAGAAGGACAGGACACGCCCCAATTCCTCCATCTTACTTCTTTAGACCCCCCTGTACCAAAATCCTAAACCCTGTGTTTTACACTTTAACTAACTTATCCCTTCACCATTCACCCAGTGAATTCCTCCTATCCTCATACAGGTCTCATCTCCTGTGTAGGATCAAAATCCTGCCACCAGACACTTCTGGCAACATTCCAGGATTCCCGAGCCCCCCAAGGGTGGTCTCGGCCTCTCTGCACCTCCATCCTGAGGTGCTGAGATCCCACAACATCCACCACAACAGCAACTTACACACACCTTTAAAGCTCCCCAGGACAAAGGTCAAAGGCACAAACAAGATGCAAGAATTGTAGGGTTAGCACTCCCAGGGGATCCTGCAAGGAGGCTGCCAGCACAGGCACTGGTGTCTGTGGGTGCAGCAGCTTTTCATGACCCTCTAAGATCTCCCACAGGAAAACACCCTGATGACTAGAGCATCAACTGTTTCCTCAGGAGCTTAAACTGCCTCCTAAAGTTTACAGTTTGGTAGGATCCTGCTCTCAGCAGATCTTTAAGACTGAATAGAAAGCAGCAAGGTCTTATCCAAACCCTTTGTTCCCCTAATAATCTCCTCAGGAATATTTGACAGGAGGAGGTGGATGTGATGCCAAACCTGGGGAATAAGCCCGTAGCAGCCAGGAAGGTGGCTGGGATTCCTAATGAGGATCTTTCTCTCGTAGGGCACCTTCAGGTGGCACTCATCACACAGCACCACTGGGGAGGACACTTGGAGCTCAGGAACGAGACATCTGGGCAAAGAGATGACCCCAGGACAATCAGAGATACTGAGAGAATGGAGAATGCCTACCCCCAAAGACTGTGAAATGGAGCAGAACCCATTGGTCACTGTCAAATGCACATTGAAGAGCCCTACAGGGATAAATTGCCTTCTACCTCTTCCCACTCCCACATGTCTTGTCAAGGAGGGGCAAACCCTGAGAGGCAGCACCCGAAGGCTGCCAAGCGCCCCAGGCAGAGCACTTTGCCCCACAGCTGCCTCAGCCCCTCCTTTACCCAAGAAGGCTTGCAAGGACTCCTGCAACAGTGCCAGTGACCCACGAGCTCTGGGGGAGCCTTCCCAACAAGGATCAGTGCTCCCTAAGGCTCAAGGAACACACAGCTCCAAGGTCTCAGTAATACTGACTCCCTTCTCTGCCACGGTGCTGTTGCCCTGCCTGAGAACTCAGCTCTTTGCCCCAGCCCTGGAGGGCACGAGACAGCAGCTGCCCCACAGAGGGGCTGATCAGCCCCTGCCAGGCCCTGCAGCTCCCTGGCTCCTTCACTGCACAGCTCCAGGCACTGCCTGGCCCCAGCTCCACCTGCTGTACACAGTGGCAGCCCAGGCACTGCCTGGATGGCTCTGCCTGGCACAGGGAACAGCACCAGGGAGCTGCATCCCTCTGGGCATCACACTGACACCCACAGCAGCACAGCAGCATGGAATTCTGCTGCAGCAACAACGACTTTTGCTCTCAACTCTGACAACATTAAAGCTCAAAACGGGAAGCAGAGGGAAGGACAAAAACTGGAGCTGACCTGCCACATCAAGGGCTGCTTTCCCCTTGTCACACCTTGCCCTCCCCACTCTTGCTGGGAGCCACTTCTCCCCTGCCATGTGCCCTCATGGACAGAGGCAGAGCCTGACTCTCAGCAGCTGCTTGGTGTGGCCCAAACCAGTGCACCATGCTCACAGCCAGCACAACTCCACCTCTTGCAGCCTGAAGGAGAGGAGGCCCTCAGGAAATTTGTTCCACCTCAAGCACAAAAAACAAGGCCAATCAATGATATCATTCCTGGTGCCTTTAGAAGAGGGCCCAGGACCGTGCTGGGCTGTGAGCAAACGTGCTTTTCACTACAGGCTGCTGCCCAAGCACTGCTTTTCTCGTGTCCAGCTGGCACAACATGAGGACATTCAGCAGCACTTCTCCTTGGCAGCTGCAGCCAGCACAGCCTGGGCAAGGCAGTGCCTGGGGGAGGCCAGGCAAGGGCTGGTACCTGGCTGTGATGATCAGGGATGCCACTCCCTTGCCAATACCCTCCAGGTCCACCAGCAATCTCCGGTAGAACTCCATCACCGTGTTGGAGCACAGGGTCACCTGGTGGAAGAGAAGAACAGTCAATTCTTCCTTCCCAAAGCTCATTACCCACGGGTGATATCCTCCAGTTCCTGAGGGAGGATTTGCCCTTCATTCTTCTGCTGCTCCATGTGTAGAGCACAGTCTCAGAGTAACAGAAGCCTTCTGGCAATACCACATTTGTTAAACACACCTTGCTATCAGGGCACAGGTCAGCTACATTAAAACATTAGACTACAGCTCCATGCAACACTGCATTCAAATTAAGGGGCCAATTTCTCATCTGACTACAAAGACATCCATGCCGAGGAAATCTGACTCGACCACAACGAGTTCAGCTTTACAGCAGGAGGATGAGGGCAAAGTGTGGCCCAGCAGGTGCTGGGCAGTTCATGGCTGCCCTTGGACCCTGACCCCAGGCTGGCTCTGAGAACTCCGGCCCCACGCCAGGAGTGGGGAACTGCCCCGGGCTGGGCAATGACCAGAGGCAGAATCCTCAGAACTGCCCCAGGGTGAGCACTGACCAGAGGCAGAACCCTCAGAACTGCCCCAGGGTGGGCTTTGACCACAGGCAGAACCCTCAGAACTGCCCCAGGGTGGGCTTTGACCACAGGCAGAACCCTCAGAACTGCCCCAGGGTGGGCATTGACCAGAGGCAGAACCCTCAGAACTGCCCCAGGCTGGACAATGACCACAGGCAGAACCCTCAGAACTGCCCCAGGGTGGGCAATGACCACAGGCAGAACCCTCAGAACTGCCCCAGGGTGGGCATTGGCCACAGGCAGAACCCTCAGAGCCTCTTGCTCTACACTGCAAGAGACAAGCCACCAACGGGACCAGGCAGAGGAGAAAGGAGGAGGATCTGTGTCTTGAAATTACACAAGAAAGGGTTATTCCAAGCAAAAGGATCAGAGCCAAAAGAGCCCTGCACACTCCTGTGCAAGGGCTTTTGTACAGACACAAATCAGGGGGTGAATACAAACAGCAAGCCAAAAGGGAATCCTCAGGGGAGCACTGAGGGGATTACATCAAGTGTCTGGGGCCACTTTGGGTAGGAGGGTGGGGAGGATGGCTCACATGGGCCAATGGGGCCCCAGGCACAGGGGAATTCCAAAGGGGTGTTGCAGACAGGGATTGGCTCCAGGTTAAATTGGCAAAGAAGGTTGGGGAACAAAAGGGGCTGGGTTTGACAGGCAGGGAAAGAGCTGGAACAAGGGGCAGGGAATGGCATGAGGGACAGCTTTGAGGGAGGCTAAAACCCAGGGGTAAACTAACTCGGGGACAACACGGGGTACAACAGAACAAACCACTTAATAAGGAATCAATACAATAACTTTGAACCGCTACACATGGCTGCAGAGTTTTTTGTCTCCACTGGAGCTTCCTGCAATGAACACAAATCATTCTGCTCCCCAGGAGGGGGGAAATGACACCACAAAGAAAAGCTCACTGCTTGATACAATGACATCTCTCTAACAGCCACCTTCTGCCCTCATCCTTGCTCTGCCCCATTGCAATCAAATCAATCGCTCTCAAAAACACAAGAATGGTTTCAGGCCTTGACCATAAGGTCTGTGAGCTCAGCATATGATTTTGGAAAGCAAACAGTGCTCTTTGAGGAACATCCCGAGTAAGCCAGCCAGCAGAGGCGTCCCAGCAGTGCAGATCTCTCAGTGCCAGCATGCTCCAAGCTGGCACCAGAGCTAAAGCCCTCCCACCCTGCAGTGCAGCTCCAGCCCTGGTGCTGCAGCGGCTGTGGCTGGGCTCTTGCCGTACCTCGATGTCCCGGTGTCCCTGGGGGAGGATGGTGCCTCCGCTGGGATTGATGGTGAACTCCCTGGGCTCCACATGGAAATGGATTCCCTTGCTCCAGGCCGGGTCGGTGTCCCTGCGGATCTGATCCACGCTGTCCACAGCCGGCTGCGTGCCATCGTCCGACATGCGGAGCTGGAACGTCAGGGGCACCGCGGAGCTGTTGGTGAGGCGGCAGCGCTGCGTGTAGGGAAAGCCTGGGCAAGGACACAAATATCCATTCAGGCACCCAGCAGGCCATGATCCTGGGGGCAAGATCCTGGCAGGATCAAAGTGGCATTGGAGTGGAGCTCTCTATGATCTGAACTACAGCTCACCCAGAAGCTGCGTGAGGAATTAATCGTCACTTAGCTCCCTTTGACACAGATTCCAGACTGCAGCCTTGAAAATGCCCACTCCTAGCCCTGCTGAACACTGCAAGCTTCTCTCTTTGTGATGGGGACGAGATCCCTCACCTGCCCCAAACCAGCACCAGTTCTCTCTCAGTGATGAGTGTGCACCCAGACCCAGCATTTACTCTGAGAATTCAAGCTGTCCAATTCCCTGCTCAGCCTGCCAACACTCCCACCTTTTTCAAGACATAGAAAGAGTGAGTTGTCAGTGAGAAGAAGCTACAGCAAAAGAAAGTGAGGATGGAATCCGCAACTAGAACGTGAGGCAAAGAACCCTAATGCAGCTTCTCTCTGCAGGATCCTTAAGGCATCTCTTGCTTTGGGCCAAACAGACTGAGCACGTGACAGCTCAGAGCCCGCTCAGCTGGGGGCACAGCCCAGCCTTGCTTTGAGATTAGCAATCAGGAACCAGGTCCCACCTCAGCCCACAAACAGGGACATCACAGCCGTGCTGCTCACTGAGAGTGCTGCCTGCAAGGGTTTACCCCACTTTGGCTCTGAGATTTGCTTTCCATCCTGCAAAGCCAGAGATACAGCCACTCATGGTGGGGATGTCCTGCAGAGCGCGCAGAGCAGCCACAGCCTGCTCTGCACTGCACATCTGGCTGGGCTGGCCAGCTCTGTGGGCAGGAGACTTCTCCCCAGGCCTGCTCACCAAGAGTTAATGGGACACAGATGGGGAGGAAAAACAACTGCAGCTGCAGCCCAGAGCTTCTCTGTGCCCATCCAAGTGACCACTGCCAGCTCCAGCAGGGACTCCAGCAGGGAGGCAAGAGAGGCACAAAAAGGACAAACCCAGATGTCAAAACCTCCAAGGACCAGCACATGCAGACAGCAGTCAACAGTTACAAAGAAGCAAAGATACAACAGCTGCCTTCAGCTGAAGAGCCCTTAGGCATGAAATTGGATTCAGCAGGATCAATCTCCTGCTTCAGTACCATATTTCCATCTCTTTCCTTTCGTGTTTCATTCCTTCCAAAGGCAACTTGACAAGCGCCTCCGTGGTGATGCAGGCTGGGGAAGAAGCAGCTCAAGAAAGGCAATGAGTTTCCTTCAGAAGTTCATGAATTTCATTGTTCTGGCTTTAGGCTTGGCAGTGAACGTTGCCCTGGGTCTGGGAAGGGGGACAGGGGTTCTGGGGGGTTTGGGGCGGTTTTGGCCCTGGGCTGGGCTTTTCCCTTGGGGGTTCTTGGGAGTTGTGGCGTGATGCCGTGGGCGGCTGTGCAGCGGGAGCTGAGGCTGGGCAGGGAGCGGAGCTTCCCTTCCTCCCGCTCGGGGGTCGCAGCTCGGCCGCTGCTGCTGCGGGAGGTTTGTGCTTGGCCCGGGGCTGCCCTGGCTGCAGCTCAGCGCTGGCACCGACCCTGCCTGCCTGCCCCGCTGCTGCTGCTGCTGCTGCTGGGCACTGCCCGCATCCCCCTGCCCTCTGGGGCTCTGCAAAAGGAGCATTTCCTCCTTCCCTTCCCTTCCCTTCCCTTCCCTTCCCTTCCCTTCCCTTCCCTTCCCTTCCCTTCCCTTCCCTTCCCTTCCCTTCCCTTCCCTTCCCTTCCCTTCCCTTCCCTTCCCTTCCCTTCCCTTCCCTTCCCTTCCCTTCCCTTCCCTTCCCTTCCTTTCCCGCACCTGCTGGGGGGGATCCCTGGCCTGCCAGAGCCCACAGATCCTCCTGCCGTCACCAGAACTCCACCAAAGGGGAAAAACAGGACTTGGCATCTGGGAAATGTCTGTTCTTGCCTTCTTGTCTGTGCTCTCCTGAGACAGTCTAGCAAAGAACTGTTATTCCTTTTCCCACACTTTTGCCTGGAAGCCCTGTCATTTCAAAGGGATAATCATTTGGAGGGAGGGGCTCATCTTTCCATTGCAGCAAGATTCCCACCTTCCTTGGCAGACATCTGTCTTTTAAAGCAGCACAGAGACACCAGAAAATTCTGCCTTTCTATTCCTTGCTTCCACTGGATCTCACAACGGCAAAATGCCCCCTGAGGCAGCAGCAGCAGCAGCAGCTCTGCAGTTCACAGCCTGAAGAGGCTGCTGGGGCAGAGCAGGAGTGAGGGATGCTTTTCTGTTGGAAGGCACACATCCCTGAGGCTGTGTCCCAGCCCAGGGAACACTCACCAAAGGAGATGTCCCCGAAGTCGAGCTCAGCGAGGTCGAAGTGTAAACTCGGTGCAGTGACGCTGCCCCTGCAGGCCGAGGACAGAGCAGGCAATGGCTCGGTTAAAGGCATTGCAAAGGTGCGGCTGTCGTGGCTCGGGGGCACAAAACCCGGGCTCAGGGCACCCTGGGTTTCCAACCAACACAGCCCCGTGTGCTCAGCACAGGGCCCTGGGCACAGGAGGCAGCTCCAGCCAAGGGGCAGCAGCCAACAGCCCCTGATGGGCTCTGGGCACAGGGCAGGCAGGAGAAGCCCCCGGGTTGCTGGGGGTCCCATGAAGGACCCTGAACACACACCCAGACATGGCTCCGTGCCTCAATTTCCCCATCTGCAATGGCATGGACATCAAGGTGTCCCCACTAACTTCTGTAAGCAGCCCTTCCAGCCACAGCTTCCCTGCTTTGCTCCTTCTGAGCTGCAACTGCTGTTCCCATGGAGGAGCTTTCTCAAGAGAGTTTGACCCACACAATCATTACAGACACTTTCTGAGATATGAATCCAGGGCATTCCCAAACATCCTCTGAAAAGAGCAGCAACAGTTCTACCCAGGGCACAGATGAATCCTAGAGGAAAGGACCAGCTTGTCAGCAGTGCACCAGCTGGCACAGCCAAGAGCAAGAGCTTCAACAACCAAACTTGGCTGTCCTGAATCTAGCACAGAACCTCACCTTCCCTTGAACTCAGCAGACACACTCCAAAAGCCACCAACATCCACTGAAATCAGCACTTGAAGCTGCACAACATTCACCAGTTGATTTCATGGTTGATGCCAATCAGTGCCCACTCTGCCTTTTGGTTCAAAATCAAGAACCAGTCAGCTGTGTCCTCTATTGTATTCACACGACTGCCCCTGGCTCTGCTCTGCACATCTCAACAAGAGACCTGCCCCTGCTCAAGGAGAAAGCTGCTTATGCACAAACACCCCATGGCCATTTTGGGGGGAGGGACAGAGGAGAATCAATTATTTGATGGTGAAAGGTTCCCTCTTGATTTCCAAATGAAAAAAGCAGCACTTTTCCTCCAAAAACAAAGGCAGCAGACTTGTTTCTGCACTATGGGCAGACCTACTCACCACTTTTCTCTTGCTAAGGAATAACTTCCTTGCTCTTCTGTATCCATCCCCTTATCTCATTGGTACCATCAGGTGCAGATTGCTTTCATTTCTTCACTGCCTTGAGCCAGTGCTGCCCAAGAGCAGCAGCCCAGCTCCAAAGCTGCAGAGCAGCCAGCATCAGCTCTCCTGCTTCCACTCCATTATCCTGCAGCACATGGCTCAGGCTGGCAGGGACAAGGCCTCACGCTGCTGTGGTGCTGAGCACTGAGCTCTGCCTCCCCTATGATCCGCCCTTCTCCCTGTGGCTGGGCCAGGATTGTCTCTTGCCATGGCACCAGCCCACAGTTCCTGACTCCCACATCAGCGCTTTGCTGGCTGTGCAAAGGAGGCACCAGAGCCCTCTGGGCACAGGAGCTGGGGGCACAGCTTGTGCCCCACAGCATGGCCATGAGAGGTGAGCTGAGGCTGCTGCTGCCCATCTGGCAGGGATTATTCACACAAGGTTTTACAAACACTGCTGCTGCTGCTGCAGAATCAGCCAGGCTGGCCCATCTGCAAAGCCCTGGGGGCCTTGCTGGGTGTTCAGGTGGGACATCCCAGAGCAGCTGCTGCCCAAAGCTGATCCATCCCACTGCCTGCCATGGCCCAAGGCACAGGGAGATCCCTGCAGGGACGAGTCATTCCAGCTCCCAGCCACCACACAGGGCAGGAGGCAGCCTGACACCAAAGCAATGCCAGCGGCAGAGCAGAGATTCAGACCTCAGGAAACACCTTTCTCCTCTGCTCCACCCCAAAAGGAGGCAGGTGGGGGATGTCCCAGAGACAGCTACAGATGTGCCCACCCAGCTCCCAGGGTCCTTACTTGATGGTCAGGATGGCAGGCGTAGGAGATCCAGCCACACTGAACTGGAACTCCTCCTCAAAGCTCCCCAGCACGGTGGCACTGAAGGAGATCTGCACAGCCTGGCTCCCACCTGCTGCAATGATGCCTTCCTCGGGGGCAAACTTGAAACACAAACCCAGGTGGGTTGTGTGGTTGGTCGCTGAAGGGAGACAGGTGAAGGGAGCATCAATAGCTCCTGGGTTCATCAGTTTCACCTGCAGCAGCAAGAGAGCAAAATGGAAATACGTGTGGAATCTCCCCTTCTTGTGAGTTATTGTCTAATGATGCAATGAACACCCAGAAAAGGCAGAAAATGCTTTGTGCTGCTGAATGGCAGAAGTCCAAAGATTCAACAGGACAACTTCTGCCTTTGGGTTTTCATGCAGAGCAGTGGCAACTCCACAGAACTGCAGTCACCCTGGGCTTATCCCATGGACACAGAGCAGTGCCCCTCTGCCCAGCAGCACCAAGCACATTGAGAGCTGGCGCTGAGAGCAACGTGGGCTGATTGCAGCTGCCTAGGGAATCACCCCAGAGCTGCTGCTGCCCCAGTGAGCACAGCTCCAACAGCACCATCTGCTCATTCACCTTTTCCCAGACCATGAAAACAATACCTTGAGAATGAGGCATCAGCATCAAAACGTACAGAGAGCACCATCGTTTGTAACAAATCTCAGCGTGTCTTTCCCATCCACAGCCAAGATTTTGAAAGTGTCTGCCATGATGCAGTGCCTCATGAAGTTTTGCAAGCTTGACTCTACTGGGGGGAGGCAAATAGATAGAAAAACCCTTTGCTTTATTCCCAGGAACACTTTTCTCTTTCTAGAGCCAGAGATGCACCAAGGTTGAAGTGCTGTGAGGGACTGGTCAGCAAGGGAGAGAACTCCCAAGGATTTCCTGTGATTGCAGCAATAAGCAGAAGACACTTGGCTGGCAGCTGTTGGCAGTGGGTTGAAGCTCAAAGGCAGCCACTTTGGTGCAGCTGCTTCTGCAGAGCCCAGTCCAAAGGTGCCTTGTGTCTGGCACTGCCACAAAAGCCTCTGAACATGCAGCTTTTTGACCCAGGCTTGGTTTCATGTGCAAAGGAGTTGTTTTGTAGGAAGCCTCCCAGATGATCCCTAAGGAAGGCTGCCCAAAGGCAGGGACTGGGGCTTCAGGAACAACTGACACACCTTTGTGTCCCCCCAGATTTGAGCAGTCCATCAAATATTCCCTGCTCACAGCTGCCCAGGTTGGCAGCAAGTCCACAGCTGCACCAGGCTTGCTGCTGCCTCAGGAGCCATCAGGATCCATCCCAAGCCCTGCTGCTCACCTCATAGACATGGGGGGTGTTGACGAAAACGTTCCCAAGGTTCAGAGTATGAGAGCTGAGTTCAACCAAGGGTCCTTGGCCTTCCCCTCTGAGCTGCAGGGGCAGCCTGCTCTCACAGCCTGGGGAGAGATGTCCATTGCAGTACAATCATTCCCTCTGCTCCACTGGATTTTCCAGGCTGCCTCAGTGCTAGTCCCCGACTCTGAGCTGGATGCAACCAGCTCCTGATGCTGCAGGAGAAGATATGGACCCTTCTCTTCCCTCAGGACATATCCCCTGAGGCTGACTTGCAATTTCTAACCCATTCCCTGGGCTGCTTTCCAATTTGAGCCACCAGTTTGCTGAGTTTAAAACATCTCTGGTTCCTGTAGTGACAGGCCATGGAGGTATGGGTAGAAATGGAGAGAAAGGAGATTTAGGTGAGATATTCGGGAAGAAATTTTCCCTGTGAGGGTGGTGAGGCACTGGAGCAGGTTCCCCAGGGATGTTGTGGAGGTTCCAGCCCTGCAAGTGTTCCAACCCAGGCTGGATGGGGCTTGGAGCTCCCTGCTCTATGGGGAGGTGTTCCTGCCCATGGTAGGGGCCTTGGGACTAGATGATCTCTAAGGTCCATTCCATCCTTACCATACTGTGATTCTGTGGTTTCCTTCCCCTGCACCTATAGGAGCTTTGAAATCCATTCAGTGCAGGCACAAAGCTCCAACAGGGTTTGGCAATTGCCAAACTCCCTGGCCCAGGAGCACAGGACTTTGTTGCCCAGGTGCTCCCCTTGTGACACTCAGCACTGTGTTCTATTGCCACAGACTGAGAACTGCAAGGTGACAACTGCCACACAGGGAGAGAAGCAGCTGCTGGCCAAGGCTGCTCCCTCTACCAACAGCCCGGGCTCAGTGGGCTCAGCCCCCTCTGCTCTGCTGCTGTCTGGGCACTGGGAGGTGGTCCAGGCTCAGGGAGCCCATTTCTAACTCAGCTCCTGCTTCCTGATGATGGATCCATGGCAAATGGAGCCATCCTGGAGGCCAGGGTCCTGCAGGGGCTGAGTGCTTGTTCACTAAAGCTGTTCTGCTCTGGAGCTCTCTGGCCTTTGAGGGAATGCTGGCAAAGCCACGGCATGAAAACCTCTCCCTGCACTGCCTGGGCTGTTCTGGGATCACTCAGGCACACACAGCATTCTGAGCCCTGGCCTGGCACGGGGGACTCCCTGGGAGCTGCAGGGCCAGGGGGGATGTGCCAGCACTGCCCTGCTGACCAGGGACCCTTCCCAGCACTTCCATGGGAGCCCAGTGGGCTCAGGCTGGCACCATGGCTTCACTGAGGGGGAGAGAGGCAGGGCAAAGGAGCTGCACCTGAGATGCTGCAGTAAGCCACACTTCCATACTCCAGTGCTTCCAGGGGTTTGAAGGTCACCTTGATTTCAGCTGAACAATTCAGCCCGATTTCTCCCTCCTACACCAGAAAGAGACAGCAAAAGATTGGTCTGCAAACTTCACATTCTTGTTTTCACCACCCTCCTGTAAGCCTTTGTTTAGAGCATCAGTGATGAGTGAACAACACAAGGAGCCAAGGAAACACTCCAAACCCAGCCCAACACAGCTCTCAATGCTCAGCTGATCAGCTCCCACTCTCCACAATATTCCTGCTGCTCTGACACAAGCTCTTGGGCACATCATGCTGCTGTCAGCTACAGTGGGATGCAACTGCCACTGTGCCCTGCTGGCTCTTGGCCTTAGATGGGCCATAGCTGTAACCAAGAAGAGAACATGATCCCCTTCCTTGGAAATAAAAATATTAGTTTTACCTCTACTGAAAGAAAGCAGAGGCTGGGATTATTCTAGGGTTTACTCCAAGATGAGAAGGGTGTTCCACTGTGCACACACCAGGCATTCATCATCTCTCACAATGCCAGTACTCAGAATCAAGGCTCTGGTTGATGGGAGCATGTGGCAGTTTGCTTGCATCACCAGAAAAGGAAAAGGTTTTCTGTCCCTGTGTGCAGGACAACTCCAAAGGCCCATTTTAACCTTCCACCCTGGTGTCCAGGCTCACAGATGACGCTGGAAGGGACACTCAGAAATAGTGCAAGGCATGGTTACAGGAGGGGATTGGCATTTCTGTCATTAACCTTGGGCTGAATTTGGCCTCCTTTTGCTAGGGAACAATTGCAAGCTTCAGGTCAGTGTGTGAGCTGGCAGTGCTCCAACAGCCTCTGCTGAGCCCCACGTGTCAGGGGAGCCCCTGCCTACAAGAACTGCTCCCTGGGACACTGCAAGGCCACGCAGGCAGTGCCCTGAGCTCGAGCCTGGCAGCAGAGCTGGGCTTTGTCAGGCTCCCAGCCCTGCCTGGAGCCTGCAGGGCACAAATGCTTTCAGCAGCGAGCCCTGCAGCCTCACCAGAAACTCCATGTCCTCCCTGCCAGCACATGGAGCCAGCTGAGGATCTGCCCAGTGACCGCAGCAGGGGAAGGGGTGGGTGTAGGGAGTAGGGTGGGTGGGAGGAGGAGGAGGAGGAGGAAGAGAATGTTCTCAGCTATCACTTACCATTGGCTCAAGGAAAAAAATGTCATCAGAGAACAGCATGGGGTCTTCTTGCACCTTTACCATCTTCTCCTGGACCATGCTGCTCAGGAGGGCACTGTGATCTCCACAAAAGCTCTTCACCTTCTCTGTTTCTTTCTCCTCTGGGAAGTTTTCCTGAGACACCTCTTTGGGCGGCCGCAGCAAGCACTGCCTGCAGCCCCAGGGAGAGACAAGGCCAGCAGATGGTTTCATGAGCCACAGATTTGCAGAGAGAAGTGTGAGCGCCAGAGAGCAAAGCACTTGAGGAGCAGCAGCAGCAGCTCCCCAGCAAAGGCTGAGCCCAAGCCACGAGGGTCCCACAGGGATCAGAGGACAACTTGCTGTTCCCTGGCCCAGCAGGGAGTTTCACTCCATCCTTGCAAGCTCAGCAGAGGTTTGCAAAGCCAGCATCCCTCCAGAGAGCCTCCTGCCTCAAAGCCTCTGCCACAGATGAGGGAGAATCAACCAGCCATTTCAAGTGGCTTTTCCTCCCACTGAGCTGCTCGGGGGGGCACAGAAAGATCACAGAGCACCCACTGCAGCATTTCCCTGGCAAGGGGAGACAAAGCTGGCTTGCAGCTACGTGTTACCAGCATCACTCTTTGTTTCTTCCAGTTTGGACCTGCCCCGTTCCCTACTCTGCCTTTCACAAGAGCATCCCAGAGCACTTCCACAGGAAATTGATGAATTCAGGCACCGAATCCCTTCAGGGACATTCAAGTTTTTATATGCAATATGCATGAAAACAGAGGCTCTGAGAGGGGAAGGAACTTTGTTGTGCGGGAGGGAGACAGCAAACTCCTGGAGAGACCTTTCCATGAGCCAGAGCTTTTTGGATCCCATCCCAGTGCATGGCACTAGAATGTCCTGAGAGGGAAAGGATCCTGCACTATCTTCTCTCACAAAAAATCCTCTCTGCTCTGAGAGCACAAAACCTCTCTGACAGCAGCACAGGGACACACTACCAGCCCGCATGGGCAAGGAGATTTTGAAGGAACTAAAGGGAAAAAAGAGGCTGTATCACCTTTGGAAAGAGGGACTGGCAACTCAGGAAATGCTTAAGGATGTTGCCAGGTCATGTAGAAAGAAGAGAAGAGAGACAAGAGCCCAATTAGAACCTGAGGAAATCCAGTCATCCCAATCAACCTTTCCTTCTACAGCCCCACTGAGGAAACCAAAGTTCCTGGCCTTGGTGCTTTGTTGCTGGTCAATCTGTCACTTCAAATGTGTTCTGGGGACTTTGCTGATGAATGCATTACACACAAAAACAAAGAGAACATCTGTCAAGCTGAACTTTGTTCATGTCAGTAGTAACAGCTGATGAACTCGCTTCAGGTTCTGCTCATTCAGGACCTCTTGCTGTAATTATGGGCTGACCTGTTCCCATTGCCACTGGTGAGGACATCACTGCTGGCTGATGGAGAAGCCTTGGGCCAGCAATGTTCATGTGCTGGACGTGAGACTTTGGAGGGAGGGGAGGAAAGACAAGGCCCCAGCAGCCCCAGAGCCAGATCAGTGCTCGTGCTCCTGCATCTGCCCCCTGCTGTCCAGGGAATCTGGGACACAGAAAGCTCCAAGGCCACTGGAAGCAAGAGCAGATGCCTTCCATCCTGCTCACTTCCAGCCAGGCTGCAGGGCAGCAGATCCGGTGCTTGGTTCCTTCTGTAGCTCTTTCCCAACTCCACTCTCACCCACAGGTGTTTGCACAGGGCCAGATGAGCTGCCTCACCTCTGGGTGCTCAGCTGGTACCGAGCTGCTCGGGCACCGACATTGCGCACCAGCAGAGTCTGCTGGGTGCTGACCTTGACTGGACACTTGGAGAAGTCCAGCTGGGCAGGGAAGTCCAGCACAGCTCGGGCACCAATGGCCCGAATTGGCACAACGATCCTTTCCCTTGCAGTGAGGCACACCAGCTCGTGGCAATAATCCTGCAGGAAAAGAAACTGGCTCAGCACAGGACATTTAGTGCCATCCCCATGGCAGAAGAAAAACCATTTCCTATACCCCTTCAAGGGCATCCATTTACCTATTGCACCCTCACATGAACACTAAGTTCTACTGCTATGTCACGTTTTAAAGGCACCTGCGCACTTTGCAAAATCCGTCTCAGTGGCATTCAGCTCTTGTGTCACTTGGCTCATACAGATAACAGCCCTAGGCCACCATCATTTCTACTCTAAACTTTAATGATGTTAAAGAATTCCTAAGCCCCTTCTAAGCAACATGGAGCTGGGGAACACAGGACATTGCTCTTTAGGCTTCTATATTCCCACTGTCTGAGAATAGGACAAAGTGTTCAACTAACTCTTAGCAGCAAAAGGAAGAGGAGAAAACAGCTGCACCCAAAGACATCCTCCACCTCTGGCCTGGTGCAGAAACATCAGTTGGCTCACAACTCCCCTCTAACTTTGCCTGTCCAACCAAGTCAGGAGAAGAACGGTGCTAAGAGGTAGCAGGATGCTGTTGGAAAGGGCCTCTCTTTGTTTCCCTGCAAGGCTTCCTCCCTTCCATGCCATGCCCTCAACCCTTCTGTATGAACAAGCCTCCAGATCAGAACATGAACCCTCCAGATCCCTGCACTGAGATCAGACTTGCCAGGGCCTCAGCACTGCTGTTCAAAGCTCCCCACAAAAGCACCTTTGGCACGGAATGGGTGCCAGCTGACAGAGCAAGCACAGGGACAGGCATGAAGACAGAGCCCCAGCAGTGTCACTGCCACGGGCTCTGGGCTCACAGCTCTGCCTGCAGCTTGTACCTGCCCTACACCAGCTCCTTCAGGCAGGTGTCCAAGTGCCCTGCAGCTCAGCAACCTCCTGCTGACCAAGGGCACCCAGGGCCCAGTGTGCCTGTGCCAGGCCGGGCTCACGGGCACAGCACATCCTCTGCCCTGGCCCTGCAGCTGTGCCATGCTCACTTGTGCTCTGGGACAGCACAGCTGACAGGCTGCACAACAGAGGGGGTGAAAAAGCACTGGCTGTGCTCCAGCCCAGGGGCAGGCAGGGAAGCTGTTGGCAGTCCAGGAAGGAGGAAAGCTCTCTGACCTCTTTGTTCCTCTGGTGTTTTCCATCAGAATGAAACCCATTCCACTGGACCTAGAGATGGCCCAACATCTATCAAGAGCCCTCTGTCATTTTCATCCTGTTTCCCGTGCATCTTCCCTTGGCAATGCTCAGCAGTGTGCAGGGAGGGCAAGCAGAGCCTGTCAGGCCTGGCTGCAGTGCCTGCCAGCAGTGCCAAGGTGTGACTGGCTGCAGGCTGCCTGCCCACGCCTGGAGCCCAGCTCACAGCATGCAATGGGCTGGAGCCAGAGTGCAGGGAAAACAATGGCTGTGGAGATCATTGTGTGCTTTGGCTCCTCCAGCCTCACCTTGTTCTTGCTGGGGGTGAAGCGGATGCGCACAGGGGCAGAGGCGCCCGGCGGCACGGCACGGTACGCATCGCTGGAGCTCACCAGCTGGAAGTAAGGTGAGCTCTCCATGGAGACCTTCACCACGTGAAGAAACTGCAGCAAAGACATGAAATTATGATTTTGCCACTTGTGGAAACAGGACGAGGGGAGACCTGTCCATGCCCTGCTAACATCCCTCCCCTGCCCCTTTTCCAAAGCACTTCCAGCTGAGCAGGCACAGGCACATCATTCACAAGGCTGAACTTGAATCCCTTCTCTCTGGCTCCAGCATTTTGGCCAGGGCCAGTAGGGCAGCGCCTGCTGGGAAGGAAGGGCCGAGCAGGTCAGCACCAGCAGGAAGGAGACACAGCACCTGAACCAAGTCACCTGCATGTTCAACAAGGCCAAAAAACCTGCTGGCTTCTGCCTGCACACAGCCATGAAGTGGTCATGTTCCAGAGGGGGAATGTGCTACCTAAAAGCAAACCAGCCCATTTCTGTGGGGGAAGGAAGAAATTCCCTTCCAGCAGATCAGGTTTGGGTAGGGACCTTCTGGGGATACAGTCAGGCAGGCAGAGCAGCAAGACAGGAGACCAAACACTGTGGTCTTACTGGGAATAAAAGCAAACCTGAAAAGCAAAAGAAGGAATGAACACAGCAAGACAATCCCTAAAACAAGGAGATGGCAAAGAGAATTTAAATGGGCAGTAAAGCAGTAAGGAAGAATCATAAAACCATGAGAGCAACCAGCTTGCCAACAGTGACAGAAACACAGACAGGCGGTGTCTATTGACCGTGGGGCTTCAGAGGCATTTTCTGCCTGGAGAAACAGGACCAGCACTGACTGACAGTGTGGTTCCAGTATGAAAAGCCAATCTTGGCTCTCCAGGGCTTCCTGCTGCCTGTGCAGGCAAGCTGGGCTGCTGGGCATTCCTGCCTGCAGCCAGCAGGCCAGGTTCGGCCCTCTGGGGTACACATGCACAGCACACATGCATTTTCTAGCACACTGATCTCATCAACCCCTGAGCACCAAAATGCTCTCCAAAAATCTAAACCAGGTGATTTGGACTCCCTCCTGTCTCCTCCCGCCAGCCCATTCTTGGCACAAGCCTCACTTGAGAAAATGTTTCCCTGACTGAAATTCAAATGGTCTCAAGTTTTCCTCTTTACAGTGGAACACAATTGACATTTTTCAACTTTTTCCCTCTCAGCTCTCTTGGGAAACTGCAAAACAATCCCAGTTTCTTCAGGTGAAGGTGGAAACCTCCAGGAGCACATGGTTTTGGATGTGCTGTGCTTCTGCAAAGGGAAAGCAGAGCACCGTGTTGCTTTGGGAAAAGCTGAGCAGAGCTGGATGAAGCTGAGCAGGAGCCTCAAGTGGAACCTGAAGGCCTCTCACTGCTTCTGCTCCATCACTCTGATTGCAGGGCTCTTGCAGAACACGGTTCCTGCAGGGCCAATGCCATTAATGAGAAGTGATTCCAGCATAAAGTGCAGAAGGCTCAGCCCCTGAGCTTTGCCTGTGAGCTGCACAAAGGGAGCCAAACTGGCTGAGAGAGGCAGAGATTCCTACCAGGAGCCAAGATTAACCAAGGACACACAGGGTGTGCTATAGACCCAAGGCAAAGCATGAGAGCAGGTAAGAACTGTACAGCCCTCAACATTCCTGTCAATCCAGAGCTTTCAAGAGAAGGAAACTCCTTTGGGATAGACACCATCAACGCCTGGCCAAAATCTGGGGACAATTCCCAGCACAGGAAGATTTCCACCATCTTGCAGAAGAAGGTGCTGAGACATTTTCTTCTGCATGTGCTGCAGCACATAACTTGCTTTGCTGTACACTGAGGGAATGAGAGCACTCTCCTCTTCCAGCACAGCGTTAAAGCTCTGCGTGCCAGCACTTACCTTGTCCTTATTCATGAGAGACAGCACCATTTCCGACACCTGCCGAGCGACGAAGTTCTGAAATACCAGCTCTGGTGGGGAAACCCCAAACCAGCTCTGTTTCGGCGCAGCTGACGGCAGCTGGAGAGGAGAGAGAGCAGGGAGAGCTTCAGCTGCTGTGAGAAAGGTTCATGCAGGAGAATCTTCCACTGATCCCCAGTGAAGTACAGACTCTGAGGGAGCACGTCTGCCCAGCCCACACTGGGCAAACAGTGGCTCCCCCACCTCTGCTCTGAGCTCATCCACAGCTGCTGGGCCACACAGAGCAGGCTCAAGCCAAGCTGCTCTTTTGGCATGGATTTCTCCAGGTTTCTTTCTCCAGAATGCCAGGCAGCACGTTCCTAAAACACAGCCCTGTGCCCATGCGGTCACAGAGCTCTGGGGCACTGACTGAGCACTCATGGAGTAAGTAAAACCCATGAATTTACAGGAGACTCCATGGGAAAGGATTTGGGATGTCTTTTACTCTGAGACAGGGAAACCGAGGCCCACACAACTGCAAATATCTTTTTTGCTCTAGAACTTAGACTTCAGTAAGAAGAGCACAGGACCAGAGCAGGTGTGAGAGATGAGGTGACATTTGGCTGAAGCCAAAAGGTTATTAAGCAAAAGAATGGAATTTGTTGGTTCTGTGTGTTATTTGTGGTTTGGATTTGTTCAGGTTGGTTTGTTGAGTGTCACAGTGAGAGGGGCAGGGTTGAAGACCTGACCAAAAGGAAGGAGGACGAGAAGGGAGCGGACAGAAAAGTTGGTGCTCAGTAGAGAATGGAAGCTCCTGAGTACCCATCCAATGGCAAAGGGCACAGGGACCGCCCCAGCCGGGTACAAAGGGGATACAAAGATTGCCATTTTCTCAGAGGGTGTGTGTGTGCGCTTGGCTCTCAGGGAGGGAGACATCCCCAGCTCAGCTGAATCCTTACTAAGAAACACTTTTCTTTTGCTTTGATCGTTTTGTTCCTTTTCATTGTATTTAAAAGTTAGTGTGTTCCAAAGAGAGGAAAAGGCAAAAATAGAAAGACAAATGAGCTGAAAATAAAAAGACAAGTAAGGTGGATGCTGAATGAGGATAAGTTTCAGTTATTTTCTCAGCAACTTGGGTAAAAGTAGAGTTGGTATCTCCTTTTTCAATGGCCTTTAAATGGGTGCTTTCCTGTCGTTACTGCAACCTTATTTCATGCCATTGTAGAGGCACGTCTGGAATGACACAACAACAGCAAATGCTTCTGGAGCAGAGACATTGCTTGGAGAAAACTCTGCCCTGCTTTGTCTGCCTTCTCCAGCCACACTGCTGTCACCGCAGAGACACAAGCAGGTCTCCTCTGTGACTTCACAGCAGATGCATTCCGCTCAAGGGAGTGGCTGCAGCACACTGTCCCTTAGCTGTGCCCTTTCCTGAGGTGTTCCCAAGGCCCCTCTCCAGGACAATCCTTAACCTGGATTGTGTTCCGTGTCTCTTGCTGCCAATTTCCTGCTCAACAGCCCACCTCAGTCACCTACCCGTTTGGACTGTGCTTTATACCGAGCTAGTCCTGCCAGAAAAGCAGCTTTAAACACACCTCTGAGTAGGCACTGATCCAGACAAAGCACATCCACTCCCCTCTGCCCAGGGCCAGTCCCCTGTATATCTGGCAGCCTGCAAAATCTAACACCCCGTCAGGCTCCAACACATTGTTCCAGCCCAAAGCAGTAATGCAATTTGTTGTGTTCCATCTGAAGGAATTCCTGCAGATCCTTGGCCTTCAAAGGCCAACGCTGCCACTCTGCAGGGAATCCTGTGACCCCGAGCATTTGATGGTGACCACACCAAAGCAAGAGGTGGCTCCTTCAGCAGGAGAATGGCAAAGGGCAATTTTGGGCCTCTGTGTCCCCAGCCTTCCTCCCATTGTTTTAGCAATGGCAGCTGCACTCCAGCACACCCCAGCAGCTTCAGCAGAGGGTATTTGTGTTGGCTTAGTGCAGATCAGGACTCCCAGTCCACCACTCCCAGCACCTTGCAATGACAGCAGGACCTGGACACTGAGGCATTTTGCTGGAGGCAAGCCTGTCACAAGCACACACCCTCTTCAAACTTCATGTGAAACAGAAAGGAAAAGAGCAGGAAAAGGCTACCTTTGGGCGAGTCTCACTCCTGTCTAGAAATGGGCCAATTCTGGGCAGAATACTCCCCCCAGTGCTGGCCTCCTTCTTCCTGCTGAGAAACTTCTCCCTCTGGAACTTAGAGGGAAGCAGCTGAAAGGCAAAAGTAAACCAGCTAGAGCCTCAGAGTTGTGCCTGTTCAGAAAGGCTTTTCTCGAACAAGTGGCACTGGTGAATAACTTGTGATCACAGCCACTAGGACATTCCTGGAAGCCCTGGGAGTTTCCAGCTGAAATACTTAGCATCAGTGAATTAATAATACAGAGTGGAACACACATACTCCAGCCATATGGCTCTGTCCCATTGGCTTCTCCATGACTGGATGGGACATGGTTGGGGATTTCTGCTCTTTGGGCATTTGTTTCCTCTTACGTTTCATTGGATTGAGGCAGTGACCTTTCCAGGGAATGGGGAGGAGCTCTCAGAACTGCCTGAACTCCATCCCTGCACAACGCTCAGAACTCACAGCAAGGAGATATCGCTGCTGGATGAGTCCAAGAGATGCAAGAAAGGAACGCTGTACCAAGAGTGAGGTGCACAGCAATGTCTCTAGGTTTTAGTTCTCCCTGTTGATTGTTTTCTCTGCCTGGGCTGACAGAGCCCTCCACAGAAGAAAACAGAGGCATCTCCTTGACAGAGCCTCAGCAGTGGGGCATCTTCAGCCAAGTGAGCTGCAGACAGCAAGGGACCTTTGCAGCCCTGGCTCCAGCGCTGCCTGCAGGCCTGCATCTGTGCCCACACAGGAGCTGGGAGAGAACAGCTGCTTTGGAAGCTCTTCCAGCTGGGACCAGCCGTGGCTCTCAGGGCTTTGGGCAGAGTTTGAGCTTCCCCCCCCGCCCCCGCATGCCCAGGTGCCAAAGGGCAGCATGGTCAGAGCAGCACCCGTGAGTGGTGCCCAGCCTGACAGAAGGAATTCCTGTGGCACAGGGAAAGGGACAGAACACATGCTCAGGCCTTCAGCTGTACATTGGTTTCACTTGGCTCTGCTGGCACAGCCAGGCAAGACACAGCTGAAGCATCCCACAGTGTTCCCTATTGCACCAGGACAGCCCCAGCAACAGCAGCACAGCACAAAGGGCTGGGCAGGGGCTCTGCAGCTTCACAGCACTGCTGGACAACAGGGGCAGGGAGAGCAGGGACACCAGGGCAGTGCCAGCCTTAACACAGCCCCAGGGGGTACTCACAGTATTAGGTTTCAGCCCTTCCCTGGACAAAAGACGAGGGGTCGGTGTCTTCTTTGGCAATCCAGACGCCATTTCCAAGGGACGGTGTCGCAGGTGAGCGACAGTGCCTCAACAAAACTGGAAGGAGCAACAATGGAACTCTGAAAATCCACAACCCAATTCATGGCAGATTCAAGGCATATTCTGGTGCTAAAAATCTTACATTACTTGAAAGTAGCTAAGTGCTTGTTTGGTGTAAGCAGCTAGTATAATTAGGCATCCAGTTGGACTTTATTTGAACTCTATGGCTACCTTGTGCAATTCAAAGTTAGATCATACTGAAACCTGGAGCTAAAAATCTGAACATTAATAGCAGTTCAAACAGACAAAGCTGTAGCTTAAATATTACTCAAAAATAGCTAGAGTGGGCCTCCTCTTCTTTAGGCTAAAGCACCCTTGCTCTCTCAGCTGCTCCTCACAGCTGAGAGACTAATGAGAGACTGGAATGTTATGGCTAATGGCTTAAATATCATTATAAAGGACTTTCTGCCCATTGTGACAAAACTCTATAAAGAAGCTGCAAACACCCAAGCCCACCCCTCCCTGAAAATGCCTCCTGACTGGAACTTGGCACTGTGAGTTAAGCTGCCTAAGGGAACTTGAGACAAGATCAAGGTGACACTATTGTCCCATTAGCTCAGGTCTGGGGACAAGTAAACAAGGCTGAGGAGTAAAACCTATCCACAACAAAGCCAAACCCAGCAGCTGTCCTGAAAATCAGCTCTGTCTGGGTTCAGGCTGGGGAAGTCAGAGCCACAGACTCTTCTGCTGAGGCCAGGTTTGCACACAAACCTCCCAGCAAAGACCTCCGCAGTGCCTCCAGACCCATTCCTGAGGCCTCGCACCAGACGACTGCAGGGCATGCAAAGTAACACAGCAAATCTGAAAATCCAGAACCCAACTCATGGCAGACTCAAAGGATATATGGGTGCTAAAGATTTTATATTATTTGAAAGTAGCAAGAGACAGAGTCCAACTTGCCCCACTCCTGGGAGGTACCTGGGCAAGGTATCCCCTTGCCCAAATCTGCATTAATCCATTGGAGTCTTACATTTTGCCAGACCTCACCACACAGAAGACCAGAAGAGGATTTAATGGTAGGCCAATGGGATCCAGGGAATGGTGATATTTTCTACTAAACCTCTCTCTGTCACTCTCTTTCTCCTCCCCCCTTTCCCAACCTCCATCCCCCTCCCACTTTTTCTTTTCTTTCCCTCTCTTTCTCCCTCACATTTACTGTTCTATAAAATCCAGACCATTGACTTTGGCATATGGTCTCCTTTGCACCTCAATACAGAGGCATCTCCCTAAAAATTTTAAAACCCAGATGATAAAAAACCTACTGAAGCTTGAACAGAACTCATTCACCTTTAAGCAGTTTAAGCACTTACCATAGGGAAAAAATGTATAGACTACTACCTTTAGAAAATGTTGCATTTCTTCAGTAAAAAAAGCACAATCAGTAGTCCATTTATTGTTCATCCTCTCAGGTGTACATGTCACTGAACTACTGCGCCAGAAGACTGGCATGATCACATCCTCTATTTCCCTTTGGCATTCTCTTTCAGAGCACAGATGAAACAAAACCAAAAAGTTCAACTTTAGTCGGTCTTTACCTTCAAGTGAAATTCAGGACTCCCTAGCAGACACCAGTGTTCTGCACGCTGCTGGGCTTTTCGCAGAGGCCAATGCTCTGCACCTTTAGCAATTCTCTACGCCGACAATTCACCCGGCGAATGGCCCGGTGCAGCCGCCTGCAGGAGCCCAGGCTGCGCACACCCAGCCAGGGCCGCGCTCTCAGGCAGCTGAGGCCGCGCCGCTGTCACAGGCGCTGAGGGCCCGGGCGCGGTTACCGGGCAACCGCGGCGCCGAGTGCGGGGCCGGGCCGGGCCGGGCCTCAGGGCTTTGCCAAGGACATTGGCACTGCAGCGACTGACTGCAGTTTGGGGCTTCCCAAGAGTCTTTCTGTAACCAATGAAAGGTTAAAATGTGGTGACAAAGGCACCTATGCCAGGTCTGTACATTGCTCTTTGTAACACTAGTATCCGACCCTGGCTGGAACAGCAGGAGGCGGTGAGGCAGCAGGGAAGGGGGCTCAGCCGGGAGAAAAGGAGGCTCAGGGGGGACCTTCTGGCTCTGCACAACTCCCTGACAGGAGGGGCCAAGCGGCTGCTGCAAGTTCAGGCAGCGCCGGAGCCGCCTGGCTCCCCCTCTCCGCCCCCGCTCCGCCTCTTCCTCCCTTCCCTCCTCCTCGTCCTCCTCCGCTCCCGCAGCCCTTGCAGCCCCCGGCAGGGGCGGGGATGGAGCCGGGACAGGTCGGAACGCAGAGAGGCCTGGGGGGATGCCAGGACTGGGAGTGACTGGGCTGTACTGGGATCATCCTGGGAGCAGCTCCTGGGTGACTGAGTTCTACTGGGATCATCCTGGGATCACACTGGCAGTGAGGAGGAGCAGCGGGATGGCTCCAGCGCTGGGGCTGAGGGCGCTCCTGGGGGGCCAGGGGCGAGTGGGACCCCCGGCACCGGGACCCTGAACCGCCACTGCCAGCACCGGGACCCCCCTGCTCTCCTTAGTCTGCACAGGGACCCCCTGAATCCCCCTGTTCTCGACATCAGGTCCCGCTGCTCCCCTTTTCCCGGCCATCCCATGGCTCCCAGCCTCCAGACTTGGCGTAGGCCTGACTCTGGGACAACCTGGAATGCCTTGGTCTCCCATTCCTGCCTTTCCCAGGCACACCTTTCTGCAAAAGCAGAGACAGCCTGAACTGCCCCTTCCCGAACATCCCGGGTGTCCCCACTCTGGTCCCCCCTTTTTGGGAAACCCTGGACTCCCCTTTCCTGGGCTCAAGGAACCCCTGGAACTCCCTTCTACCTCTCCACATCCCTGCCCACCCCCCCCATTCCCATGACCCTGAGACCCCCCTGGCACCCCCATTGCTGAGAACCCAGACCCCCCTGCATCTCTTCATCGAGCACCAACGCAACCTTTTCCCAGCCCCCCGCCTCTCCCAGCCCCCAGCCCCACCCTTTTCTCTGGCCTGGGACCAGAAGTGCAACTGACTGAAAACAAATGTGACAGAAAGAAATAATTTTGCACCTTTTATTTACTATTGAAATACAATTTCCTCCTTTTCTCACAAATCTCCTCCCAGTGTCATTCAGCAGGGCTGTCAGAAAGTCCTTAATTCTGAGTGGGTGTTCCAAGCTGCAGCCACAAGGAAACAGGGAATGGGGATTTTCCTGCTCCTGGGAAGTTTGACATCCTCAGCTGAGGAGAGGAGGAGGCACCAGAAGGAAAGGGCAGCTGGGCTTCATCTTTCCACAGGGAAGAGGGGGGGGAAATCTCTCATCCTGTCTGCAGCTGCTCCCACAGGGATGTGAGGGCTGATCCCAGAGCCCTAAGGGTCACAGTCAGGGCTGCCCTCAGGGAATGCTTGCCTGGTATTGAGGGGCAGCGTGGGAGCACCTGGATCTTGGGGCACCCAGCTGCCCCTCATGTTTGGAGGTGCCTGAGGAGGGCTGGGATGATGCCAGGGACATCCTGCAGTGACATTCCCTCTGTCCCGCTCTGGGTGAGCTCAGTCCCAAACCTGACCTTGATCCTGGTCTCAATCTCACTCCACGTTTAGACACACTCACAGTTCTGTATTTAATCACATTCCAATTCCAAATTTGTCTAGTTTGGAACCCAACCCCAGCCCAAAGCCAATCCCATGTCTAGCCTTAACCTCAATCCCAGCTCTAATCCAAATCTCAGCCTCAACTCCAACCCAGCCCCAATTCCAGCCCCTTCCTAAATCCTCAGCCCCAAACCAAATCCCAGGTTCTGCTGTTCTGGGGGTTTGCGGGTGTCTCTGTCCCTCTGACCCCGATGATGTTTGGGTGGGGTCACACCAGGGCTGAGAGGGACAGAGACTGCCCCGACCTCCACTGGTGTGAGAAGGTCGGAGAGCTCCCCCAGCCCCAAGCACCCTCATCCGTGAGCAGCACCCCTGCCGTGTCCTTTCTCCGGTGACAGCACAGACATGGCTTTGTGCCCGGGTCTGTGCCAGCCCCGCACACAGCACTGCTCTGCGGCAACGGGGACACGGGAAACGGTGCCCGTCGTGTGTCCCCTTTGTGTTGCTGTGTGTCCCCCCATGTCCGGCTGTGTTCCCCCGGCCAGGGAGCTGCTCTGGCCCGGGATGGCCGGGCCCAGCCGCTGGGCCTTGCCGGCGGCGGGAAAGAGCCGGCCCGGGCTGCGGGACACGGCGGGGCTGCCCGGCTGGAAAGCAGCTCTGGCTCCCGCCAGGGAGCTGTGGGCCAGGGGCTGCCGGCTGTGCGGGAGGAAAGCTGCTGGGCCGGCCCCTAACGCTGCCCCGCAGAAAGGAAGGGGAGGAGGGAGCTGACAAATGAGCTCGGAATGTGGCAGTGCTGAGATGAAGGACAAGTGCCCTTGGGGCCGCGGGTCGGGGCCAGCCCTCGGGCACGGCTCCGAGCGGCTCCTGAGCCGGCATGAGGGCTGCCTGTAAGGATTGCAGGCGGCAGCCGAGAGCAGCAGCGCCGGCATTGCCAGCCGGGCCCCATGGCCATCTGCCCGTGCCTTCGCAGCCCGTGAGGGCCGCGGGCTCTGCAGCGCGGCTCCGGCTCCCACAGCCGGCCCGGTGCCTCAGGGCTGCCCCGCAGGCGCTGCGGGAGCAGCAGCGGCCTCAGGGCCTGGCCCGGGGCTCGATCTGCTCAGCCCGGGGGCAGAGCCACAGCAGGGGGGAAGGAGCTGAAGGAGCACCAGGGAGCCCGGGGAGAGACAGGCTGTGAGACAAGGCTCTGCCCGTAATTTTAACAGTTTTTATTAACCTAATAACTATGTACAACTAACTTAGTTATTATATACAAGTAAAAAGTCAAGTTCCTTATGACAGTTGTCACAGGTGTTTCTCGCTTCGGACAAGATGTCCCAGGCCGAGCATTGGGCGCTGAGTCCTTTCCAGCTGGCCGGGGGCTGTTGATGTCTGGCGGGGCTGGAGAGGCTGCTCGAGCCCTGGGGCCCATGAGACCTGTCAAGGAGCTGTGCCTGGCCGGTGCTGTCCTGAGGCGGCAGGGCCTGGGCGGTGAAGGACAAGGGTGAGCTGCCACAGGTGCTGGCCCCAGCGCACCAGCACTCAAGGTCTTGTCCCACACTGGGCATGGCCATTCTCCCACATAATTGCGGCTCCAAGCTCAGTTGCCCCATGTGCCAGTCCTCCTGCTCCATTCTGCCCCTTCCTTCTTACCCCAGACACAAAATACCCATGCCACATTACCCAGCACACCACTCATCCCCCAGCTAGCACCCTGCAGATAATCAGCCCCCTGTCATCACTGACCCCCTTGCCCCGACAGGGCCATGTCTGACGCATCCTGTGTCCTGATCGCCGTGCAATGCTGGTCATTACGGCCCCTCCAGATGTGTCCATCACCGTGCAGCAGGGTCACACAAGGCTGAGGAGGAGAGGGCAGCTGGCTGCAATGCAGGGCCCAATCCAGCACCCCCCAATAATCCTCCTAACCCAGGTCTCCCTGGGGACTGAAGGCACAGATTCCTCCTGGATAGTCAGCAATGCTTAAAGCCTCAGTCACCATTCTGTGTCTCTACCTTCATCACACCTGCCTTGTTGTGGTGTACCAGGAGACGCTGCAGCTGTGCAGTTGTATGTGGGGAAGCCTTGATGTTCTGCATCGTAAAACTGCTGCTTTGATGGTCCCCAGAGATCTGAGGCATACGGGGGACACTGGCACAGAGCAGCGGCCTCCTGTGGGATGGGACAGAGGAGGCTCAGTGCCCAGCCCTGTGGCATGCAGGGCATCACCCTGCTGTGCCAGGGAGGGCACTAGCAGGGCTGCTTGCAGGGGCATGTCCCTGCCAGCTCCTGTCCATCTGCTGCAGGAGCCCCAAGCCCATCCCACCAGGCTTGATCTGCTGGCTCTGTCCCCACAGCAAGGTGTGCTGGCCATGGCCATGGCAGGTCCCTGTGCACAGGACACCAGCTGGCAGGAGCTGCGCTGTCCCAGCTGCAGGGATTGGTTTTGGGAATCCTTTCACAGGAGGCACACAAGTCCCCACCAAGCCTGAGCTCAGACTGAAAACAGACACAGCTCATCAGATGTGCTTTCAGCAACCTTGGGACAGAGAGGTGGGCCAGACAGGGCAGTGCAAGGCAAGGAATGCAAAAGCCCCCAGCCCTGGGGCAAGCACTGGCCCTCCACAGCTGCCTTCTGCTCCCCTACCCTGCCCCGTCCCCCCAGGCTCCTCTGCCCCAGCCCAGGTGCAGAGCCCTCCTTGCTGTGTCAGGGCTACCCTGCACCCCAGGCGCGGGGAACGTGTCCTCAGAGCCCTTACCTTTGGCTGGGCGGTGGCTCCTTGCTAGGGGGCATCGGCTGCAAATATGGGAGTTTTTCAGGGTACCTGGGGAGGGCAGGAGTCACAGGTGTGTGGCAGGGGACAACGAACCTGTTCCTGTTGGAGGCAGCACTCCCAAAGCCATGGGATTGTAGCCCATGGCATCTCGCTGCCTGTAGCCCTTGGGATGAGCCCCCACAGGCCCTGCTGATGGGCAGGGCTGCAGAGGGGCTCCCCACATCAGCCCCTCCCAAGTAGACACTGTCACCCCTGTGCCCAGCACAGCGGGTCACCGCTGGCAACCATCTCCCCCCATGCCAGCCCTGCTGCCCCCGATGCACGGGTGCTACTCACTGGCCAGGAACCTGCATGCTGAGCATGCGGTCACAGGACAGGCACGTGAAAGGCACTGGCAGCTGCCTAAGGAGGGTGAGGGAAGAGCGCCAGCTGAGCTCCTGGGCCCACAGCCCTGCAGCACACAGGCAGCAGCTCCCTGCAGCAGCCAGCTGCTGGGCAGGTCACTGCACAGGCTCACGGCCATTGCAGGCTGAACCGTGGGCTGTTGAGCCTGTTTCTCCCCATCCCCAAGGTGCTGCTGATGCCAGGTGAGGGGCACAGGCACCCATGCCACCATCTCAAGCAGCCCCTGCAGCGCTTTCAGCCCCTCTCTGGCACCAAAGTCCCCCCGTGTGCACGGTCAGGAGGGCAGGGCACGGCCCAGCTCAGGGACATAGTGTGTGACAGCCCTGCCTGGAGGAGCAGTTGCCATCTCTGTTCCCAAAGCCATCAGAATCTCCATCGCACTCACTTCTTAATCCCAGCAGCGTTTTCATGCAACAGCCTATCCTCGACTTCCTCCATGTTCCTGTTCCAGGAGTCCTCCAGGTGTTTACGGAAAGTCTTCAGCTCCAGGCGATCCAGCTGTGAACAGGTGCACAGCCTCAGCCAGCTGCTCCAGGATGTGACATGGAGCTCTCCAGGGAACAGCCTGGAGGGGGATCCTCAGAGGGATGCTGCCACAGGCTGTCAAGTCCCAAAGGTGCCAGTTCCTCATGGTGGGGACGAAATACCCCTCACCTTGTCTTCAATTGCATTGCTGAACTGCTGCTGCATATTGTTCCAGTGCTGCTCCTGGCCTGAAATCTGGCTCTGCAACTCCTGCATTCTCTCATCCAGCTCCTCCATGTTCTCTTCAAACTGGCTGCAATTGACTTTGCTGTCCAAGGCAGCTTTGTCCGCCTTCTAGCAGAGGGGAACGGCAGGAGAGCGGCGGGGAAAGGGATGAGGAATGCCAGGCAGGGCCAGCGTGTGAGGGGCAGAGGGAGGAGTGCTTCCTCCAGGCCATCATGCCCCTTTCAGGCTGCTGTGGCCCCATTTGCCCCATCACCCTGGTGAGATTGGTCCCACCATGTGAAGGGTGAGGGACCCCATGAGCTCAGGAAATTCCCCCTCCCAAGGGGACAATTTCTGCCACCCAGCCCCCAAGGGACAAGGGGCATTTGTCACCCTGCCCGGGAAGCCCTGGGCTGGCACAGAGGCCCCTTAGACTGTACCATGTCCATGGCAGCCATCATGTCCTGCTGATCTGCTTTCTCCTTCTGCAGCTTCTCCAGGAACTGGGTCAGCATCTTTCAGCACAGAAAGGAACCCATGACACCACAGCAAGGTTGGGGCACACCCCAGGATGTAGGAGCACACTCCTCTCCCGCTGTCTGCACACACTCTGTCCCTGATTTGTCACAAGCCTTCTGCCCAGTTGGGTCTGTCAGGGATGAGCAAAATGGACGACAAACAGGGTGAACAAAAGGGTGATAGAAGCAATGAGCAAAGCAATGATAAAAAGGACGAGCAGCCAGCAGGCTCTTTCTCCTTCCACATCCCTTGCAGGACTGAGGCCCTCCTCAACACAACTCCTGTAGCCAGGCAACGCACCCCACTCCACTCCTGGGAGCCAGTGGGGCCCATGAAGTCATAGATTAATGGAGCCTTGGAATGGCATGGGCTGGAAGGGACCTAAAAGATCATCTCGTTTCACCCCCTGTCAGGGACAGGTAAAGGAACATTTTCCACTAGACCTGGTTGCGGCAAGATCCCATCTAAGCTGCTCTTGGACACTTCCAGGAATGGGGCAGGCTCTGTTAAGGCATCACCATGCTCACAGGGAAGAATTTCTTCCCAATATCCCACCTATCTCTCCCCTCTGTCATTGTGACGCCATTTCCATGCCAAGCCCTTGTACAAAGTCCACCTCCAGCCCTTTTATAGTCCTTTTAATTGCCATAAAGTGCTCAAAGTTCTCCCAGGTGAGTACAGCCTCATTGTTTTTCTTTGGATCAGTTTAAGATGTGTGTCACATCTGAGCCAGTTCCCCCACTGCTGCAAACCCACAGCCTGGTTTGGAGCATCCATTGGGATCAGCCTTTGCCAGGGGGGCTGTGCATGAGCCCCTGGCTGAGCTATGGGGTTGTTGGGGCACAGAATCCTTTCTTCTCAGGAGTTCAGGCAAAAATTCTCTGTGGGTGAAGCCTTTGGACATTTTCCTCCAAGTCAGGTTTTATGTCAGCTTGACAGTCCATAAAGAAGACAATGACATCATTTCTCCTGCCAATGTCCCCAAGACTGTTGGGGAAGACAGATCAAGTTCTTCCCTTCAATACTTGCCATTTACTAAACGTTCTACTTTAGGTGTCCACAGAGCCCCATAATTACCTTGGGCCGCCTTGATTTGTTACTGAGCTCTCAAGGTAGCACTGACTGTTCCATTAACTGCCACTTTTGCAAAATTTGCTCCACTTTCAGCCAGGTTTTATTGTCCCCTGGGGAATGGCCTGGGGTGACAGGGACAGGGACAACACTCCCAAGCCCCTCCCAAGCATCCCCCAGGGCAAGAGGCACAGAGACCCCTTGAGCATCTCCTGGGCACTGGACAAAATAAACTTGGCAGAAATCAAACTTAACTCTGCATAAATCACTTTGAAGAATATTTGCTCTTCCCACAAGTAACTTGTGATGGAAATGCAAACAAATCCCAAATATGAATAAACTGACAATCCAAGCAGTGATGTGGCAATTCCAAGTTTCATTGGTTCCTGCACAGCTCCAGCTCAGCTGCTGGCAGGTTCTAAAAGAAGAAAAGAGAATATTTGGCCCAATACAGATTATTAAAAGGAAGGGGAAGCTCTGTGTAGCTGTCACAAAGGTGACAGGGATCAAGAGAAAAATGATTCTCACATTTGGCAAAGAACCCAAGCCTGGGAATTCAGGAGATATTCAGGAATTTAGGTACTTGAGCTGGGCTTCTTGTAGGACTTTCAGCAGCCTTATGTTCCTCACCGTGGGGTGAATGAACCTTGTCAGTCTCGCTGGTAACATTTGCTCCCTTTCCTCCAATGATTTTAACACACTTTTCAAGGAAGGACAACAAAATATTTTCTTTTCACTGGCCACCCACAACAGCCATTTTCCTCATCAGTTCTCCCGTAAGTTGCTCAGAGGAAGCTGTGTCCAAGTTTCCAAGAGTTCCTCCAGAGAGAACCACAACCTCCTCAGAGGACGGGAACCATGCTGTTGTCAAAGGCACCTGGGGACAGACAACAGTGCCCTGAACTCACTGTGCCAAAATCATGTGGCAATCTGGTTAAGAAAATTGTTAGAGAGATGCCTCAGCCCCAATTAAGGCGCTAACGAGACCAAATCCAAAGTGGATTTTATTGAACAGTAAATGTGAGGTAGAGAGAGAGATGGAAAGAAAGAGAAAAGGTGGGGAGAGCAAGGGAGTGACAGGGACAGAGACCTCCCCTTGAGCAGGTGTAAGAGTCTGTCCGAATTTTCCCTCATCTGCCTCACGATCGTCATTTGAGGACCACTGAAGAGAAGATCCCCCCCCTCCCCCCGTCTCCTCTGTAGGAGAAAGTCATATGCCACAAGGCCCTGAGACCTGAGAGCATTGCTAAGCTACTGTTTCCACAAGTGTTGTTTGCTGTATGCTACACTGAGCCCAATGAGAAGGGGGCACCGTGCCCTTTTTGCAACAACAGCCTTGGAAGCTGCCCCACCTCTCGGTCTGGCTGGACTTCTCCTGAGTGGTGGAACCCTGCAGAAGACCCCTCTCACTCGTTTGCAACCACCGTGACACACAGACTGAGATGTAAGAAGCCTCTTCATCAAGAGACCCAGACATCAAACCCGCATGTGAGAAGCCCCCCTCTTATACTTTCCAAGGACTGGGACTGAGACCCCCAACCCGAGGGAGGTGTGTGGGGAGAGGCAAGCTGACCAAAGCGAGATGGATGTTGCAGGTGTGAGCATTGGGCCACAAAAACAATGGCTCATGCCCACTGCCGAACATGGACTGTGTGTACCCTTTCGAAACACCATTCTTTCCCCAAAACTACCTTTGATTCGGTTGCAAAATTCATTCCCCCTTCCCCCATTGAAAAAGAGTACAATTGGGGTCCAGATGAACTGCGCCTCTGAGATCTCCCCGACGTAACAGGCGGATCCTCAACTGGACTGGACCAAAGGACTTTACGTTTGGCAGTTATATTCCCCTCTCTCTCTCTCTCTCTCTCTCTCTTTCTCTGAATTTTTCTCTCCCTTAATCCCTCTATTGCATTTTGCTGTGGTCATTCAATAAAGGTGCGTTTGTTTTGATTATTACTGCAAATCCCCCTGTCCTGTGTCGGTTTTTGCACCCTGAGATCAATCCATGAACGATCATGAAACCCGTTCATAAGGACGGATCGTGACACTGGGGTTACTGGGAGCTATGAGGCCCATGCTGGGAGCTCTCTGTGCACACAGTGGGAAGAACTGGGAGCAACTGGGAATGACAGGATGCATGCTAGTGACAACTGGGATGTCCTGGCAGTGACTGGGATAAAACTGGGGGCAGCTGAACCATGCTGAGGTAACTGGGAGTGCCTGGCAATGACTACGAGAATGTTCAGGGCAGCTGGGATATACTGGGAGTGCCTGAGACCATGCAGGCGATGACTGGGACTGGACTGGGAGCCACTGGGAGCCACTGGGAGCCACTGGGAGCGTGCTGCGGGGAACTGGGACCATGCTGGGGGCAACTGGGGGCAAGTGTCAATGACTGTGGCCCTGCTGGGAGAGACTGGCATCATACTGGGAGTTACTTGGGGCTACACTAGGGGCAACTGGGAGAACTGGGAACACACTGGATCAAAGGGGGAGCAACTGAGACCAACTGGAACTGTGCCAGGGGCAAATTGCATCATAATAAAGAATGACTGGGAGCAACTGGGATCATACTAGGAGCAGCTCCTGGGTGACAGTTCTACTGGGATCATCCTGGGATCACACTGGCAGTGAGGAGGAGCAGCGCGATGGCTCCAGCGCTGGGGCTGGGGGCGCTCCTGGGGGGCCAGGGGGGAGTGGGACCCCCAGCACCGGAACCCCCCTGCTCCTCTTAGCCTGCACAGGGACCCCTGAATCCCCCATTCTGGACATCAGGACCCCCTGCTCCCCTTTTCCCGGCCATCCCATGGCTCCCAGCCTCCAGACTTGCCATGGGCGTCACCCTAGGATGCCCTGGAGCACCTTGGATCCCCATTCCTGCCTTTCCCAGCCCCCAGCCCCACCTTTCTGCAAAACCAGAGACCCCCTGAACTCCCCCTTCCCGAACATCCCGAGTGTTCCCACCCTGGTCCCCTCTTTTTGGGAAACCCTGAACTCCCATTTCCTGGGCTCAAGGACCCCCTGGAACTCCCTTCTACCTCTCCACGTCCCTGCCCCTGTCTCCTGTCCCTCAGTTGTCCCCTGTCCCTCGGCTCTGTGGGGCCAGGGACAGCAGCAGGACCCAGGGCAGCCCTGGGGGAGAACAACCCTGAGCCCCAGCTGGGCCAGTTCCCCCCAGGTCACTCCCAGCATGGGCCCTGTGGCTCCCAGTCACCCCCAGGATGGTTCCAGTCACTTCCAGTTACACTCAGTGTGATCCCAGTATCATCCCAGTCACTCCCAGTATGATCCCAGCATGGTCCCAGCACAGTCCCAGCTGTTCCCATTCACCCCTACCATAGTTCCAGGCACTCCCAGTATGGTTCCAGTCCTTCCCAGTATGATTCCAATATGAACCCAGTCACTCTCAGTACAGTGCCATTTGCCCCCAGTATGATTCCAGTCACTCCCAGATACTCCCAGTATTATTCCAGTAACTTTAAGCTTCCTCTGTGATCCCAGTCACTCCTGGTCTCCCCCAGTATATCCCAATTGTCCTTAATGTGTTTCCACTCACTCCCAGTTGCTCCCAGTAGTTTCTAGCATTATTCCAGTTCTCATAACCACTCCCAGTCACCTCCAACATGATTCCTGTCACTTCCTGTATATCCCAGTTGCCCCATCATGGTCCCAGT
Organism: Ammospiza caudacuta; assembly: GCF_027887145.1. Lineage (NCBI taxonomy): Eukaryota > Metazoa > Chordata > Aves > Passeriformes > Passerellidae > Ammospiza > Ammospiza caudacuta. The sequence continues at coordinate 4,127,060 of NC_080602.1, forward strand.
TGCTCTCAGCCTGCTCCCAATCACTTCCAGTATGATTCCAGAAGGATCCCAGTCACCCTCAGTGTGGTGCCAGTTGCTCCCAGTATGATCCCATTGTTCCCCAGCATGTCCCCATTTCCTCCCAGTGTGATCCCAGTTGCCTCTAGCACAGACCCAGTCCCTCTCAGTATGATCCTTCTCTGATGCCATGATGATCCCAGTTGCTCCTAGTATGGTCCTGGTTGCTCCCAGTTGCTCCCAGTCTGATCCCAGTTGCTCCCAGCGGCCCTGTGTTATGCTTTGGAGTGGGAGGAAATTTAGGGAAGTGATGCAAAGTTTTTTGTGTATCTGACAGTCTGTTGAGCTACTGAAAGCTAGACACGCTTTTGTGAAACACACATGGTAAAGATGAAAAAATTCAGAAACCTTTTTTCTTTGTTGGTCGGCAGGGAGCTGCTGGGTTTTGGCTTCTGCTCTGTGTCTGGGCTGTGCTGGGCTGTGCTGGGCTGGCAGTCTTGCTGCAGGCGGGGCTTCTTTTCTATTTTCTGGGCTGCTTGCTGGCTTCTCTCTCCATGGGCTCTGGTTTGGCCGGGCTGGGCTTCAGCAGCTGCCGGGCAAGGAGACAGGGGAGGCTGCGGAGCTTTAGCCAGAGCAGGGCTGGCTGTGGCTGCGAAGATCTCGCTGTCAGGCTGCTGCTTCTTCTTCTTAGCGTGGCTGAGACCAGAGACTTCTGTGGCTGGTGTAGAAAACGAAACTCCAACTATAAAGCTGATCTGAACACAACTGAGCCACAGCTTTCTGTTACAAGTTATTGGTGGGTTAGGTAGGCCTCATGCGTGATGTTAAGTTTTTCAGTACTTCAGTCTTCTTCTGAGTGAGAGAAAAGAACAAAATGCAAGTATATAAAAAACAACATGAAGACACTCAAGTCAATAAAGAAGAAGTTAAGTCTTAGATGAGAGGGCTGAGAAGATGCTTTGTTTTTAGAGCTGAAATTTTCTTGTAAGCTGTAAAGGAGGGGAATAGTGAATTTGTTTTTACTAACAATCTGTGGGTCTGCTCGTAGATAAAACTAGCTCTGGAAGATAAAAGAAACAATGGGAAGGATTCCACTCATCGATAATTGGAAAAAGATATTTGCTTTTACAAATACACTTTAGGTTTGCAGATAAATGAAATAAGCCATTGAGAAATGAAAGAAACAATGGGGAAGAAAAACCCCTAAACTCCGTAAGAATTAAAAACTAAAAGGGAGGGTTATACATTAGAGGGAAATCTTTGGGAAATCTTCGGTGTCAGGCGTATCAGGGCATCTGTACCTCTCAAGCACCTCAGCCAAGGGCAAAGAGAGAAGGGAAATGTGGCCAGGAAATGAGGATAAAAAGAAGGCTGCATCCTCCAAAAATTCAAGAGATCCCAGGGGAATGCCCCATGGCCTCTCCCTTTATTGGAATAAAGCCAGAAAGGATTCCTCTGTCTCCTTTGTGAACATAAACCTCTGGTGTTTCTAACAACAAGAAAATACTCTTTTTCTTCATAACGCATAAAACTATAAAGAGATTAAAGTGTTCAAATTGATATCAAATAAAGGCTTCTATGTTAAAGTAAGCAGATGTTAAAATAGTTGTAATCCCATGAGGAGTTCGAACAGACAAAGAGTGGTCTTGTGCTTCTAAAAAACGAAGAAGGGGCTGGGAAAAGGTTGAGTTGGTGCCGGATAAAGGGTGTAGGGGGGTCTCAGTACTGAGCAAAGGGGTAAAAGGGCATCTGGGTTCTCAGGAATTGGGGTGCCAGGGGGGTCTCAGGGTCATGAAAATGGGGGGGTGGGCAGGGACGTGGAGAGGTAGAAGGGAGTTCCAGGGGGTCCTTGAGCCCAGGAAAGGGGAGTCCAGGGTTTCCCAAAAAGTGGGGACCAGAGTGGGGACACCCGGGATGTTCAGAAATGGGGACTTCAGGGGATCTCTGGTTTTGCAGAAAGGTGTGCCTGGGAAAGGCAGGAATGGGAGACCAAGGCGTTCCAGGTTGTCCCGGAGGCTGGGAGCCATGGGGTGCCCGGGAAAAGGGGAGCAGCGGGACCTGATGTCCAGAACAGGGGGATTCAGGGGGTCCCTGTGCAGGCTAAGGGGAGCAGGGGGGTCCCGGTGCTGGCAGTGGCGGTTCAGGGTCCCGGTGCCGGGGGTCCCACTCGCCCCTGGCCCCCCAGGAGCGCCCTCAGCCCCAGCGCTGGAGCCATCGCGCTGCTCCTCCTCACTGCCAGTGTGATCCCAGGATGATCCCAGTAGAACTCAGTCACCCAGGAGCTGCTCCCAGGATGATCCCAGTACAGCCCAGTCACTCCCAGTCCTGGCATCCTCCCAGGCCTCTCTGCGTTCCGACCTGTCCTGGCTCCATCCCCGCCCCTGCCGGGGGCTGCGAGGGCCGCGGGAGCGGAGGAGGACGAGGAGGAGGGAGGGAGAAAGAGGCGGAGCGGGGGCGGAGAGGGGGAGCCAGGCGGCTCCGGCGCTGCCTGAACTTGCAGCAGCCGCTTGGCCCCTCCTGTCAGGGAGTTGTGCAGAGCCAGAAGGTCCCCTCTGAGCCTCCTTTTCTCCAGGCTGAGCCCCCTTCCCTGCTGCCTCAGCTCCTCCTGCTGTTCCAGCCAGGGTCGGATACTAGTGCTGCAAAGAGCAATGTACAGACCTGGCATAGGTGCCTTTGTCACCACATTTTAACCTTTCATTGGTTACAGAAAGACTCTTGGGAAGCCCCAAACTGCAGTCAGTCGCTGCAGTGCCAATGTCCTTGGCAAAGCCCTGCGGCCCGGCCCGGCCCCGCACTCGGCGCCGCGGTTGCCCGGTAACCGCGCCCGGGCCCTCAGCGCCTGTGACAGCGGCGCGGCCTCAGCTGCCTGAGAGCGCGGCCCTGGCTGGGTGTGCGCAGCCTGGGCTCCTGCAGGCGGCTGCACCGGGCCATTCGCCGGGTGAATTGTCGGCGTAGAGAATTGCTAAAGGTGCAGAGCATTGGCCTCTGCGAAAAGCCCAGCAGCGTGCAGAACACTGGTGTCTGCTAGGGAGTCCTGAATTTCACTTGAAGGTAAAGACCGACTAAAGTTGAACTTTTTGGTTTTGTTTCATCTGTGCTCTGAAAGAGAATGCCAAAGGGAAATAGAGGATGTGATCATGCCAGTCTTCTGGCGCAGTAGTTCAGTGACATGTACACCTGAGAGGATGAACAATAAATGGACTACTGATTGTGCTTTTTTTACTGAAGAAATGCAACATTTTCTAAAGATAGTAGTCTATACATTTTTTTCCTATGGTAAGTGCTTAAACTGCTTAAAGGTGAATGAGTTCTGTTCAAGTTTCAGTGGGTTTTTATCATCTGGGTTTTAAAATTTTTAGGGAGATGCCTCTGTATTGAGGTGCAAAGGAGACCATATGCCAAAGTCAATGGTCTGGATTTTATGGAACAGTAAATGTGAGGGAGAAAGAGAGAGAATGAGAAGAAAAAGTGGGAGGGGGATGGAGGTTGGGAAAGGGGGGAGGAGAAAGAGAGTGACAGAGAGAGGTTTAGTAGAAAATATCACCATTCCATGGATCCCATTGGCCTACCATTAAATCCTCTTCTGGTCTTCTGTGTGGTGAGGTCTGGCAAAATGTAAGACTCCAATGGATTAATGCAGATTTGGGCAAGGGGATACCTTGCCCAGGTACCTCCCAGGAGTGGGGCAAGTTGGACTCTGTCTCTTGCTACTTTCAAATAATATAAAATCTTTAGCACCCATATATCCTTTGAGTCTGCCATGAGTTGGGTTCTGGATTTTCAGATTTGCTGTGTTACTTTGCATGCCCTGCAGTCATCTGGTGCGAGGCCTCAGGAATGGGTCTGGAGGCACTGCGGAGGTCTTTGCTGGGAGGTTTGTGTGCAAACCTGGCCTCAGCAGAAGAGTCTGTGGCTCTGACTTCCCCAGCATGAACCCAGACAGAGCTGATTTTCAGGACAGCTGCTGGGTTTGGCTTTGTTGTGGATAGGTTTTACTCCTCAGCCTTGTTTACTTGTCCCCAGACCTGAGCTAATGGGACAATAGTGTCACCTTGATCTTGTCTCAAGTTCCCTTAGGCAGCTTAACTCACAGTGCCAAGTTCCAGTCAGGAGGCATTTTCAGGGAGGGGTGGGCTTGGGTGTTCGCAGCTTCTTTATAGAGTTTTGTCACAATGGGCAGAAAGTCCTTTATAATGATATTTAAGCCATTAGCCATAACATTCCAGTCTCTCATTAGTCTCTCAGCTGTGAGGAGCAGCTGAGAGAGCAAGGGTGCTTTAGCCTAAAGAAGAGGAGGCCCACTCTAGCTATTTTTGAGTAATATTTAAGCTACAGCTTTGTCTGTTTGAACTGCTATTAATGTTCAGATTTTTAGCTCCAGGTTTCAGTATGATCTAACTTTGAATTGCACAAGGTAGCCATAGAGTTCAAATAAAGTCCAACTAGAGGCCTAACTATACTAGCTGCTTACACCAAACAAGCACTTAGCTACTTTCAAGTAATGTAACATTTTTAGCACCAGAATATGCCTTGAATCTGCCATGAATTGGGTTGTGGATTTTCAGAGTTCCATTGTTGCTCCTTCCAGTTTTGTTGAGGCACTGTCGCTCACCTGCGACACCGTCCCTTGGAAATGGCGTCTGGATTGCCAAAGAAGACACCGACCCCTCGTCTTTTGTCCAGGGAAGGGCTGAAGCCTAATACTGTGAGTACCCCCTGGGGCTGTGTTAAGGCTGGCACTGCCCTGGTGTCCCTGCTCTCCCTGCCCCTGTTGTCCAGCAGTGCTGTGAAGCTGCAGAGCCCCTGCCCAGCCCTTTGTGCTGTGCTGCTGTTGCTGGGGCTGTCCTGGTGCAATAGGGAACACTGTGGGTTGCTTCAGCTGTGTCTTGCCTGGCTGTGCCAGCAGAGCCAAGTGAAACCAATGTACAGCTGAAGGCCTGAGCATGTGTTCTGTCCCTTTCCCTGTGCCACAGGAATTCCTTCTGTCAGGCTGGGCACCACTCACGGGTGCTGCTCTGACCATGCTGCCCTTTGGCACCTGGGCATGCGGGGGCGGGGGGGGAAGCTCAAACTCTGCCCAAAGCCCTGAGAGCCACGGCTGGTCCCAGCTGGAAGAGCTTCCAAAGCAGCTGTTCTCTCCCAGCTCCTGTGTGGGCACAGATGCAGGCCTGCAGGCAGCGCTGGAGCCAGGGCTGCAAAGGTCCCTTGCTGTCTGCAGCTCACTTGGCTGAAGATGCCCCACTGCTGAGGCTCTGTCAAGGAGATGCCTCTGTTTTCTTCTGTGGCGGGCTCTGTCAGCCCAGGCAGAGAAAACAATCAACAGGGAGAACTAAAACCTAGAGACATTGCTGTGCACCTCACTCTTGGTACAGCGTTCCTTTCTTGCATCTCTTGGACTCATCCAGCAGCGATATCTCCTTGCTGTGAGTTCTGAGCGTTGTGCAGGGATGGAGTTCAGGCAGTTCTGAGAGCTCCTCCCCATTCCCTGGAAAGGTCACTGCCTCAATCCAATGAAACGTAAGAGGAAACAAATGCCCAAAGAGCAGAAATCCCCAACCATGTCCCATCCAGTCATGGAGAAGCCAATGGGACAGAGCCATATGGCTGGAGTATGTGTGTTCCACTCTGTATTATTAATTCACTGATGCTAAGTATTTCAGCTGGAAACTCCCAGGGCTTCCAGGAATGTCCTAGTGGCTGTGATCACAAGTTATTCACCAGTGCCACTTGTTCGAGAAAAGCCTTTCTGAACAGGCACAACTCTGAGGCTCTAGCTGGTTTACTTTTGCCTTTCAGCTGCTTCCCTCTAAGTTCCAGAGGGAGAAGTTTCTCAGCAGGAAGAAGGAGGCCAGCACTGGGGGGAGTATTCTGCCCAGAATTGGCCCATTTCTAGACAGGAGTGAGACTCGCCCAAAGGTAGCCTTTTCCTGCTCTTTTCCTTTCTGTTTCACATGAAGTTTGAAGAGGGTGTGTGCTTGTGACAGGCTTGCCTCCAGCAAAATACCTCAGTGTCCAGGTCCTGCTGTCATTGCAAGGTGCTGGGAGTGGTGGACTGGGAGTCCTGATCTGCACTAAGCCAACACAAATACCCTCTGCTGAAGCTGCTGGGGTGTGCTGGAGTGCAGCTGCCATTGCTAAAACAATGGGAGGAAGGCTGGGGACACAGAGGCCCAAAATTGCCCTTTGCCATTCTCCTGCTGAAGGAGCCACCTCTTGCTTTGGTGTGGTCACCATCAAATGCTCGGGGTCACAGGATTCCCTGCAGAGTGGCAGCGTTGGCCTTTGAAGGCCAAGGATCTGCAGGAATTCCTTCAGATGGAACACAACAAATTGCATTACTGCTTTGGGCTGGAACAATGTGTTGGAGCCTGACGGGGTGTTAGATTTTGCAGGCTGCCAGATATACAGGGGACTGGCCCTGGGCAGAGGGGAGTGGATGTGCTTTGTCTGGATCAGTGCCTACTCAGAGGTGTGTTTAAAGCTGCTTTTCTGGCAGGACTAGCTCGGTATAAAGCACAGTCCAAACGGGTAGGTGACTGAGGTGGGCTGTTGAGCAGGAAATTGGCAGCAAGAGACACGGAACACAATCCAGGTTAAGGATTGTCCTGGAGAGGGGCCTTGGGAACACCTCAGGAAAGGGCACAGCTAAGGGACAGTGTGCTGCAGCCACTCCCTTGAGCGGAATGCATCTGCTGTGAAGTCACAGAGGAGACCTGCTTGTGTCTCTGCGGTGACAGCAGTGTGGCTGGAGAAGGCAGACAAAGCAGGGCAGAGTTTTCTCCAAGCAATGTCTCTGCTCCAGAAGCATTTGCTGTTGTTGTGTCATTCCAGACGTGCCTCTACAATGGCATGAAATAAGGTTGCAGTAATGACAGGAAAGCACCCATTTAAAGGCCATTGAAAAAGGAGATACCAACTCTACTTTTACCCAAGTTGCTGAGAAAATAACTGAAACTTATCCTCATTCAGGATTCACCTCACTTGTCTTTTTATTTTCAGCTCATTTGTCTTTTTATTTTTGCCTTTTCCTCTCTTTGGAACACACTAACTTTTAAATACAATGAAAAGGAACAAAACGATCAAAGCAAAAGAAAAGTGTTTCTTAGTAAGGATTCAGCTGAGCTGGGGATGTCTCCCTCCCTGAGAGCCAAGGGCACACACACACCCTCTGAGAAAATGGCAATCTTTGTATCCCCTTTGTACCCGGCTGGGGCGGTCCCTGTGCCCTTTGCCATTGGATGGGTACTCAGGAGCTTCCATTCTCTACTGAGCACCAACTTTTCTGTCCGCTCCCTTCTCGTCCTCCTTCCTTTTGGTCAGGTCTTCAACCCTGCCCCTCTCACTGTGACACTCAACAAACCAACCTGAACAAATCCAAACCACAAATAACACACAGAACCAACAAATTCCATTCTTTTGCTTAATAACCTTTTGGCTTCAGCCAAATGTCACCTCATCTCTCACACCTGCTCTGGTCCTGTGCTCTTCTTACTGAAGTCTAAGTTCTAGAGCAAAAAAGATATTTGCAGTTGTGTGGGCCTCGGTTTCCCTGTCTCAGAGTAAAAGACATCCCAAATCCTTTCCCATGGAGTCTCCTGTAAATTCATGGGTTTTACTTACTCCATGAGTGCTCAGTCAGTGCCCCAGAGCTCTGTGACCGCATGGGCACAGGGCTGTGTTTTAGGAACGTGCTGCCTGGCATTCTGGAGAAAGAAACCTGGAGAAATCCATGCCGAAAGAGCAGCTTGGCTTGAGCCTGCTCTGTGTGGCCCAGCAGCTGTGGATGAGCTCAGAGCAGAGGTGGGGGAGCCACTGTTTGCCCAGTGTGGGCTGGGCAGACGTGCTCCCTCAGAGTCTGTACTTCACTGGGGATCAGTGGAAGATTCTCCTGCATGAACCTTCCTCACAGCAGCTGAAGCTCTCCCTGCTCTCTCTCCCCTCCAGCTGCCGTCAGCTGCCCCGAAACAGAGCTGGTTTGGGGTTTCCCCACCAGAGCTGGTATTTCAGAACTTCGTCGCTCGGCAGGTATCGGAAATGGTGCTGTCTCTCATGAATAAGGACAAGGTAAGTGCTGGCACGCAGAGCTTTAACGCTGTGCTGGAAGAGGAGAGTGCTCTCATTCCCTCAGTGTACAGCAAAGCAAGTTATGTGCTGCAGCACATGCAGAAGAAAATGTCTCAGCACCTTCTTCTGCAAGATGGTGGAAATCTTCCTGTGCTGGGAATTGTCCCCAGATTTTGGCCAGGCGTTGATGGTATCTATCCCAAAGGAGTTTCCTTCTCTTGAAAGCTCTGGATTGACTGGAATGTTGAGGGCTGTACAGTTCTTACCTGCTCTCATGCTTTGCCTTGGGTCTATAGCACACCCTGTGTGTCCTTGGTTAATCTTGGCTCCTGGTAGGAATCTCTGCCTCTCTCAGCCAGTTTGGCTCCCTTTGTGCAGCTCACAGGCAAAGCTCAGGGGCTGAGCCTTCTGCACTTTATGCTGGAATCACTTCTCATTAATGGCATTGGCCCTGCAGGAACCGTGTTCTGCAAGAGCCCTGCAATCAGAGTGATGGAGCAGAAGCAGTGAGAGGCCTTCAGGTTCCACTTGAGGCTCCTGCTCAGCTTCATCCAGCTCTGCTCAGCTTTTCCAAAAGCAACACGGTGCTCTGCTTTCCCTTTGCAGAAGCACAGCACATCCAAAGCCATGTGCTCCTGGAGGTTTCCACCTTCACCTGAAGAAATTGGCATTGTTTTGCAGTTTCCCAAGAGAGCTGAGAGGGAAAAAGTTGAAAAATGTCAATTGTGTTCCACTGTAAAGAGGAAAACTTGAGACCATTTGAATTTCAGTCAGGGAAACATTTTCTCAAGTGAGGCTTGTGCCAAGAGTGGGCTGGTGGGAGGAGACAGGAGGGAGTCCAAATCACCTGGTTTAGATTTTTGGAGAGCATTTTGGTGCTCAGGGGTTGATGATATCATTGTGCTAGAAAATGCATGTGTGCTGTGCATGTGTACCCCAGAGGGCCGAACCTGGCCTGCTGGCTGCAGGCAGGAATGCCCAGCAGCCCAGCTTGCCTGCACAGGCAGCAGGAAGCCCTGGAGAGCCAAGATTGGCTTTTCATACTGGAACCACACTGTCAGTCAGTGCTGGTCCTGTTTCTCCAGGCAGAAAATGCCTCTGAAGCCCCACGGTCAATAGACACCGCCTGTCTGTGTTTCTGTCACTTTTGGCAAGCTGGTTGCTCTCATGGTTTTATGATTCTTGCTTGCTGCTTTGCTCCCCATTTAAATTCTCTTTGCCATCTCCTTGTTTTAGGGATTGTCTTGCTGTGTTCATTCCTTCTTTTGCTTTTCAGGTTTGCTTTTATTCCCAGTAAGACCACAGTGTTTGGTCTCCTGTCTTGCTGCTCTGCCTGCCTGACTGTATCCCCAGAAGGTCCCTACCCAAACCTGATCTGCTGGAAGGGAATTTCTTCCTTCCCCCACAGAAATGGGCTGGTTTGCTTTTAGGTAGCACATTCCCCCTCTGGAACAGGACCACTTCATGGCTGTGTGCAGGCAGAAGCCAGCAGGTTTTTTGGCCTTGTTGAACATGCAGGTGACTTGGTTCAGGTGCTGTGTCTCCATCCTGCTGGTGCTGACCTGCTCGGCCCTTCCTTCCCAGCAGGCACTGCCCTACTGGCCCTGGCCAAAATGCTGGAGCCAGAGAGAAGGGATTCAAGTTCAGCCTTGTGAATGATGTGCCTGTGCCTGCTCAGCTGGAAGTGCTTTGGAAAAGGGGCAGGGGAGGGATGTTAGCAGGGCATGGACAGGTCTCCCCTCATCCTGTTTCCACAAGTGGCAAAATCATAATTTCATGTCTTTGCTGCAGTTTCTTCACGTGGTGAAGGTCTCCATGGAGAGCTCACCTTACTTCCAGCTGGTGAGCTCCAGCGATGCGTACCGTGCCGTGCCGCCGGGCGCCTCTGCCCCTGTGCGCATCCGCTTCACCCCCAGCAAGAACAAGGTGAGGCTGGAGGAGCCAAAGCACACAATGATCTCCACAGCCATTGTTTTCCCTGCACTCTGGCTCCAGCCCATTGCATGCTGTGAGCTGGGCTCCAGGCGTGGGCAGGCAGCCTGCAGCCAGTCACACCTTGGCACTGCTGGCAGGCACTGCAGCCAGGCCTGACAGGCTCTGCTTGCCCTCCCTGCACACTGCTGAGCATTGCCAAGGGAAGATGCACGGGAAACAGGATGAAAATGACAGAGGGCTGTTGATAGATGTTGGGCCATCTCTAGGTCCAGTGGAAGGGGTTTCATTCTGATGGAAAACACCAGAGGAACAAAGAGGTCAGAGAGCTTTCCTCCTTCCTGGACTGCCAACAGCTTCCCTGCCTGCCCCTGGGCAGGAGCACAGCCGGTGCTTTTTCACCCCCTCTGTTGTGCAGCCTGTCAGCTGTGCTGTCCCAGAGCACAAGTGAGCATGGCACAGCTGCAGGGCCAGGGCAGAGGATGTGCTGTGCCCGTGAGCCCGGCCTGGCACAGGCACACTGGGCCCTGGGTGCCCTTGGTCAGCAGGAGGTTGCTGAGCTGCAGGGCACTTGGACACCTGCCTGAAGGAGCTGGTGTAGGGCAGGTACAAGCTGCAGGCAGAGCTGTGAGCCCAGAGCCCGTGGCAGTGACACTGCTGGGGCTCTGTCTTCATGCCTGTCCCTGTGCTTGCTCTGTCAGCTGGCACCCATTCCGTGCCAAAGGTGCTTTTGTGGGGAGCTTTGAACAGCAGTGCTGAGGCCCTGGCAAGTCTGATCTCAGTGCAGGGATCTGGAGGGTTCATGTTCTGATCTGGAGGCTTGTTCATACAGAAGGGTTGAGGGCATGGCATGGAAGGGAGGAAGCCTTGCAGGGAAACAAAGAGAGGCCCTTTTCAACAGCATCCTGCTACCTCTTAGCACCGTTCTTCTCCTGACTTGGTTGGACAGGCAAAGTTAGAGGGGAGTTGTGAGCCAACTGATGTTTCTGCACCAGGCCAGAGGTGCAGGATGTCTTTGGGTGCAGCTGTTTTCTCCTCTTCCTTTTGCTGCTAAGAGTTAGTTGAACACTTTGTCCTATTCTCAGACAGTGGGAATATAGAAGCCTAAAGAGCAATGCCCTGTGTTCCCCAGCTCCATGTTGCTTAGAAGGGGCTTAGGAATTCTTTAACATCATTAAAGTTTAGAGTAAAAATGATGGTGGCCTAGGGTTGTTATCTGTATGAGCCAAGTGACACAAGAGCTGAATGCCACTGAGACGGATTTTGCAAAGTGCGCAGGTGCCTTTAAAACGTGACATAGCAGTAGAACTTAGTGTTCATGTGAGGGTGCAATAGGTAAATGGATGCCCTTGAAGGGGTATAGGAAATGGTTTTTCTTCTGCCATGGGGATGGCACTAAATGTCCTGTGCTGAGCCAGTTTCTTTTCCTGCAGGATTATTGCCACGAGCTGGTGTGCCTCACTGCAAGGGAAAGGATCGTTGTGCCAATTCGGGCCATTGGTGCCCGAGCTGTGCTGGACTTCCCTGCCCAGCTGGACTTCTCCAAGTGTCCAGTCAAGGTCAGCACCCAGCAGACTCTGCTGGTGCGCAATGTCGGTGCCCGAGCAGCTCGGTACCAGCTGAGCACGCAGAGGTGAGGCAGCTCATCTGTCCCTGTGCAAACACCTTTGGGTGAGAGCGGAGTTGGGAAAGAGCTACAGAAGGAACCAAGCACCGGATCTGCTGCCCTGCAGCCTGGCTGGAAGTGAGCAGGATGGAAGGCATTCTGCTCTTGCTTTCAGTGGCCTTGGAGCTTTCTGTGTCCCAGATTTCCTGGAGGCTGCTGGAACATGTTGGGAGCTGGCTTGCACCCTGCTGAGCACAAGCAGCTTCTGAAATGCTTCCTCAGCACTGTCAGCCAAAGAGAGCCATTCTCAGGGAGGCCACAGGCACGTGGCTTTGCAGTGGTCCTGGAGGGGACCTCTGGAAATCATCTGAGCAAAGACACTGCTCAAAGCAAGAGCAGTGTCTGGGGGTTGCAAGGTGCCATTGGGAGACATGGACCTGTAAGGCATCTTGTAAGATGCCTTACAAGAAAACAAACATGTCAATGGACCTAGTATAAAAGCAGAAGAAAACAACCTTTTAAAACCCCCTCCATACCTTATCTTTTCTGCCTGTCAGGTGCAGTAGTGATTCATTGAGAGGATGGATCTAACAGGATGAGAAGTGTCTTAAGGAGCAGCTGACAATTAACAGAGAAAAGCCCAAAATTTAGCTTTCCAGGCCCATCTCTTGACAGCGATTTTAATTTGGTTCTTACAGTGTCAGGGATGTCTCCTTCACAGCTCTTCTAGCTGTGGGCTCAGGGAACAGTTTAGTGGTGTTGGCCGAAATTCAGAGGAGTTAAGTTTAGCTGTGGAGCTTGTGTCTTTGGGTCTTGGGGAGCCAGGTGTGTGTGAGAGATGACTGCTAGAGCAGGGACAGAGGAGTCTGGTGGGTAGAGCCCAGGGATGGAGGCGATGCGGGGGCTGATTTGCACTCAGTTTTTCAGTCCTGACAGCTGAGTCCTGAACTTGGCTGGATCCTCTTCTCCTGATAATTTGAAAAGAAGAAGACACCTTCTTTCTCAGGCAAGCCCTGAAGTCATCCCTGAAATGTTATTCCCATCCTGCCACCTGAAGGCAGGAGCATGTAAGATGGGGCAGGAGTGGGAAGGGAATGGAATGGAAGGCAGTGCTGAAGCCTGGCCAGGGATTCCCCTAACTGGCAGCTTCTCTATTGCGGTGAAATTTCTGGCCAAAGACTAAGAACAGAATGCTGTGCCTTGCCCCCAGCAGGCCCTGATCCCCCCAGCCCCAGCAGAGCTGCAGCAGTGCTGGCATCAGCCCCGGGGCAGATGCAGGAGCATGAGCACTGATCTGGCTCTGGGGCTGCTGGGGCCTTGTCTTTCCTCCCCTCCCTCCAAAGTCTCACGTCCAGCACATGAACATTGCTGGCCCAAGGCTTCTCCATCAGCCAGCAGTGATGTTCTCACCAGTGGCAATGGGAACAGGTCAGCCCATAATTACAGCAAGAGGTCCTGAATGAGCAGAACCTGAAGCGAGTTCATCAGCTGTTGCTACTGACATGAACAAAGTTCAGCTTGCCAGATGTTCTCTTTGCTTTTGTGTGTGATGCATTCATCAGCAAAGTCCCCAGAACACATTTGAAGTGACAGATTGACCAGCAACAAAGCACCAAGGCCAGGAACTTTTGTTTCCTCACTGGGGCTGTAGAAGGGCACAAAGCCCAGCAGCTGCTGGGCAGAAGCACATTTCCCCTGAGCTGTCCCTGAGCATCAAAGCACAGAGTCTTGTGTTTGTCAGGCAAGAGCTGTTTACCTGGTGACTAAATCCTGATTGCTCCTGTTAAATCCAAAGTGCACCAACGCATCTGCATCATTATTTCCAACACATTGCACAGAGTTTCTCTGCTGGGCCAAGCAAACAGTTACCAGCCTGCATGACAGCCCAGAGTCCCAGACTGCATTGCTGGTAAACACACAGAAACCTCCGGTTCTGCTTCCTTGATGTGCTCCTGCTCATGGTGCTTCATTTAGCTGGGATTGGACCCTTCAGACTGTAAATGGCATCGTCCTTTTGGGTTTCCATGTCACTGTATTGCTCTAGTCTGCATTTGCACTCTTTCAGAGTTTTGATTACTCCTCTTCTTAGAGCAGCTTTCATTGAAATGCCTTGAAAAGTTGCCCTTTTTAGGCTAAATCACGATGATTTCAAGGTAAAATAAACCAAAGAAGCACACTGCAAATTCAACAGGAACTATTCCTTGGTCTTCAGGGAAAAGTTCCTTCTCCCTGTCTGATTCCTAGGCTGTAATCTCCCAGGACAGGGAGTGCCCTACCATTTGCATCTCTTGAGATGGGATTTGTAGGCAGCAGGAAAAGGCTAATTCCTGAGGCAGTCAGTGTCAAGTTGTGCATGCAAATAGCTCTGAACCCTCTCTGTGCTTTTCACAAACCATTCTCTGATGGGATTGCTGGCAGTGGGAGCCTTGAGGCTCATTGCAGAGAGCTGGATGCAGAGAATGGGGAGCTGAGGCCCTTTTACCCCCAGGGTCTTGTGAGGGCTGGATCTTGTCAGCAGTGGCTCAGTGGCTGTTTGTGATCCTGTCTGTTCTGTCTCTTGTGCTGCCTGTGCTTGGTTTGCTCCCTGCTTGGCCAAGGGAGCTGCAGGGAGCTGCAGTGCAGCAGGAATCTCATGGCCAGGCGTCCCCAGGCCTGACCCCTCTCTCTGTGTTGCAGTCCTTTCTCCGTGGTGCCGGCCACAGGAGCTCTGGGCGCTGGTGACACCGTGCAGGTGACAGTGGCATTTCACCCGCTGGCCAGCGGTGCCCATTGCGGCTCCCTGGCCGTGTGCTGCAGCTCAGGTGAGTGCTGGGCCCTGCAGGGCACAGGACAGTTCTGCACATGGCTCCCTGCTGTCCCATCCCCTGCATTGCCTCCAGAGGTGCCTCCCCTGTTCAGCCTTACCCCAAAGCAAACTGAGAACTCCTTGGTGTTTAGGGGCTTGAGAAAGGCAAAGATTTTTGACTGCTGTTTTGCTGGGACTTGCTGAGTGGAGGAAGGAGGAACTCTGATTCTCCACTACCATGTGGCTATGCCTGGGTGAAGTTTTATTTGATTCCTGGGCAGTGCTGTAGGTGAGGTCTCCATCAGACTGTCTCCAATGCAATAGATTTCTTGCACACCTCTGTCCCATATGCTGCTTCTCCATTGGCTTGTCACAGGCCCTTTTTCTGTGTGGCCCTTACACATAGATGTAGTTTCTGTCTAACAACATTTTCAGGCCTTTAAGTTCCTTTTTTGTGACAAATCAAAACAATTTTTTCCCTGTCCCCATTTCCCAGGCTGTTGAAGCTGTTGCAAACCTCTCACATCTATCTCCCATTTGATTTCTAGACTGAGGGATCCCATTCAGTCTTAATGTAGAAACTGCTCTGTACTCACTGATCTTTCCTTTGTCCCTTTCTTCTTTGATTTGCAATGCTCCAGCTTGGTTTTTCAGATCAGAACAGTATAAAATATTTAAAGACTGATGTGGCTGTGGGTTTGGACAGGGAGATGATTTTCACGGTGCCCATTCTGTAGTGGTTTGTCACATTGCAGAGCCAGGCTGGTTGTGTTTCCTCACCTGTGTCCCTCCTGCTGTGGGCTGTCACTTCACTTGTTCCTCTGGGCCTCCTTTTGCTGCCCACCTGCCCCCAGGCATATTTGCTGGTCAGCAAGAAGGGATCCAAGGGATCAGGAGTCTCCTGGGATGCCCGGGGAGAGCCTGGGCAAGGCAGGACTGAGCAGGGCTCCTCAGCCCTGTCACCTGAAGGACTTGGATGCAGAAATCCTGGTGATCTGAGTGGGTCACCGGAGCACATGGACCAATCTCCCTGTCCATCCTGTCCCCTTGGGGCCAAATCTCTACAAACACCCTCAGAAATAAGGTGTTTTAGGAGGTGCCCAGGACATCCTCACGCTGTACACACAGAGCTGAAGGATGTGATCAATGGGGTGGTCCACAGAAGTGCTCCTTCAGCGCAAAACTGGGACACTTTCTTCTGTGCCCTGTGCTTTGCTCTGTCCCTTGTGCTTCCATCAGCCAGTGAGCTGAGCAAAGACTCCCCTTTGCTTTGTTCCAGGTGAAGAAAGAATCCACACAAAGCTCCAGGGAGAAGCTGTAGATGTCAACATTGGGCTGAGCCCAAATTCCGTGGAGCTTGACAAGACTTTCACCAGCATGTCAAGCCACAGAACCCTGTTCATTGAAAACAGGAGTAACATCACAGCCCACTTCCAGTGGAAGGCTTTTGCTACTGAGGAAGAAGAGAATGAAGCGAAGAGGAGGTTGGTTTGAAAGATGCATTTCAGTGAGATACAGGCCCAAGACTGAAACTAACGTGTGGCCTCAGGGGATGTTGGTGCTTTTGAATGGTTTAGGCCAAGTGAACCATGCCCGGCACTGGGGTGTGTGTCCCTGGGCTTCAGGAGCTCAGCACTCAGCATTCCAGGTCATTTATACTCCAACCAGGGATGGCATTTTGGGAAGGAAAGGTTGATTGGGATGACTGGATTTCCTCAGGTTCTAATTGGGCTCTTGTCTCTCTTCTCTTCTTTCTACATGACCTGGCAACATCCTTAAGCATTTCCTGAGTTGCCAGTCCCTCTTTCCAAAGGTGATACAGCCTCTTTTTTCCCTTTAGTTCCTTCAAAATCTCCTTGCCCATGCGGGCTGGTAGTGTGTCCCTGTGCTGCTGTCAGAGAGGTTTTGTGCTCTCAGAGCAGAGAGGATTTTTTGTGAGAGAAGATAGTGCAGGATCCTTTCCCTCTCAGGACATTCTAGTGCCATGCACTGGGATGGGATCCAAAAAGCTCTGGCTCATGGAAAGGTCTCTCCAGGAGTTTGCTGTCTCCCTCCCGCACAACAAAGTTCCTTCCCCTCTCAGAGCCTCTGTTTTCATGCATATTGCATATAAAAACTTGAATGTCCCTGAAGGGATTCGGTGCCTGAATTCATCAATTTCCTGTGGAAGTGCTCTGGGATGCTCTTGTGAAAGGCAGAGTAGGGAACGGGGCAGGTCCAAACTGGAAGAAACAAAGAGTGATGCTGGTAACACGTAGCTGCAAGCCAGCTTTGTCTCCCCTTGCCAGGGAAATGCTGCAGTGGGTGCTCTGTGATCTTTCTGTGCCCCCCCGAGCAGCTCAGTGGGAGGAAAAGCCACTTGAAATGGCTGGTTGATTCTCCCTCATCTGTGGCAGAGGCTTTGAGGCAGGAGGCTCTCTGGAGGGATGCTGGCTTTGCAAACCTCTGCTGAGCTTGCAAGGATGGAGTGAAACTCCCTGCTGGGCCAGGGAACAGCAAGTTGTCCTCTGATCCCTGTGGGACCCTCGTGGCTTGGGCTCAGCCTTTGCTGGGGAGCTGCTGCTGCTGCTCCTCAAGTGCTTTGCTCTCTGGCGCTCACACTTCTCTCTGCAAATCTGTGGCTCATGAAACCATCTGCTGGCCTTGTCTCTCCCTGGGGCTGCAGGCAGTGCTTGCTGCGGCCGCCCAAAGAGGTGTCTCAGGAAAACTTCCCAGAGGAGAAAGAAACAGAGAAGGTGAAGAGCTTTTGTGGAGATCACAGTGCCCTCCTGAGCAGCATGGACAAGGAGAAGATGGTAAAGGTGCAAGAAGACCCCATGCTGTTCTCTGATGACATTTTTTTCCTTGAGCCAATGGTAAGTGATAGCTGAGAACATTCTCTTCCTCCTCCTCCTCCTCCTCCCACCCACCCTACTCCCTACACCCACCCCTTCCCCTGCTGCGGTCACTGGGCAGATCCTCAGCTGGCTCCATGTGCTGGCAGGGAGGACATGGAGTTTCTGGTGAGGCTGCAGGGCTCGCTGCTGAAAGCATTTGTGCCCTGCAGGCTCCAGGCAGGGCTGGGAGCCTGACAAAGCCCAGCTCTGCTGCCAGGCTCGAGCTCAAGGCACTGCCTGCGTGTCCTTGCAGTGTCCCAGGGAGCAGTTCTTGTAGGCAGGGGCTCCCCTGACACGTGGGGCTCAGCAGAGGCTGTTGGAGCACTGCCAGCTCACACACTGACCTGAAGCTTGCAATTGTTCCCTAGCAAAAGGAGGCCAAATTCAGCCCAAGGTTAATGACAGAAATGCCAATCCCCTCCTGTAACCATGCCTTGCACTATTTCTGAGTGTCCCTTCCAGCGTCATCTGTGAGCCTGGACACCAGGGTGGAAGGTTAAAATGGGCCTTTGGAGTTGTCCTGCACACAGGGACAGAAAACCTTTTCCTTTTCTGGTGGTGCAAGCAAACTGCCACATGCTCCCATCAACCAGAGCCTTGATTCTGAGTACTGGCATTGTGAGAGATGATGAATGCCTGGTGTGTGCACAGTGGAACACCCTTCTCATCTTGGAGTAAACCCTAGAATAATCCCAACCTCTGCTTTCTTTCAGTAGAGGTTAAACTAATATTTTTATTTCCAAGGAAGGGGATCATGTTCTCTTCTTGGTTACAGCTATGGCCCATCTAAGGCCAAGAGCCAGCAGGGCACAGTGGCAGTTGCATCCCACTGTAGCTGACAGCAGCATGATGTGCCCAAGAGCTTGTGTCAGAGCAGCAGGAATATTGTGGAGAGTGGGAGCTGACCAGCTGAGCATTGAGAGCTGTGTTGGGCTGGGTTTGGAGTGTTTCCTTGGCCCCTTGTGTTGTTCACTCATCACTGATGCTCTAAACAAAGGCTTACAGGAGGGTGGTGAAAACAAGAATGTGAAGTTTGCAGACCAATCTTTTGCTGTCCCTTTCTGGTGTAGGAGGGAGAAATCAGGCCGAATTGTTCAGCTGAAATCAAGGTGACCTTCAAACCCCTGGAAGCACTGGAGTATGGAAGTGTGGCTTACTGCAGCATCTCAGGTGCAGCTCCTTTGCCCTGCCTCTCTCCCCCTCAGTGAAGCCATGGTGCCAGCCTGAGCCCACTGGGCTCCCATGGAAGTGCTGGGAAGGGTCCCTGGTCAGCAGGGCAGTGCTGGCACATCCCCCCTGGCCCTGCAGCTCCCAGGGAGTCTCCCGTGCCAGGCCAGGGCTCAGAATGCTGTGTGTGCCTGACTGATCCCAGAACAGCCCAGGCAGTGCAGGGAGAGGTTTTCATGCCGTGGCTTTGCCAGCATTCCCTCAAAGGCCAGAGAGCTCCAGAGCAGAACAGCTTCAGTGAACAAGGACTCAGCCCCTGCAGGACCCTGGCCTCCAGGATGGCTCCATTTGCCATGGATCCATCATCAGGGAGCAGGAGCTGAGTTAGAAATGGGCTCCCTGAGCCTGGACCACCTCCCAGTGCCCAGACAGCAGCAGAGCAGAGGGGGCTGAGCCCACTGAGCCCGGGCTGTTGGTAGAGGGAGCAGCCTTGGCCAGCAGCTGCTTCTCTCCCTGTGTGGCAGTTGTCACCTTGCAGCTCTCAGTCTGTGGCAATAGAACACAGTGCTGAGTGTCACAAGGGGAGCACCTGGGCAACAAAGTCCTGTGCTCCTGGGCCAGGGAGTTTGGCAATTGCCAAACCCTGTTGGAGCTTTGTGCCTGCACTGAATGGATTTCAAAGCTCCTCTAGGTGCAGGGGAAGGAAACCACAGAATCACAGTATGGTAAGGATGGAATGGACCTTAGAGATCATCTAGTCCCAAGGCCCCTACCATGGGCAGGAACACCTCCCCATAGAGCAGGGAGCTCCAAGCCCCATCCAGCCTGGGTTGGAACACTTGCAGGGCTGGAACCTCCACAACATCCCTGGGGAACCTGCTCCAGTGCCTCACCACCCTCACAGGGAAAATTTCTTCCCGAATATCTCACCTAAATCTCCTTTCTCTCCATTTCTACCCATACCTCCATGGCCTGTCACTACAGGAACCAGAGATGTTTTAAACTCAGCAAACTGGTGGCTCAAATTGGAAAGCAGCCCAGGGAATGGGTTAGAAATTGCAAGTCAGCCTCAGGGGATATGTCCTGAGGGAAGAGAAGGGTCCATATCTTCTCCTGCAGCATCAGGAGCTGGTTGCATCCAGCTCAGAGTCGGGGACTAGCACTGAGGCAGCCTGGAAAATCCAGTGTAGCAGAGGGAATGATTGTACTGCAATGGACATCTCTCCCCAGGCTGTGAGAGCAGGCTGCCCCTGCAGCTCAGAGGGGAAGGCCAAGGACCCTTGGTTGAACTCAGCTCTCATACTCTGAACCTTGGGAACGTTTTCGTCAACACCCCCCATGTCTATGAGGTGAGCAGCAGGGCTTGGAATGGATCCTGATGGCTCCTGAGGCAGCAGCAAGCCTGGTGCAGCTGTGGACTTGCTGCCAACCTGGGCAGCTGTGAGCAGGGAATATTTGATGGACTGCTCAAATCTGGGGGGACACAAAGGTGTGTCAGTTGTTCCTGAAGCCCCAGTCCCTGCCTTTGGGCAGCCTTCCTTAGGGATCAGCTGGGAGGCTTCCTACAAAACAACTCCTTGGCCCATGAAACCAAGCCTGGGTCAAAAAGCTGCATGTTCAGAGGCTTTTGTGGCAGTGCCAGACACAAGGCACCTTTGGACTGGGCTCTGCAGAAGCAGCTGCACCAAAGTGGCTGCCTTTGAGCTTCAGCCCACTGCCAACAGCTGCCAGCCAAGTGTCTTCTGCTTATTGCTGCAATCACAGGAAATCCTTGGGAGTTCTCTCCCTTGCTGACCAGTCCCTCACAGCACTTCAACCTTGGTGCATCTCTGGCTCTAGAAAGAGAAAAGTGTTCCTGGGAATAAAGCAAAGGGTTTTTCTACCTATTTGTCTCCCCCCCAGTAGAGTCAAGCTTGCAAAAACTTCATGAGGCACTGCATCATGGCAGACACTTTCAAAATCTTGGCTGTGGATGGGAAAGACACGCTGAGATTTGTTACAAACGATGGTGCTCTCTGTACGTTTTGACGCTGATGCCTCATTCTCAATGTATTGTTTTCATGGTCTGGGAAAAGGTGAATGAGCAGATGGTGCTGTTGGAGCTGTGCTCACTGGGGCAGCAGCAGCTCTGGGGTGATTCCCTAGGCAGCTGCAATCAGCCCACGTTGCTCTCAGCGCCAGCTCTCAATGCGCTTGGTGCTGCTGGGCAGAGGGGCACTGCTCTGTGCCCATGGGATAAGCCCAGGGTGACTGCAGTTCTGTGGAGTTGCCACTGCTCTGCATGAAAACCCAAAGGCAGAAGTTGTCCTGTTGAATCTTTGGACTTCTGCCATTCAGCAGCACAAAGCATCTTCTGCCTTTTCTGGGTGTTCATTGCATCATTAGACAATAACTCACAAGAAGGGGAGATTCCACACGTATTTCCATTTTGCTCTCTTGCTGCTGCAGGTGAAACTGATGAACCAAGGAGCTATTGATGCTCCCTTCACCTGTCTCCCTTCAGCCACCAACCTGGGTTTGTGTTTCAAGTTTGCCCCCGAGGAAGGCATCATTGCAGCAGGTGGGAGCCAGAGTGTGCAGATCTCCTTCAGTGCCACCGTGCTGGGGAGCTTTGAGGAGGAGTTCCAGTTCAGTGTGGCTGGATCTCCTACGCCTGCCATCCTGACCATCAAGTAAGGACCCTGGGAGCTGGGTGGGCACATCTGTAGCTGTCTCTTGGACATCCCCCACCTGCCTCCTTTTGGGGTGGAGCAGAGGAGAAAGGTGTTTCCTGAGGTCTGAATCTCTGCTCTGCCGCTGGCATTGCTTTGGTGTCAGGCTGCCTCCTGCCCTGTGTGGTGGCTGGGAGCTGGAATGACTCGTCCCTGCAGGGATCTCCCTGTGCCTTGGGCCATGGCAGGCAGTGGGATGGATCAGCTTTGGGCAGCAGCTGCTCTGGGATGTCCCACCTGAACACCCAGCAAGGCCCCCAGGGCTTTGCAGATGGGCCAGCCTGGCTGATTCTGCAGCAGCAGCAGCAGTGTTTGTAAAACCTTGTGTGAATAATCCATGCCAGATGGGCAGCAGCAGCCTCAGCTCACCTCTCATGGCCATGCTGTGGGGCACAAGCTGTGCCCCCAGCTCCTGTGCCCAGAGGGCTCTGGTGCCTCCTTTGCACAGCCAGCAAAGCGCTGATGTGGGAGTCAGGAACTGTGCCAAGGACTTGGGCACCATCCCGTGGGCTGGTGCCATGGCAAGAGACAATCCTGGCCCAGCCACAGGGAGAAGGGCGGATCATAGGGGAGGCAGAGCTCAGTGCTCAGCACCACAGCAGCGTGAGGCCTTGTCCCTGCCAGCCTGAGCCATGTGCTGCAGGATAATGGAGTGGAAGCAGGAGAGCTGATGCTGGCTGCTCTGCAGCTTTGGAGCTGGGCTGCTGCTCTTGGGGAGCACTGGCTCAAGGCAGTGAAGAAATGAAAGCAATCTGCACCTGATGGTACCAATGAGATAAGGGAGATGGGTAAAGAAGAACAAGGAAGTTATTCCTTAGCAAGAGAAAAGTGGTGAGCAGGTCTGCCCATAGTGCAGAAACAAATCTGCTGCCTTTGTTTTTGGAGGAAAAGTGCTGCTTTTTTCATTTGGAAATCAAGAGGGAACCTTTCACCATCAAATAATTGATTCTCCTCTGTCCCTCCCCCAAAATGGCCATGGGGTGTTTGTGCATAAGCAGCTTTCTCCTTGAGCAGGGGCAGGTGTCTCTTGTTGAGATGTGCAGAGCAGAGCCAGGGGCAGTCCTGTGAGTACAATAGAGGACACAGCTGACTGGTTCTTGATTTTGAACCAAAAGGCAGAGTGGGCACTGATTGGCATCAACCATGAAATCAACTGGTGAATGTTGTGCAGCTTCAAGTGCTGATTTCAGTGGATGTTGGTGGCTTTTGGAGTGTGCCTGCTGAGTTCAAGGGAAGGTGAGGTTCTGTGCTAGATTCAGGACAGCCAAGTTTGGTTGTTGAAGCTCTTGCTCTTGGCTGTGCCAGCTGGTGCACTGCTGACAAGCTGGTCCTTTCCTCTAGGATTCATCTGTGCCCTGGGTAGAACTGTTGCTGCTCTTTTCAGAGGATGTTTGGGAATGCCCTGGATTTATATCTCAGAAAGTGTCTGTAATGATTGTGTGGGTCAAACTCTCTTGAGAAAGCTCCTCCATGGGAACAGCAGTTGCAGCTCAGAAGGAGCAAAGCAGGGAAGCTGTGGCTGGAAGGGCTGCTTACAGAAGTTAGTGGGGACACCTTGATGTCCATGCCATTGCAGATGGGGAAACTGAGGCACGGAGCCATGTCTGGGTGTGTGTTCAGGGTCCTTCATGGGACCCCCAGCAACCCGGGGGCTTCTCCTGCCTGCCCTGTGCCCAGAGCCCATCAGGGGCTGTTGGCTGCTGCCCCTTGGCTGGAGCTGCCTCCTGTGCCCAGGGCCCTGTGCTGAGCACACGGGGCTGTGTTGGTTGGAAACCCCGGGTGCCCTGAGCCCGGGTTTTGTGCCCCCGAGCCACGACAGCCGGAGCTTTGCAATGCCTTTAACCGAGCCATTGCCTGCTCTGTCCTCGGCCTGCAGGGGCAGCGTCACTGCACCGAGTTTACACTTCGACCTCGCTGAGCTCGACTTCGGGGACATCTCCTTTGGTGAGTGTTCCCTGGGCTGGGACACAGCCTCAGGGATGTGTGCCTTCCAACAGAAAAGCATCCCTCACTCCTGCTCTGCCCCAGCAGCCTCTTCAGGCTGTGAACTGCAGAGCTGCTGCTGCTGCTGCTGCCTCAGGGGGCATTTTGCCATTGTGAGATCCAGTGGAAGCAAGGAATAGAAAGGCAGAATTTTCTGGTGTCTCTGTGCTGCTTTAAAAGACAGATGTCTGCCAAGGAAGGTGGGAATCTTGCTGCAATGGAAAGATGAGCCCCTCCCTCCAAATGATTATCCCTTTGAAATGACAGGGCTCCCAGGCAAAAGTGTGGGAAAAGGAATAACAGTTCTTTGCTAGACTGTCTCAGGAGAGCACAGACAAGAAGGCAAGAACAGACATTTCCCAGTCCTGTTTTTCCCCTTTGGTGGAGTTCTGGTGACAGCAGGAGGAGCTGTGGGCTCTGGCAGGCCAGGGATCCCCCCCAGCCGGTGCGGGAAGGGAAGGGAAGGAGGAAATGCTCCTTTTGCAAAGCCCCAGAGGGCAGGGGGATGCGGGCAGTGCCCAGCAGCAGCAGCAGCAGCAGCGGGGCAGGCAGGCAGGGTCGGTGCCAGCGCTGAGCTGCAGCCAGGGCAGCCCCGGGCCAAGCACAAACCTCCCGCAGCAGCAGCGGCCGAGCTGCGACCCCCGAGCGGGAGGAAGGGAAGCTCCGCTCCCTGCCCAGCCTCAGCTCCCACTGCACAGCCGCCCACGGCATCACGCCACAACTCCCAAGAACCCCCAAGGGAAAAGCCCAGCCCAGGGCCAAAACCCCCCAAAACCCCCCAGAACCCCTGTCCCCCTTCCCAGACCCAGGGCAACGTTCACTGCCAAGCCTAAAGCCAGAACAATGAAGTTCATGAACTTCTGAAGGAAACTCATTGCCTTTCTTGAGCTTCTTCTTCCCCAGCCTGCATCACCACAGAGGCGCTTGTCAAGTTGACTTTGGAAGGAATGAAACACGAAAGGAAAGAGATGGAAATATGGTTCTGAAGCAGGAGATTGATCCTGCTGAATCAATTTTCATTCCTAAGGGCTCTTCGGCTGAAGGCAGCTGTTGTATTTTTGCTTCTTTGTAACTCTTGACTGTTGTCTGCATGTGCTGGCCTCAGTCTCCTTGGAGGTTTTGACATCTGGGTTTGTCCTTTTTGTGCCTCTCTTGCCTCCCTGCTGGAGTCCCTGCTGGAGCTGGCAGTGGTCACTTGGATGGGCACAGAGAAGCTCTGGGCTGCAGCTGCAGTTGTTTTTCCTCCCCATCTGTGTCCCATTGACTCTTGGTGAGCAGGCCTGGGGAGAAGTCTCCTCCCCACAGAGCTGGCCAGCCCAGCCAGATGTGCAGTGCAGAGCAGGCTGTGGCTGCTCTGCGCGCTCTGCAGGACATCCCCACCATGAGTGGCTGTATCTCTGGCTTTGCAGGATGGAAAGCAAATCTCAGAGCCAAAGTGGGGTAAACCCTTGCAGGCAGCACTCTCAGTGAGCAGCACGGCTGTGATGTCCCTGTTTGTGGGCTGAGGTGGGACCTGGTTCCTGATTGCTAATCTCAAAGCAAGGCTCGGCTGTGCCCCCAGCTGAGCGGGCTCTGAGCTGTCACGTGCTCAGTCTGTTTGGCCCAAAGCAAGAGATGCCTTAAGGATCCTTCAGAGAGAAGCTGCATTAGGGTTCTTTGCCTCACGTTCTAGTTGCGGATTCCATCCTCACTTTCTTTTGCTGTAGCTTCTTCTCACTGACAACTCACTCTTTATATGTCTTGAAAAAGGTGGGAGTGTTGGCAGGCTGAGCAGGGAATTGGACAGCTTGAATTCTCAGAGTAAATGCTGGGTCTGGGTGCACACTCATCACTGAGAGAGAACTGGTGCTGGTTTGGGGCAGGTGAGGGAGCTTGGCCCCATCACAAAGAGAGAAGCTTGCAGTGTTCAGCAGGGCTAGGAGTGGACATTTTCAAGGCTGCAGTCTGGAATCTGTGTCAAAGGGAGCTAAGTGACGATTAATTCCTCACGCAGCTTCTGGGTGAGCTGTAGTTCAGATCATAGAGAGCTCCACTCCAATGCCACTTTGATCCTGCCAGGATCTTGCCCCCAGGATCATGGCCTGCTGGGTGCCTGAATGGATATTTGTGTCCTTGCCCAGGCTTTCCCTACACGCAGCGCTGCCGCCTCACCAACAGCTCCGCGGTGCCCCTGACGTTCCAGCTCCGCATGTCGGACGATGGCACGCAGCCAGCTGTGGACAGCGTGGATCAGATCCGCAGGGACACCGACCCGGCCTGGAGCAAGGGAATCCATTTCCATGTGGAGCCCAGGGAGTTCACCATCAATCCCAGCGGAGGCACCATCCTCCCCCAGGGACACCGGGACATCGAGGTACGGCAAGAGCCCAGCCACAGCCGCTGCAGCACCAGGGCTGGAGCTGCACTGCAGGGTGGGAGGGCTTTAGCTCTGGTGCCAGCTTGGAGCATGCTGGCACTGAGAGATCTGCACTGCTGGGACGCCTCTGCTGGCTGGCTTACTCGGGATGTTCCTCAAAGAGCACTGTTTGCTTTCCAAAATCATATGCCTGAGTTCACAGACCTTATGGTCAAGGCCTGAAGCCATTCTTGTGTTTTTGAGAGCGATTGATTTGATTGCAATGGGGCAGAGCAAGGATGAGGGCAGAAGGTGGCTGTTAGAGAGATGTCATTGTATCAAGCAGTGAGCTTTTCTTTGTGGTGTCATTTCCCCCCTCCTGGGCAGCAGAATGATTTGTGTTCACTGCAGGAAGCTCCAGTGGAGACAAAAAACTCTGCAGCCATGTGTAGCGGTTCAAATTTATTGTATTGATTCCTTGTTAAGTGGTTTGTTCTGTGGTACCCCGTGTTCTCCCTGAGTTGGTTTACCCCTGGGTTTTAGCCTCCCTCAAAGCTGTCCCTCATGCCATTCCCTGCCCCTTGTTCCAGCTCTTTCCCTGCCTGTCAAACCCAGCCCCTTTTGTTCCCCAACCTTCTTTGCCAATTTAACCTGGAGCCAATCCCTGTCTGCAATGCCCCTTTGGAATTCCCCTATTCCTGGAGGCCCCATTGGCCCAAGTGAGCCATCCTCCCCACCCTCCTACCCAAAGTGGCCCCAGACACTTGATGTAATCCCCTCAGTGCTCCCCTGAGGATTCCCTTTTGGCTTGCTGTTTGTATTCACCCTCTGATTTGTATCTGTACAAAAGCCCTTGCACGGGAGTGTCCAGGGCTCTTTTGGCTTTGACCCTTTTGCTTGGAATAAACCCTTCCTTGTGGAACTTCAAGACAGAGATCCTCCTCCTTTCTCCTCTGCCTGGTCCCGTTGGTGGCTTGTCTCTTGCGGCGTAGAGCAAGAGGCTCTGAGGGTTCTGCCTGTGGTAAATGCCCACCCTGGGGCAGTTCTGAGGGTTCTGCCTCTGGTCAGTGCTCACCCTGGGGCAGTTCTGAGGGTTCTGCCTCTGGTCAGTGCTCACCCTGGGGCAGTTCTGAGGGTTCTGCCTCTGGTCATTGCCCAGCCCGGGGCAGTTCCCCACTCCTGGCGTGGGGCCGGAGTTCTCAGAGCCAGCCTGGGGTCAGGGTCCAAGGGCAGCCATGAACTGCCCAGCACCTGCTGGGCCACACTTTGCCCTCAGCCTCCTGCTGTAAAGCTGAACTCGTTGTGGTCGAGTCAGATTTCCTCGGCATGGATGTCTTTGTAGTCAGATGAGAAATTGGCCCCTTAATTTGAATGCAGTGTTGCATGGAGCTGTAGTCTAATGTTTTAACGTAGCTGACCTGACATAGGAAGGGGACCAGGACACCAGGTGGTTCATCACAGGTCCAGTTTATTGAAGAAAGCTTCAAACACTTATACAGCAAATAATAAGCTTATGAATATTCTGTAAGCCAAGCAATCTATTGGTTAAACTATACCATTAACTCTTCCTCATTCCTTAGGGGTTACATCTCTCTTTTCTCATGTCTCTCTCACTATTTGTTATCCTACTACAGCTAGGCCCAAGGACACGCTATCTCACAGGTGCAGGACTTGGAATTAGCCACAGTCTTGTACTTTTACATTCTCTAGTCTCCTAAATTTCCCAACACTGACCTGTGCCCTTATAGCAAGGTGTGTTTAACAAATGTGGTATTGCCAGAAGGCTTTTGTTACTCTGAGACTGTGCTCTACACATGGAGCAGCAGAAGAATGAAGGGCAAATCCTCCCTCAGGAACTGGAGGTTATCACCCGTGGGTAATGAGCTTTTGTAAGGAAGCATTAACTGTTCTTCTCTTCCACCAGGTGACCCTGTGCTCCAACACGGTGATGGAGTTCTACCGGAGATTGCTGGTGGACCTGGAGGGTATTGGCAAGGGAGTGGCATCCCTGATCATCACAGCCAGGTACCAGCCCTTGCCTGGCCTCCCCCAGGCACTGCCTTGCCCAGGCTGTGCTGGCTGCAGCTGCCAAGGAGAAGTGCTGCTGAATGTCCTCATGTTGTGCCAGCTGGACACGAGAACAGCAGTGCTTGGGCAGCAGCCCGTGGTGAAAAGCACGTTTGCTCGCAGCCCAGCACGGTCCTGGGCCCTCTTCTAAAGGCACCAGGAATGATATCATTGATTGGCCTTGTTTTTGGTGCTTGAGGTGGAACAAATTTCCTGAGGGCCTCCTCTCCTTCAGGCTGCAAGAGGTGGAGTTGTGCTGGCTGTGAGCATGGTGCACTGGTTTGGGCCACACCAAGCAGCTGCTGAGAGTCAGGCTCTGCCTCTGTCCATGAGGGCACATGGCAGGGGAGAAGTGGCTCCCAGCAAGAGTGGGGAGGGCAAGGTGTGACAAGGGGAAAGCAGCCCTTGATGTGGCAGGTCAGCTCCAGTTTTTGTCCTTCCCTCTGCTTCCCGTTTTGAGCTTTAATGTTGTCAGAGTTGAGAGCAAAAGTCGTTGTTGCTGCAGCAGAATTCCATGCTGCTGTGCTGCTGTGGGTGTCAGTGTGATGCCCAGAGGGATGCAGCTCCCTGGTGCTGTTCCCTGTGCCAGGCAGAGCCATCCAGGCAGTGCCTGGGCTGCCACTGTGTACAGCAGGTGGAGCTGGGGCCAGGCAGTGCCTGGAGCTGTGCAGTGAAGGAGCCAGGGAGCTGCAGGGCCTGGCAGGGGCTGATCAGCCCCTCTGTGGGGCAGCTGCTGTCTCGTGCCCTCCAGGGCTGGGGCAAAGAGCTGAGTTCTCAGGCAGGGCAACAGCACAATGGCAGAGAAGGGAGTCAGTTTTACTGAGACCCTGGAGCTGTGTGTTCCTTGAGCCTTAGGGAGCACTGATCCTTGTTGGGAAGGCTCCCCCAGCGCTCGTGGGTCACTGGCACTGTTGCAGGAGTCCTTGCAAGCCTTCTTGGGTAAAGGAGGGGCTGAGGCAGCTGTGGGGCAAAGTGCTCTGCCTGGGGCGCTTGGCAGCCTCTGGGTGCTGCCTCTCAGGGTTTGCCCCTCCTTGACAAGACATGTGGGAGTGGGAAGAGGTAGAAGGCAATTTATCCCTGTAGGGCTCTTCAATGTGCATTTGACAGTGACCAATGGGTTCTGCTCCATTTCACAGTCTTTGGGGGTAGGCATTCTCCATTCTCTCAGTATCTCTGATTGTCCTGGGGTCATCTCTTTGCCCAGATGTCTCGTTCCTGAGCTCCAAGTGTCCTCCCCAGTGGTGCTGTGTGATGAGTGCCACCTGAAGGTGCCCTACGAGAGAAAGATCCTCATTAGGAATCCCAGCCACCTTCCTGGCTGCTACGGGCTTATTCCCCAGGTTTGGCATCACATCCACCTCCTCCTGTCAAATATTCCTGAGGAGATTATTAGGGGAACAAAGGGTTTGGATAAGACCTTGCTGCTTTCTATTCAGTCTTAAAGATCTGCTGAGAGCAGGATCCTACCCAACTGTAAACTTTAGGAGGCAGTTTAAGCTCCTGAAAAAACAGTTGATGCTCTAGTCCTCAGGGTGTTTTCCTGTGGGAGATCTTAGAGGGTTGTGAAAAGCTGCTGCACCCACAGACACCAGTGCCTGTGCTGGCAGCCTCCTTGCAGGATCCCCTGGGAGTGCTAACCCTACAATTCTTGCATCTTGTTTGTGCCTTTGACCTTTGTCCTGGGGAGCTTTAAAGGTGTGTGTAAGTTGCTGTTGTGGTGGATGTTAAGGAGCCTACAGTTTCTTGAGAGGTCCCTCTGAATCTGCGTTTCATTGTGTCCCTTCCAGAAGCGCAAGGAGGACTCTGCTGTGCTCTACTCCAGCCCCAAGCCCTGTGGGATTGTGCAGCCCCAGAGCACAGCAGAGATCCCAGTTGTGGTGGCAGTGCAGGCCCTGGGCACTCATCGCACCAACGTTCTCATCGGCGTGTTCGGGGATGAGAGAAACCCCCTGGTGAGGGCAAGGGGAGATGTGAGCCTGTGTGCAGCTGCTCCTGGCAGGATGCACAGGGACAGGGATTCTGCCGGGGAAAACAGGCACAGGCTGCTGGGGAGAAGGACAGGAGGGACGGGGGCACAAACAGCTCCTGCCTTAGAGGTGGGAATCTCAGTGTCTGACACAGAATGGAGTTGGGCTCAGCTGGAATCCAGGGGGCATTTGAGGTCATTATTCTTTCAAATGCTGGTAACTTTGGAAACATCTGTTTGAAAATGTCATCTCTCTGAGCGCAAGAGAGGATGTCAGAAGTCTTCTGGGAACCTTGAGCTTTCTGTAAAAGAAAGGAAAGCTGGCATTTGAAGAGTGGTTGCAAGGACTGAAACTTCGATTAAAACATATGGAAATGGCAATGCCAAATTCCCCGGATGGCACCAAACATCTGAACCCGGGCCGTCGTGGCACTGCCTGTAAATCAGTGAACAGGAAGGAAAGGCAATGCAGGCTGTGCCAGGGAGCCTGAAGTTTGAGCAAACAGTTGCTTTTAACTATCAGGCTGCTTCCCTTAAAGAGGAGGGTTTCTCCCCACCAGAAGAACCAGTTGTTTAACCGTCAGGCTGGTCTTACCTAGAGATTTCTTGCAAAGATAAAACCTTTCGGACAGTAACTTTTAGTTTGAAAGGTTCTCTTAGCTTAATCCTTTTCAATTTGGAGGTGAACATGTAATTTTCTTTTTCCCCAAAAGCCCAGCATTTCAGCTGGAGAGTGGTAGCTGTCCCTAAAGAAATAACTTGAGCAGGGTTGAGCTGTTGAAGGTTTTTTAGGTTTCTCTGTTGTGGTTTGTTTTGGGTTTTTTAAAATCTTTCTTGCTTGCTTCCTGGAACAGAGAGCACAATTACGGAGCTCAGGACGGCTGGCAGAAATCTCCCCAAGCCCAAGGCTGGCAGAGCTTGGCAGGATCCCAGCACCACAGCCTGTGTATGTATGGATGGAAGGAAGGATGGATGGGGAATGCGACCTGAGTCACCTGGGAGTGTTGTAAAATGTCAACCAACCCCCCAGCGGTGTCAGGGGAACATTCCTGATAAATCCCTGGTGGAGCTGCAGAGTTTCTGGCCTTGGGCACTGGGTGGGCTGTGCTGGCTGGGCACTGGCTGGGTCTGCCCCTCGGTGTCTCAAATCTCACCTTTTTGCTGCCTTCTCTGTCTTTTCCTCTCCCACTGTGCTTTTTGCATCCCCACCAGGTGTAAATGCCTGTCCTCTGTAATTGCTCAATGCGAGCAGTTGCAGCTGCTGCAGCACCTCAGTGCCATCCCTGGGCTGCCTTTAGAACAGACCTGCCCCAGCCTGGATTGGGAAGGGCTGGATCAAACCATTTCTCAGTCCAACGAGCCAGCACCCAGCCAGGGGCTGCATCCTGGCCAGGAGCTGCTCGTGCAGGTGTCCCTCCCTCCCTCTCTCCCACTGCAGGTCCCTGTTCATAGTTATTTATTTTCCAGAGATGAGCTCCACCCACCTAAATTCAAACCCCAGCCACCGAAGGAGAGGAGAACCAGTCTGGATTGTGCGGCAACTCGATGGAGGCACTTCAGGACTGGACAGGAGGAGGCAGCCAGAGCCCTGAAAGAAGTGCAGGATTTTACCCACTCTTCAGGAGCAGAGGTAGATTTTCTTGTACACCGACTGCTTGCTTTGCCTCCCCAGCCTGCCAGCACCAAGTCCTGCTCATGCTGAGCTCCCTTTTTGCTGCCCTGCTGTGCTGTGCCCTGACAGTGGGCTGGGCAGCAGGGCACGTGGCTGGACATGGGCTGAGGGGGAGGGAGAAATAGGAGAGTTTTCCTTGGAGAAGCTGGCTCAGATCCTACAGGCCTGTGCTGAGTGTGGGATTTTTTTGCCTTGTTTCCTTCCCAGTGTAAGATGAGGCTTTTCTCTGCATCATCATGGTAACACCTCCAGCTTCCCTGCCAGAGCAAGCTGGGATTATGCTGATCTCCATGGACCCTCTTCCCAAGGCAGCCAGACTCCCTGTTTGCAGGGCTCTGCTTTCACCCAGAGCTGCTATTGCACTGCTGGCCCTGGAGCTGTCTGACAAAGGCAGACTTTGCAGAGGGGCTGTCTCTTCCTCCCAGCACAGAAAATGGCTTGTTTTTTGGGTGCCAGCACCAAGTCCTGAGCACCCTCACCTGCCTCGAGGCTTGGAGGGATTCAGGTGCTCCCTGGACGTGGCGCACACTGCCCTGGGAGCAGAGAAGGCAAGAGGGA
Organism: Ammospiza caudacuta; assembly: GCF_027887145.1. NCBI lineage: Eukaryota > Metazoa > Chordata > Aves > Passeriformes > Passerellidae > Ammospiza > Ammospiza caudacuta. Next base: position 4,158,779 of record NC_080602.1, read on the forward strand.
ATCTGACTCCCTTGCCCATTGTCAGTGTGGCAAGCAGGGCTGGAGCTGCCAGTGCCACTGGGGGCCCTCAGCATTGGCCACAGAGGGGCCTCCCATCCCTGCAGGCCATCGCAAAGTGCTGCTGGAGCAGCTGCTTGTTGGAGAGGCCGTGCAGGACACGTTGCAGGGCTGCCCAAGGATGCTGTGCAGCACCTGTGGAGGGCACTGCTCCCCCTGGAACTCCTCAAGTGCTCCACAGGAAATTGTTGCAGGAGCTTTTGCTGTAGCACCTTGAGAAAGAAGCATTTAAATCAGAGAGAGAGGGGAAGAGCCTCAGGAGTCAGATGAGCTGGACTGGACTCCTTCCCTCAGCTCCAAGAGCTCTCACTCTGAGTCTCCTCCTTTTCTAAAAGCAGGAGGTTTTGAAACTTTGTAATGGCAAATTGTGCATCAGAGAGAATTTCTACTGCCAGGAGACATCCTAGTTCACTTTCATGTAATGTACTAATTAATGCATTGTGCTGTGAGTATGGGAGAAGATTTTCCCCATGGTCCCTGCACTGGTCAATGGCATGGATGCAGGATGAGGTGAGGGTGATTCTGGCAGTGTTTGGGGAATAGGCCCCTCTGGCTACAGCTCCAAGATGCTCTTCTGCATCCATTTCCATGCTCAACACCTCAATCTCACTTGTCTTCCATCCAGTCTTTCAATATCCTGCCACTGCCAGGTGTGCTGCAGCCAGGAGAGAGCCAGCAGGTCACCTCCACCTTCTCTGGCCACCTCAACACCACCTGCAATGTCCCGGAGCTGTGCCACATGGAGGGAGGCTCCACCTCTGAGGTGCTGGTGCCCAGGGCGGCCTCACGTGTCAGCTCCTCCCTGAGCCCCCAGGAGATCAACTGTGGCTCTCAGGCCTCTCTCAGGGACAGGTGAGTCAGCCTTCCATGGGTTCCTGCTCTGCCACGGGTTATTGTCCCTGCAGGGCTTCCCTGCTCCAAGGCCTCTGAGCTCAGAGGAGCTGCAGAGCAAAGGCCAGCAGCAACATAGGGATGGCCACTCTGAGCTCCCTGGCTGCCAAGAGAGGAAGGACCTTCTTCTGTTGAGACAGAACATCATCTTCTCTATTTGAGTGCTGAGCCCTCCTGGCTTAGCTGCTCTCTGCGGGGAGCTGGGCTCTGGGCCTGCCTTGGCACCGCATTTAGAGGTGTCTTGAAGTCCATGGTGTTGAGTGGCATCTTCTTCATCATCTGCCTTCTTCACCAGAACAGTGTGATTGTGGTATGGGCAGGCGTGGGGCACAGAGCAAACCTTGCTTTGGGTCCTGCTCCTGCCACAGATGAAGTCCTTGCACTGCTGATCTGCCAGGGTTCTCCTTATGGTGGCATAGCAGCCAGAAAAACTCCTGTGCTTTAGGCTCCCCTGCAGCTGCAGCCGTAGGCAAGCACAGGAGAAGCTCAGCTCCAGCAAGGCAGCCCAGCTCAGGACACACAGGCCAAGTGTGGAGCTGGGAGTGGAGGTGCTTAAAGCAAGCCTGTGCATCAGGACTTCTTCAGGCCAGGCTGAAGTTGGTTTCATGGGGAGGAGACGGACGAGGCTGCTTCCAGTGGTTTCCATGGCAGCCAGCACTGGTTTGCTTGGTCCCAGCTGGGTTCCAGCAGGAAATCTGCCCGACAAGAGCCTGTCTTGCAGGAGAGGAGTTCCTGCAGCCTTTGCTTTCTGACTGATAGGATTGTTCTCATGAAGGAGCAGGCTAGGAGTCGTTAAAACCGAAGATCACGGGCAGAGACTCTCTAACTAATTAAAGTTAGACAGTGGGATGTTTATTAACACCGGCGGGCGGCACCAGAGCCGTCCCTAAAAGGCGTGACCGCGCTGTCCAAGGTTCTTTGCCCTCTCTTTATTTCCCAAGATCTTACACACAATACATCTGCACAACCCCAGCACCTCCCATCCCTGCTCTGTATTCAAATGAGGTCATTGGTCCTTCACTCCTGTGCAATTCTTCCCTTGAATTGGGTTGGTGTCTCGAATTGGGTCAGTGGTCTTAGGGGATGAAGTCAGGAATGTCTTCATCAGGTCTCTGTGACCCTCTGGCACCATCCAAGGTCCCCTGCTTAGTGATTGATTGACATCAAGCCCAGGTGCTAACCATTGTTCTACTGGTTTCAAGATGTTCTTATAACAGTTCACTTCCTCCACTTCCCTCTCCTAATGGTAAACAATAGAACAATCTGCTCCAGCTTAAGCATCTCATAATCATTAACCTATGGTCTGCCTATCTAACCTACATCCTGATCAATGGGAATTGCTTCTAACCCTCAGCTGAAATCTGAACTCTTTAAAATCATGCTTCAGCTATGCCCAGGGAGAAGGGGGCTGAATGAGCTGAGTAAGAACTGTAGGAGAGCTAAGCAGATGTCAGCAATCTGTGCTCTGCTTTAAACTGGGAAGCCAAGAGACAAAGGGCGTTTCCAGGCACCAGTGCAGAGAGCTGCTGGATCAGCCTTTGGCAGGGGCTGGAGGGGTCTGGCTGTGCCTTCAGAGGGAGCTTGCACAGTCAAGACCTTATGATGGCAAAGCTCAGGTTTGGCCGGTCCTGGAGGTCCCCTTCCACCCATGCCCTCACTTGGGATGTTCCCAACCTCTGTGGGTTGAGGAGAATTCACGGAAATGGCCTCAGGGTCAAGGAATGAAGTGCAGGGCCAGCCAGGACGAGGGAGCCCAAGGTTCTGGTGGGACTCTCAGCCATATTTTCTGTTTTGTCTGCAGAAGGGAGCTGAAGGAGCCAGCTCAAAAGGTCGAGGAGGAGGCAAAAGCCTTAGAGGAGGAAGAGAGGAGGAAGGAGGAAGAGAGGCAGAAGAAGGGAAAGAAGAGTGTCTCTGTTGGCAAGCAACCTCCAATACCAGCAAAGGGGAAAACCAAGACCCGAGAGAATAAGGAAACCAAAATTCCAAAAAAAGAAACCAAAATCCCAGAGAGGAAGGAAAGCAAAGCATCAGAAGGGAAGAAAATCAAAGCATCAGAGAAGAAGGACACCAAAGCATCAGAGAGGAAGGAAACCAAGATCCCAGAGAAGAAGGAAGACAAAGACCCAAAGAAGGCGGAACCCAAAGCTCCAAAGAAGGGAGAACCCAAAGCCATCAAGAAGGGGGGAACTGAAATCCCATAGGACTAAGCTAAGATGGAGAAGAACTCTTTATTCTTTATTCATACAACTCATTTTACACAGTTTAACAGACCTTGTGTGCACCTTTAGTTCATTCAAAGGTTTCTTATCAGTTAGTCGATTATTGGTTAATAAAATAGATTTTACTTGTGCATCAAATCTCTCTATTGTTTACCTCTTCACTGATTCTCATGGGACAAATTACTTGTTATTGCAGGTGCATTTGTTTTTCACCCTCAGAATAGAATGGTCACAAAGTCTCATTCTCAAAATAGCTTCACATGGGAACTTGTAACTGCTTAGTTGCACACAGAAGAGATGATAGGCCAGCTATTGATGTGGCTGAACAAGGCTTCATTTCAAAAGGCTTTTCTGTCGCAGACATTTTTTCACAGAAAACCTTTCTTTCAGTTTTCTGTGTCTTCTGGAAGGCTGAGGCCTCAGAGGAGAACATAAACAATTATTATCAGCTTCTGGGGAATGCAACAGGGGCACCTATTTTGATTGGTGATTGGTTCATGTTCCCATGTTTATAATTAAGGGCCAATCACAAAGTGTAAGCCAGGGGACTGAGTCCTTGGCCACAGCTTTGTTGGGATTCTTTTCTATCTCTTCCTAGCTAGCCTAGCTGCTCTGCAAACCTCTCTCCTTATTCTTTCTAGTATAACTATAATGTATTATATCTTATATTAATAAATTCAGCTTTCTGATTCAAGAAACAAGATTCACCGTCTCTCTATCACCAGCAGCGCCCACTCAGGCGCGGTAATATCTGGTGACCCGACGTGTCAGAGCAAAAATTAATTTAATAAGACCAGAGGAGCAAAATTGCTGCACTGGGTAAAATCCTGTATGTGTGGCATTTGATGGTTGCTTTGAAGTGACCAAAGAAAGTGGATTCAAGCCAGGAGCTGAAGAACTGAAGATCCTGATTTGGACAGAGTTCACAGCCAAGGCTGACCACAACAGAACCTTCTTCTGGAAAACCATCAGGAAAGATGATGGAAAAGGGCAGCAGACCTGTGGAGCTGGCCAGAGCAAGCTGGACTCTTTTAGAAGGTACTGTGGGCTTTTCTATCCCTGATGAACCAGCCCTTCATAGCTTGTGGCTGTTTGTTTGGCAGACACATGCCTTGCCAGAAGACATTCAGTTCTCCGCTTCAGAGGAAAAGCTTATTGCCCTCTGGAAATATTGGTGCAGAGAAGATGGTTGCTTTTTGTCAGAAACAGATATCTATGGGTTCTTTCGATGGGCAAAGCTTTTTGGGTTTTTTACTGATGTCCTGTACGCTTTAGATGTTTTCGTCTGGGAGTGCATGGACTCAATTATCCAGTGCGTCTACAGTCAGGGACGCGTGTTGCCTTCTATCTACCCAGCATTTATAAAGCTTTTCCCAGTCCTGAAGCGCAGAGCAGCTTGTTTTCAATGGATCTCTAACTGTTATGGACAAGCTCCGTTTCCACCGCCCTTGGCAGAAGACCCCATGGGTGATGACTTTGGGCTTTTCGCCCCCCCCTGCTTCGCGGCGCGGGGGGCTGAAACTTCGCGGCGCGAAGAAGTTTTTTTTACTCTTGCTCCGGAGCATGCTCAGATGGAGTGTTGTCCTCCCCCCCCTTCTCTCTTTCCGGGGGGATGGGAGTGGCCGCTCAAGCCAGCGCCGGCCTCTCAGACTCCGCCTCCTTCACACATCGGAGCGGCACCGGTCTCCGAGGCTTCCTCCACGCCCCTGCTAGAGCCGTCACTCCAGGAGGTCCCGCCCGCGGTTTCACCGGCCTCCCCGCCCCCGCCAGAGCCTGTGTCGGAGAAGGCAGAAGAGAACAGCACTTTCGGCGATTGACCTGTTGCTAAGCAACAGCGATGCCCCGCCGCTTCTCCCGGCTCCGCTGCTGCCTGTTTGCGCTCCGAAGGAGACTGCGACTGCGCCTCTGCAGCAGACCCCGGAGTCAGCGGCGGGGCACGGCGCCGGCCCCGTGTCGTGCCTGCCGCTGCTTTCAGGGCTGGGGGACGCGGCGGAGGTGGGTTCTCGCGCATCCCCGCCGCTTCAAGCCGAGACAGTCCCAGAGTCAGCGGCAGAAAACGGCGCTGAACCTGCGGGACTCTCGGAGCAGCCCGCGGCTGATCCCACGATCAGCGTGATTCCCTCCTCGGCCGGCTCCTCCGTGGCCAGAGTCACTGCCGCGTTCCAGGCCAGCCCCAGCGTCATCCACAGCCCCGTGGGCCCCCACCCTGGCCCAGCGCCCCCCATGGCCGGCCCGCCAGCCCCGGGCCCGCTCCAGGAAGCGGCCCCGGAGTCTGGTCTCTCCTTCAGTGGAGCGGGGGCTGCCCGCCAGCTGACTCTTGCGGCAGTCCAGCTGCCGGCTTTCAAGCTCGGCGGTTTGGGGGGTGGTGTTTCGGTTGCTGTCCCATAGAGGCTGCCATCTCTGCCGCCCATCTTGTGCCCTAGCGGCGAGGGGGAGGGGGCTCCCGAAATTTCTGCCTCTGGTCCCCAGCCCGGTGGGGGTGGTGACATGTTGCTGTGGGAAACAAACATTCCCAGACCCAAGATGAAGATTCTCGGGGCAGCTTCTATTTCCCTGCTGCTGGCATGCCTCAGTGGTTTAGGGGAAAGGAAGCGTCTCACTACCCGTGCTGCCATTGTACTGGCAGCAGGGTTCAGGCCTGCAGGAATGCAGAGCCTTCCTCATGGGTTTGGCCTGGGCCGTTGGGCTCAAAAAATTCCTGGGCTGGTCCCACTGCGTGGCCTCCTTATGTTTTTGGGGACTCTGGTTTCTCCTACCGGTCCTGGTCCCCCTTTGTGAGCCAGTTTTGGGGTTCCTGGTCCAGTATGGGACAGAGCCCCCAGGGCCTTTCCTTGTCTGGCACTGCTCTGCTCGGGTGCTGCTCTTTTGTTTTTCAATAAAAAAAAAAAAATTAAAATTAAATAAAAAAGATTGAAAACAGCGGGCAGCAGCTCTGAAGCATTGAAGGGCCAGAAAGGACATTCCACAAACTGTTTAAAAATTGTGTTATGACTGTCAATGGTTTTTTGATAACTATTGATGGGATTCCTTTTGCAGCAAGTTGTTTTCAGGACCAAAAAGGACTCTCAGATATTCCAAGGGAAACAACTTTGGCTCTTGGACTGTTCCTGAAACTCAGCTGCATGGACTCAAATTCTCTTTGCATTGTATTTTGCATTTTTCTTATATTGTAGCATTGTTCTAGTGATTTGTTAGTTATTGTATATTCTACAGGTAAAGAAATTTCCTGTTCATTCCACATCAGCATTTTTTTTTATTTTATACAATTTAGAAAGGTGAGATGTCGCAGACATTTTTTCACAGAAATCCTTTATTTCAGATTTCTGTGTCTTCTTGAAGGCTGAAGCCTCAGAGGAGAACATAAACAATTATTATCAGCTGCTGGTGAATGCAACAGGGGCACCTATTTTGATTGGTGATTGGTTCATGTTCCCATGTTTATAATTAAGGGCCAATCACAAAGTATAAGCCAGAGGACTGAGTCCTTGGCCACAGCTTTGTTGGGATTCTTTTCTATCTCTTCCTATCTAGCCTAGCTGCTCTGCAAACCTCTCTCTATATTCTTATTAGTATAGTCATAATGTATTATATATAATATCTTAATAAATCAAGCCTTCTGATTCAAGAAACAAGATTCACCGTCTCTCTATCACCAGCAGCGCCCACTCAGGCGCGGTAATACTTTTCTTCTATCATTATTCTACCTATGACATCCCCCGGTGTGTCCTTGGACCCACATTGTCACAACTGACCCACGGTTCCATGAGGTTCCCCTGTGTCACCATGGTCACTGTCAGAAGCTGGATGAGATCAATGTCCTGAGACACTGTGGGATGAGCTGTCAATCAGTCACACAGTGGGTACAGTGCTAACCCAGCCCTGATTGCCTGTGTGATCAGAAATCCCACCTGGGGGAGGCTCACAAGGGCCCGGGGGCTTAAAATATAGAGCACAAGGTGAGCCCCTGGTATGGACTCTGCCCTCTCCTGGGGTTTGTGTCTCACCCACACTGGAACCCTAGGAGCTGTTAGTCATATATGTGTCTTTCTATAGAGCTTCTGTCTTTCTGTCTCTCTCTCTTTCTTCTTGTTCTAATGCTCTTTATATGGAACATTTTTGGATACCCTAACAGCTTACGTGTTTTAATGTTTCCAGGATAAATGGGCTAAGTTAATGAAGTTACTGCTATGATTAGTGTTTTATGTGTAATTTGATGTTGCGTTAAATCCTATTCCAAAGTTCTTGATTTTTTGCACTTTGCCAGTAGAATTTTGTGTCATTTTGACCTCTTACAAATATCTGGCTGGTGTTTTTCCTGTGCACCAAATTTGAGTAAAGGTGGCAGATGAATTGGTGAGTTGGCACGCAAGCCCTGAATGGAGCTCCGGGTGCGTGGAGGATCGGGGCAGTGTGAGTCGCGCACAATCCCTGCAGTAGGAGGACACGGGTCCCTAGCGGGGTTTAGGGTGCCCCGAGTACAGCGGCAGCACTGAGTAGAGCCAAGAGGGCCCCAGTGCCCAGGGTGGAACGGCGGTGCTGGGGGTTCAGGGTGCCGCCCTTCAGGTAGAAACCGTAAACCCACTGAAGGCCCCTGAGGGGATTGGGGTCACAGGGCAGGGCAGGGCTGGGCTTACAGGGCAGGGCAAGGCTGGACCTGCCCCTTCCTCCCCCACACACAAAATGTTTAGAGCCAACAATCTCCTCCAGTCTGTCAAAACAGGCAGTGTTGGAGGTGAAATCCCAATTGTGGCCATGGGCACCTGGCTGAGAAGGACAGTTCTTTTCCATGGGAAGGAAAGCACAGAGCCTCAAGGTTTGGAAGGCAAGTGAGAGCCTCAGCAGGCCACGGCCAGCTAGATTGTCAGTAATTGCAGAGTTTGGATTTAGGGAATTTTGGAGGTGGAAACCCAATCTCAGCCATGGGCACCTGGAGAAGCAGACAGTTCTTTCCTTAGGAAGGAGAGCATGGAGCCTTTCCCAATGTTTTGGGGACGGATGAGAGGTGACCCTTGTGAAACCACTGCCAGACAGACTTGTCCTGGCAATATTCCTATTGGAAGAATCCCTGGATATAAGGACCTTTGGAGGTGAAATCCCAATTCTGGCCATGGGTGCCTAGAGCAGGAGGACAGTTCTTTTCCATTGGGAAGGAAAGCACAGAGCCTCAGTGTTTCAGCAGCAGATGAGAAGTGACACTCAACATGCAAAGGTCAGTTGGACCAGTCAGGCAGTCTATGGGAGGCCAAAGCAGCCAGACTTGTTTTGTGTTCCCTTGGTTTTGTGGGGCTCCATATTGTCACAATGGTTCCTTGGATCCATGGGGCCCCGCAGTGTCAGAATGGTGACTTGATTCCATGGGTTCCAGCAGTGTCACAATGGCCCCTTGATTACAAGAAGACCTGCAGTGTCACAAAGGCCTCTTGGTTTCACGAGGCCCCACAATATCACAATGGTCCTCCCAGGATCACAATGGTCTCACTGATTCCATGAGGCCTCACAGCGTCACAATGGTCTCTGCGTTTCCATGAGTCCCCTGAGTGTCACAATGGTCTCTGTGTTTCCATGGTGCCCCTCAGTGTCACCATGGCCCCTTGGTTCCATAACACCCCAAAGTGTCCGAATGGTCTCCATGGTTCCATGCAGACCCACGCTGTCACAATGGCCCCTTGTTTTGATGAGGCCTCTCAGTGTCACAATGATCCCTACATTCCATGGAGCCACACAGCGTCAGTACAGTCCCCATGGATCCATGAGGCCCAGCAACGTCACAGTGCTCTCCATGATTCCATGAGGCCCCACAGTGTCACAATGGTCCCTTGTTGTCACAGGGTCCCACAGTGTCACAATGGTCTCTTGGTCTCACAGGGCCCCACAGTGTCACAATGGTCTCTTGGTCTCACAGGGCCCCACAGGGTCACAATGGTCCCTTGGTTCCATGGGCCTGTGCTGCTGCATTCCCCCCTCCCCTTCTCAGGCCGCCCTGCCAGCTGAGAAATGCTCCCTGGGCCTCAGCCTTGGCCAACAGCCCCAGGCTCAGCTCCTCTGCAGCTCATCACAAACACTGTCTGCTCCAGGCACTGCTGCTGCCCAACCAGCTCCTGGTTCCTATAGGAGCAGTCCTGGGACCTGTTTGTGTTCCCTGAGCGGCACAACATCCCTGTTCTCACACTGCCAAAGGAAGCTGTTGGTGCCAAGTGCGGCCAGGATGAACCATTGCTGGGACTGAAGCCCCTCTCTTGGGGCTCTGCAAACAGCGCTCCAAAAGGAGCCCTTGGAGCTCTCCTGGGTCAGCCACTCCCTCTGAGTGGGGCCTCTCCCAGCCGGGAACTCTCCCGTTTGCTGCACTCGGGGATCCTGAACAACGACGGAGCCTGGGCCGATCCCCCCACTCCTCCAGGCTCAACCCTTCACCCGCTGGGGAGATGCCAAAGGACCCACAGTGAGCATTTCCTGCCCTCAGGGGAATTGCTCACAGGTGCCTTGCACTGACTCTTTGTGTCTGTGTGCACACAGGAGTGCCTGTGCTGGAGAAATGTGGCAGAAATGCTGCACTCTGAGGGGCTTGAGTGCCTTGGATAGCTGAGTCAGTCAGGCCTGTAGGGAAGGTTAAATCACAAGGCCTAAGTGAAGTTAAATGCTGCTGAGAGGTTTTCTTTTGCTAAGCAGTTACCTTTAGTATAAGTTTTATGTTAAGTTCAATATTGTTAAGTGTTATTCCTCTGTTAAATTGCGAAGTCATAGGTTTAAGTTAGGTTACATGCTGTTATACTCTGCTCTTTTGCTAAACTGTGAGGTTGAAAGTATCAGTTAAGGTTAATGTATAAGTAAAGTCCTGTTAAGTTTGAGCTCTGTTAAGCTTTCAGGCCATGTTCCTTTTATCCTTGCCCTTGCTGTCCTTGTGTCACTCACACATGCACACACAGGGACAGTTCCAGGTTAATTTCTGGTTTTATTGCCTGGATTCTGTTTGGTTTTGTAGTTGCTTTGTTTCCTTGGTGTGCCTGAAGTGTCCAGTCAGGAGCAGAGTGACTCTTGCCAAGGAACTTTGTGCTGCTGTCCCTTAATATTAAATCTGGTTTTGGCTGATCCCTTGCCGGGGGTTTTTCAGCGCTCTCAAGGCCTCGTTTGTAACAGGGTGAAGGAGCCCTGGCCCAGGCTCTGGCCCTGGGGGACACGGGGACGCTGCCGGGGGGTCCCTGTCCCCCTGTCCCACGCCCAGGGCCCCGTCCCCCCGTCCCCGTGTCAGGCTCTGGGGTCGATCCCGTGGAACATCCTCTGGGGGAGGCTGCGGGGCTGGGGGACCCGGGGGGACAGGGGACCCCGCTGTGCACGAGCAGGGTTGGACTGCTCTGGGGGGAACTGTGAGGGGGGCCGGGGCAGAGTGACCTCCCCAGTGACCTCACACAGCACCTGTGATGTCACACTGCCCCTGTGATGTCACACTGCCCCTGTGATGTCACACAGCCCCTGTGATGTCACATAGCCCCTGTGATGTCATGCTGCCCCCATGATGTCACACAGCCCCTGTGATGTCACACTGACCCTGTGATATCACACTGACCCTGTGATATCACAGAGCCAACTCTATGTCACCCTGTGATTTCATACAGCAGTGCTGTGACATCGCAGAAGACTGATGTCACAAAGTCACCCTGTGATGTCACAATCTGGTCTGTGATGTCACAGCCTCCTCTATGATGTTACACAGCCACCAGGTGAGGTCACAACCTACTCTCTGATGCCTCAGAGCCACCCTCTATGAGAGCAGACACTGCTCTATAGCCTCACACCCTGCTCTGTGATGTCACAGCAAGCTCTGTGATGTCAAAGCCAGCTTTGTGATGTCACACAACCCTCAAGAACCCTTAAGAACTCAGTTCTATTGAAACACTGAAGTTTCTTGTACTTTGAAGAGATCCCTGTCAGGGACACCACAGGGAAAGTGTCCCCAGGCCCCAGGCAGAGCAGAGAACTGGAGGCAGTGATGACAGGTGGGGACAAAGAGAAGCCAAGTCTTGGTGCCCTGGGGCACAGCAGGGTCTGTGCCACCAAGGGCTGTGAGGAGACACCTTGTCCTGAGGCACGGGGGCCTCCTGGCACAGCCCCAGCCAGGCTGGGCACTGTCAGCCCCTTGTCCTGCCCTCAGCATCCTCCCCTAGCCCACATCCCATGGCCTCAAGGATCTGCTGGAAGGAGTCCCTGGGGAGCCTTGCTCAGGAATGGTCCTGGGGGCTCCTTCATGCTTCCAGGGACTGCAGGTTTTTCAAAGGACTTTGGGTTTTGCTTTTGCCTTGGAGTCTCTGAGAGCTTTGTGCAATCATGGCCTCTAATTATGTGTTGCAATTAGTCCTTAGAGAGGCTTTGTCAGTAACACCACTCAGTGGGGCTCATAAATGCTTCAAGGTACTTCAGTTCTTTTAAGGTATTTGGTGTTTCCCTTGGGATAGACTCTGGGAGATATTTGTCCAATCATGGCCCCAATTATCTGCGTTAATTAGTCCCTGGAGAGCTTTGTACTGACACGAAATGGGGCTCATTAATGCTTTGAGACACTCAAGGTGTTGAAGGTACTTTAGATTTTCTTTTCCACACTGTCTGAGAGGTTTTTGTGCCATCCTGGCCACAAATTCTCTCCTCCAAGGAGTCCATGAGGAGCCTGTGTTGGAGAGGGACCTCAGAGGGAGCCATGAATGCCTGGAGACACTTGGGGTGTTTCCTCTGCCTTTGACTCCTGGCAAGGTTTGTGCAATCTCCTCCCAGGCCCTGAGGTTCAAGGGCTCACTCCAAATGCACAGTGAGGCTCATGAGGATCAAGCAAGTCCTGACAAACCCTGGCTCTGCCTTGATTTCCCTCTGCTCCAGTGTAGTTCATTAGGAGGTTTTCCTTTGACAGTTATGGAGAAATAGTTCAAAGAGCTTCCAGGAAATATGTAGTCCTATTTTAAAGGGTGTCTTTTTATTGCTGTTCTTATTACACAAGAGGTGATTGCAGCATTCAGTGACTGATATTGATCCAGGGACTCTCCTAAGGAGCCCTGGCCTGCTCAGAGAAGTGGTGCCTTGAGCTCTGAGCCAGTGTGGACAACCTTGCTTCATATTTCCCAAGCCCATGGTCTCTCTCCTCACTCACCTGGAACCTGCTTTGCTTGGAGAAGTGGCTGCACACAGCCAAAGAGGGATTTTCCTTCATTTGTTTTTGAAGCAATCTAAAACTCCTGAGTTTCCCCACTGAAAACAGACATCCTCCTCAACTGTGTGCCAAGCCCAAGCTGCCACCAGAAGCACTCCAGACCTGCCCTGGGCCAGCTGTGAGGGTGCATCATCATCCCAACATGCAGTGGTGCCATTGCAAGGGACTGTTGCCATGGACACTGCAAGGACCCCACTGCTGGGTTTGGGTGCCATGGCAACCCCCATCAGTTCAGGTTTCCTTGGAAACCAGCCCAAGGAGCCATTTCTGCAGCCAGGTTCCATGGCCACTTGCCTGCAGAGCTGTTGCTGCCCTTGGCTGCCATGGCAACCCTGGGACAAAGCGGTGCCAGGGCTGTTCCAGGTACAATTGCAGTGACACTCGTTGGTGCCACCAGGTGCCATGGCAACGGCCACGGGGACCCGTTCCTTGGTTTGGTGCAATGGCAACCAATGCCCGGAGCCGTTGTGATGGTTGGTGGCCATGGAAAGCTGCCCTGGGCCCTTGCTCAGGGCTGGTGTCAGTGCCCAGAGCCAGAGGGGATCCCTTGCTGGGGGCTGTGCCATGGCCACCTGCCCTGTGCCGCGCTGGCCGCTCTGGCACCAGGAACCAGCAGCCACCGGCACTGCCAGGGCCAAAGGCCAGGTCAGCCAGACAGAAAGGGGCAGGGCTGGGCACTGTTTCCATGGCAACCGGCACTGGGGGGACACCTGGGTCACCTGGCCTGGCAGTTGCCATGGAAACCCCCGGCAGGGACTGAGGGCACAGCCCCTGGCACTGAGACACTGCTGGGCCGGGTGCTGAGCACAGCGCTGAGCACGCAGAGATGGTTTTGTTCTTGCTGAGCTGCAGCACAGCCAAGGCCTGTCCTGCCCCTCGTCCAGCCACGCTGGGGAGGGGCTGGGGCTGCGGGGGAGCTGGGCAGGGGACACAGCCAGGACAGGGGACCCAAACTGAGCCCGGGCATACCCCAGACCAGAGCACATCATGCTCAGGGTATGAAGGGGGGAACAGGGAGGAAGGGGGGAATTTTGGAGGGAGGGCTTTTGCCTTCCCAGGTAACACTTAGGCAAAAGGGGGCCCTGTTTCACCAGTGGGCAGGGTCACTACCAAAGACACAGACACCAAGTTAAGGAATTGTGTCATTTATATCATGCACAGCTGCAGAGATTTACAAAAGGATAAGCTCAGCAAAGCACATCATCATTAGCAAAGAATTACAAAAGAAGCTCAGCAATCCATCATAACCCATCATTATATTTTGATGACCAATCCCTTGGTGAAACACCAGAGGTATTTGTGGCAGACAAAGATTCTGGCTGACTATCAAGGTACACCTTACAGACATCAGTAGTACTTTAGTGACACCGTTCTTCATTATTTTTTCTCAATCTCATTCGAGTTAGGAACAAGAATTCTGTTGTCCATGGAGCTGGCACCTTTTTAATTCCAGAATAATGCCCCCAGGCCCTTTGCTGTTCAGCTTTACCATGCTGTCTGTGGCTAACAAGGCTTGGGGGGCCCTTTCCCCTCTGGCTGGAAGGGGCCGGGTCCCAGTCCCTGAGGGGCACCCAGGCTCCTGGATGGAATTGCTGTGCAAGTCCCTCAGTGTCACAGCAGCCTTCGCACGGAGCCCCGTGGATCAGAGCATTTTCCACAGGGGCCCTTAGAGCAAACAGGGAGATCTGGTCTGGCAGGATGTGTTAAACAATATAAAAAATATATACATATTTTTTACACATATGTGTATACACATATATACCCACATATATATGTGAATATATTAATATATATATATATATGTCTTTATATACTATAAATATGTATATAGATATTTATTATATCAATATTTCACTTGTACAAATGCATATTAGCTCAAGATTAAAACCTTCTGTTGCTCCATGTGGGAGCATTCCAATAATCATTGTTCCTTCTGAAAGTGCTGTTTCCTATGTACTCTCAACAAATTCATCTTTGTCTGCCCAAACCCACAAGGTGTTTTCCTTTTCCATTTGCAATTTTTGGATGCACTTGAAGCCATCCAGGGGTGCAGCTTCTTTTACCCGACTGCCCCACTGCTCACAAGGGGCTCCGACCTCAGCCCACTCCAGAGCCAGGGAACTCCAGGGAAGGGCTTCCCAGCTGGCAATTTCTGATGGGACTGATTCCTCACATTTACATTGAACAAATGACATTTTGTTGGCATCTGGCCAGACTGTGCCAGTTTTGTTTTACCAGTGGGCAGGGTCAGCACCAGAGATACAGACTCCAGCTGAAGGAATCAGTGTCATTTCCTGCAGCTCAGAGCAGCAAAGAATCACAAAAGGAGCAGCTCAGCAATGCACCCAACCATCCCCACCAAAGATTGCCTGCAGTGATTAACAAAGATCCAGCAGCATTTACCCTCAGCCTTTACCATCCCCCAGACCCACACAGCAGCTGGGGAAGCTGTCACAGCCAAGGGCTGCAGAGCCACTCCTGGGCACTGGGAATTCCTGCAGGTGCCTCCAGCCCCAGGTGAGGCTCCAACCCCGCTGGGAGAGGGCCCAGCTCTGACAGTGCTGAATGAACAAACTGACAGCACTGCTAGTGTGGCAACATCTGCTTTCATCCTCCTCTTGGGTCCCTCCCAAAGCCTGGCCAGGGCTCAAGGAGGAACCAAGGGAGCTGACTTTGACCATACAGCCCCAAACAAGGCCAGATGTCAGATTTCATGGCCTTGTCTGGCTTCTAAATACACAAAGGTCAATACATGTTTCACTAAGGAGTGGCTACATCTATCACAGTGTTAATGACCATGCATATTTCATCAGGGAGCAGATACAAAGATAACCTTTGCTTGGAAGGTTCATCCAGAGGCCACCTTTGGCTCAGGGCCTGCTGTCCAGGCCTCACTCAGGGCTGGTGTCCAGGCCTTGGCACTTCAGGGACGTGGTTTAGTGCTGGGCTTGGCACTGCTGGGTGACCGGCTGTACTGGGTGAGCTCAGAGGGCTTTTCCAACAGAAAGGATTCTGTGATTCCATGATTATATCCGCTGCATTCAGCTGGGGCTATTTTAGCAGCATTCCTTTGCTCCAAAAGTTCCCTTTTGCCCAGCTCCTGTGGCCTGAGGCTTCAGCTCCTTCAGCTCCTGGTGCTGAGCTGCTCATGCTGAACAAGACGGCTCAGAGAGAAGAACACAGTCCATGCAATTCCTTCTGGGACACGGAGAGGGGAGGCTGTGCAAACAGGAGCTTGTTTGCTGTGGCCTCCTCCTCTGCCCTTCACACTTTTCAGCGCTTTGAACCAGCCAAGAGCTTTCTCCAAGAGTGCAATGGAGCAGCTGTTCCTGCTCCCAGGCCTGGCTCTCTCCAGTCTCTGCCCTTGCCTGGTTCTGTCCCTCTTGCTGTGCCCTCTGTTCCCCCAGGGCTCGCTGGCTGCTGCCCAGGACTGTGGCACTGGCACAGATCCAGTGCTCCAGAGCCTCCTTTCTGTGCCCTTGCAGCTGCCTGGGCACAGCAGCCTTTTCCATCTGGAAGCTCCCCATGCACAGGGAGTGCCCAGCTCCGTTCCTTGCACAGCCTCCAGGAGCCCAGGGCTGCCATCTCCAGTCCCTGCTGGCCCTGGGGGCTCCCAGGTGCCTCAGGCTGCTGTGACACCGCTGCACACGGGAGGGAAGAGGGGCAGGGGCTGTGCTCAAAGTCAGCTCCATGTGCTGCTGCTGCTGCTGCTGCTGTGGGGTCATTTGTGCAGCCCTGTCTGCCCAGAGTCAGGGATCAGATGCTGCCAGTCTCTTCCAGCCCTGGCTGCTCAGAGTTTGGGCCTTGGAGCCCCAGGTGGCCAAAGGCAGCTGCTGCTGGTGCCTCTGTGTGCCCGTGTTCAGCAGTGCTGCTCCATCAGTCTGTGCCCAGCAACGGGGAAAAGCCTCAGCCCTGCAGGGCCAGGAGCTGCCGGGCTCTGCCTGAGCAGCTCAGCCAGCAGGAAGGGAGCTGCTCCACATGGGAACCAGGAGCAAAGGACGTTCCTTTGATAGGACATGTTTTCTATTGAAAGGAAAAAAAAAGGAAAAAGTAATCAAAAACTATATAAAATGTGAAAGTGTGAAAAAACCCCAAGTGTGCAGTGAAAAGTCATCTCTAACTTTGAATTAAGAGGCAACTTATCTTTTGAAAAGAAAAGTTATTTACTTTGTAAATGTGCTGATGGCATGGATCCATCTTACTGACCTCAGCAGTCTTTTTAAAAAGTTTTTGGGGATTGTTTCCAATATTGTTATTTTAAATTGTGGTCGAGGCAAGAGGAAGTTGCTTTGTGCCCTTCCAGCTCCAAGCAGGACTGGGAATGGAAACTCTTTCAAAGCCCAAATCCTTTACAAGACGACCTTCCTTCTCAGCCTGGGAATGAGCGGAACATTCCCATTGAAACTTTCAGGGATTTCTTAGAGTCACAAAGTCCCTCTGACAGCTTTTTGCTCTGGTGTGGAAGTGCAGAAGGGCAATTCTCCATCCACCAGCTCCAGACTGCACTGCCTCTGGAGCACGGCCCACTCGCCAGCTTTGGCCCACTCGTGGCACTGCCAGAGGAGGAAGAAAGTGCAATTGCACAATTCCAGCCAATAAAGAAGGAAGAATGGGACAGACAAAACACCCTGTGCAGATCCAGGTGTTCAGCTGCTACTGTGGAGAGTTTGGGTCCTTGCCAGTTGGATGTGTGTCCCCAGCTGCAATCTCTGGGCCTGCAGCAGAGTCTCACTCACCTGCCAAAGCAGAAAGCTCAGGCGCTGTGCTCGCAACGGGCTCGTCTGATGCAGAGCTGTCAGAGCAATGTGAGGGCAGAGCCAGCCCAGCTGGGCCCAGGGCTGAGCCCAGCTGAGCCCTGGCAGAGCCCAGAGCAGCCTCAGCAGCCGCAGAGCCCGGCTGCAAGGAGAGAAAGCAGAAACCGCCCGTCAGCTGAGGGCTCCTGTGCCCTTGTGCCAAGGCCTGCGGTGCCCAGGCCATGCTGGCAGTGCCCAGAGCTGCCCATCCCTGCTGCCTTTGGCAGCAGAGCAGGAGGGCAGCACATGTGCCCAGCCTGCAGCCAGCCACGGCACATCCAGCCCTCAGCAGCTGCCCAGAGCCAAAAAGCAGCTGGGCAGCTGACTGAAGAATTCATTGTATCTGCCCCAGCAAAGGGGGAACCTTTGGTGCCCAGCTGTGCCATGCCCAGATCCGGGAGCAACCCCCTGCCTATAGACTCACCTGCAAATTGGACCTGGAGCCTGGCTTTGAAGAAGGTGCCAGAATCCAAGTCCATCATCTTCAGCTGGCCAGGCCAAGGAAGAGATTGTCATCTTTGAGGTTGTCCTTGGTGTCTCCAGCACCAGCCCCATTTGGAACAGCTTCTCCAGGGGCTCCTTCTCCTTCCCTGGGGTCAGACCAGGCTGTCAGGGCTCTGCCCAGGGCCCCAGCCATCCATGAACCATACAAACAAAACCAGGGGGATGGTGGCCACCAGTGCTTGTCACACCGGGTCTCCAGCTCAGCTCCAGCCCAAGAGCTGCATGTTCCCTTCTGCTGACCCCTGCTCAGAGCTACAGGCAGGACAAAACCAGCCTGGTTTGCTTTGCCACTGATTGCCAAGAGATGTGTGGAGCTGGTACCTGCCAGGCCCCTGGATCCAACTGTGCACGTGGATCTCTTCAGTCTTCTAGGGCAGAGGAACACCCTTCACCCAAGGATGACAGAAAAGATCTTCTAAGGATGGCCTGTCCGAGGGTTGCATGGACAAACACCTCTTAATGACATCTTGGCACGCTGGGGAGAGAAACCAGAAATCACCAGTCAGTTGGAGAAGTTGCCCTCCTGTTCCCATGCCCAGGTCATGCTGGGTGTGCCCAGAGCTGGGCCTAAACTTCCCCGTGGATGCTCTGTTTGGAGGACAGCAGGAGAGCAGGACATGTGCAACCTCCTCAGCAGCTGCCAGAGTGGTTTGCCCATGAGCCCGCTGCTGTCTCCCAGCACTGGTATTCCCCCCGTGCCCAGAGATGAGGATCCACCTTGAGAGAGCCATCGTGGGAACAAGATTCGCCCCCGGATGATCTCCTGGCCCCTCCTGAATGGGTGCTTCCCCATGACCAGGTGGCACAGCAGGAGGCCCAGGGACCAGATCGTGGCTGCCTCGCCATGGTAGCGTTGGTGCTGGATCCACTCTGGTGGGGGACACCAGATCCACTCTGTAGGACAGGGTTCCTGTGGAACACAGACACAGCTCAGCAGGGGGCTGCTGCTGCTCCCAGAGCCCGGCCCCAGCATCCCTGGGCCTGTGGGGGCCGCCCCAGAGGCACACGGGGTGAGCGCTGCCCTCTCACCAGCACTTGGGACTTGTGCACAAACTTGGGGATGGAAAAGAAGCCACTGGTCTTGGAAGAGGGCAGAAGAAACACAAGGAAGGCCCAACCATGACACACAAAGGAAAAACCCACCCAGTAGTGGAGAAAACCCACTCTCCCTCCCACCCAGAACAACTCGGCCTTAGCATCAATCCCATCCCAGTGCTGCACCCAGGCTGGGCCACGAGATGCCCAGGAGCACACCCTGCGAGGGCTCACCTGCAAACTGCGTGTAGGCTGTGTCTTGGAGGAAGGCGCCACAGCCAAAGTCGATCAGTTTCAGCTGCCCGCTGGCCAGGTCGAGCAGGACATTCTCGGGCTTGATGTCCCGGTGCAGGACCCCGCAGCTGGTGCAGTGCCGCACGGCCTCCAGCACCTGGCGGAACAGCTCCCGCGCCTCCTCCTCCGGCAGGAACCCCCGCTCCGCCAGGAAACCCGAGAGCTCCTGGCACCGCTCCGGACGCTCCAGCACCAGCAGGAAGCTGTCGGGGAGCTCAAGCCACTCCAGGAGCTGAATGACACCGCCACAGCGACCGGACACCTTGGCCAGCAGCACGATCTCCAGGGGTGCGCTGGTGCCGTCGGGCTGCGGGAGGAGCACGACGCCGTCAGTGGGGCCGAGGCCGTGCCGGGGCTCTGGGAGCCCTCAGCCAGCCCGGGATGCTCTGCATGCCCCGCTCAACCCACGCCCGCTCTCCCCGCAGGGCTCACGGCGGCTCCCACCGCGCCGGGCCCCGGCTCCTCCTCGCCCGGCACGGCCCGGCTGCTGCCGCTGGCTCCGCTCACTCACCAGCTCGCCCCAGTGCCGGATGCGATCCCTCGGCACGCGTTTGATGGCCACCTGCGAGCGAGGGAGAGCAGCGGGCTGAGCTCGCCGCCCGTCATGCCCAGACGCATCCTCCTCCTCCTCCTCCCTCCCCTCTGCCTGCGTCCGCCGCCGGCCCCGCCGCTCACCGGGGCGCCGTCCGAGAGCCGCGTGGCCGCAAAGACGCTGCCGAAGCCGCCGCGCCCCAGCAGCGATCCCAGCCGGTACCGCTCCTGCAGGGCCTCCTGCGCCGTCCCTGCGGGCGGGACGCGGCTTTCAGAGCTCGGCCCGGGTCCAGCAACGGCCCCCGAGCGCCCCTCACCCGCCCCGGGCCCGGCATCCCCACCCGCCCCAGGCCCTGGTGGCTTGGGGCCGGCGGCCGCGCTGCCGAGCGGCGGAGCTCGGGCCGGGGAAGCCGCAGCGGAGGCGGAGGGAGCGGCCGCGCCGCGTGTGTGCTCCGCGGGCCCCGGGAGAAGCCGGGGCCGGGACCGGGGTCGGGACCGGACCCTGCGTTGGGTCCGGGTCCGGGCTCGGGCCAGGCGGAGCCGAAGGGCGGCGATGCCGCCCCCGCCCCAGGCACTGATGCCCGCCCAGCAGCGCCACCGCCAGTACGGCCAGAGCCGGGCGGAGGCGAGACCGCGGCGGGACGGCCGGGGCCGGGCACGGGGCAGCCCCGCCCGGGGCCGGGGGCGGGCCGGGGGCATGGCCCTGCCCTGCAGGGGAGAGGGAGGCGGGGAGAGGAGAGGGACGCTGGGAAACGGACACTGAGAGAAGGGTGCCCGACAGCGGGAAAGGGAGAGAAAGAGAAATAAAGAGACAAAGAGAAAGTAAAGGAGAAAGACTGTTCAGAAGTATCTGTTTTGGTGCTCTCGCCGCTGCTGCTGCCGCTGCTGCTGCCGCCGCTGCCGCCGCTGCCGCCGCTGCAACTGAAGCACCGGGGCCGTTCGTCCCCGTGTCCGTTCCCCGCTCGCCCCACGAGCCCCACGTTCGAGCCCCGCGCGCCCCGGGGACAGCCCCTCCGTCTGCCCAAACACGGGAACTTTGCAGCCTTGAGCCCAAATGCAGAGCCCTGACTCCTGCACGCTGGCACAGTGATCCCCTCGCTCGCTGCTGGGCATTGTCCTTGCTGAGGATCAAACACTGTCGGGACACTTCCCTTGGGGTAGGATTCCTACCTGAGCCCAGCACTGCACTTACATATCTAGTGTTGCTTTCCAGTAAAAACAGGGGAAGGAAAACTCTGTGTGGCTCATGGTATTTTAGAGTGTCTAAAAATCACTAAGTCACCAATCTTAGAGGTGAGGTGCATCTGGAATTACTGGGATGGAGAAGCAGTGCAACATGGAAAAGGGGAGCATAGAAATAAATAGAGGAAAACACCTTGGATTGTTTCTTTCATTTTCATTTCACTTCTGGAAAGCTGTTTCTGTTTTCCAGGAATCTTCTCCTGTCTGCTCTTCCCAAGAATCTCTCATGGAGAACAAGGTCAAGCTTCTGTCACAAGATTTGCCACCAGGAAATGATGCCACTGGTGAAATTTTCATTGTGACTGTTTGTGCTGGTTTGGGGCAAATTTTGGGAGGAAAGCTCCAAAATGGGTCTGTCTAGAAAGCAAGTTCGAGCAGCCCCTACTCCTAATAGTTCAGGAAAAGACTTCCCTTGAGAAAAGTGAAAAAACCCAAGTTTATTTCACAAGTGAAGTATTCACAAGCATGAAAAATGAATAATATTAAATCAAACTTCTCACAGTAGTGAAGAGATGGCAAATTCAGGAAGTCCTTTTTGTGGGTTGTAGTTGGCTGCCTTGGTCTCTTCTAAGTCCCTCTGGTGCTGGAATGCAGCGTCCCAGAGCTCGGGGGGCCACAGGTGTGAGCTGCTGCTGCCGGTGTTTGTCTGGGTTTTCAGTCCAGAGCAGGTGTAAACAGTTCCAAGAAAAAGGAAAGTCACAGTTCCTCCACAGAAAGAGGAACTTCTCTTCCTAAGCTAGCTAAAACCAAATTGCTAGCTAGACCTGGGCTGTGAAGGTATCAGGAAATTTCCAAATCTGGGCACTGGCGGTCCCAGCAAACACCAGAGCTGGATGGTGCTGGAGCCAGAACCTGCAGAGTTACAAATTTTGGCCTTCTGTGCCAGCTAATCCATGGACTTGGGCTGTGCCAGCACCAGGAAGTTTTCAGATCTGGGCGCTGGCGCTGCCAGCCAACACCAGATGTGGGTGGCGTCATTGCCAGCAACAGAAATCTGCCAGATTTGGGCTCTGCTGGCACCGGGAAATTTCCAAATCTGCGTTCTGGTTACATGACACACAAGATGTGGG
The DNA here is from genome assembly GCF_027887145.1 of Ammospiza caudacuta. Taxonomy (NCBI): domain Eukaryota; kingdom Metazoa; phylum Chordata; class Aves; order Passeriformes; family Passerellidae; genus Ammospiza; species Ammospiza caudacuta. The sequence goes on from NC_080602.1 coordinate 4,180,605, forward strand.
GGCGGTGCCAGAGCCAGTAAGAGGAAGCTGCCACAGGTTTTGGATTTCTGTGCCAGCAAATTGCTGCACTTGGGCTGTGCCAGAATTGGGAAATTTCCAGATCTGGGCACTGGCAGTGCCAGCAAACAGCCCATTTCAGGCTCCAGGCTCCAGGAAGGACTGGATCTGGATGCCTTCCTCTTTTCTTTCCTTCCTTCTTTCCTGGGATCCTGCGGCCAGCAAACTCCAGATTGGGCAGTGCTGGCAAGGGGAAATTGACAGGTTTTAGCTTTCTTTGCCAGCGAATTCTGGACATGGGTAGTGCCAGCACCGGGAAATTGCCAGATGTGGGCACTGGCAGTGCCAGCACACACCAGATCTGGGTGGGGAATGTGCCAGCACCAGGAAATTGTGAAATGTGAACTTTCAGTGCCAGCATATTGCTGGAATTATGCTGTGCAGGAACCTGAAAAATTCTGGATCTGGGCACTTGTGGTGTCAGCAAACACAAGATTGAGTTGCTGTAGGTACCAGGTATTTGCTTGGTTTTGGCTTTCTTTGCCAGAAAATTACAAGACTTGGGCTGTGTTGGCACTGGGAAATTCCCGCATCTGGGCACTGGTGGTGCCAGCAACCACCAGATCTTGGCATTGCCAATGACGGTAGCAGGGAATTGCCAGATTGTGGCTTTCTTTACCAGAAAATTGCTGGACTTGGCTCTGCCAGAACAGGGAAATATCCAGATCTGAGCACTGGCAGTGGCAGCAAACACCAGGTCTGGGTGCCTGTATTGGCATCAGGAGATTGCCGGATTTTGGCTTTCTGTGCCAGCAAATTGCTGGACTTGGGCTGTGCCAGGACAGGGAAATTTCCAGATCTGGGCACTTGCACAGCAAACACCAGACCTGGGTGGTGCTGGTGGCAGCACTGGGAAGCTGCTGGGTTCTGGCTTTCTTTGCCAGAAAATTGCTGCATTTAGGTTTTGCTGGCACTGAGAAATTCCCAGATGCTAATTTTCTGTGCCAGCAAACTGCTGGAATTGTGCTGTGCAGGCATCTGAAACATTCCCGATCTGGGTACTGGGGGTGTCAGCAAACCCAAGATCGGGTTGCTGTAGGTACCAGGTCTTTGCTTGGTTTTGACTTTCTTTGCCAGCAAATTGCTGGACTTGGGCTCTGTCAGAATAGAGAAATATCAAAATCTGGGAACTGGCAGTGCCAGCAAACACCACATTTCAGGAAGGATTGGATCTGGATCCGTTCCCTCCCTGCCTCCCTCCCTCAACAAGGCGCCAGAAGGGCTGGAGAGCAGCCAGGCAGAAAGGGACCTGGGGGCACTGATGGACAGCAGGCTGGACATGAGCCAGCAGTGTGCCCAGGTGGCCAAGAAGGCCAATGGCTCCTGGCCTGGATCAGGAATGGTGTGGCCAGCAGGAGCAGGGCTGGGATTCTTCCCCTGTGCTCAGCACTGCTTGGGCAGCACCTCGAGTGCTGTTTGCATTTCTGGACCCCCCAATTTTGGAAGGACATGGAGGGGCTGGAGCGTGTCCAGAGAAGGGCAACAAGGCGGGGGGGTGGGGGGGGGATCTGGAGCACAAGAGCTGTGAGGAGCGGCTGAGGGAGCTGCTGGGGTTGTTTATCCTGGAGGAGAGGAGGCCCAGAGGAGACAAGGCAGTGTCAGGGCACAGGTTGGACTTGATGATCTCCATGGCCTGTTCCACCCTTGCTGATTCTGAGATTCTCTGAAACCACCCTTGGAGCAGTTGCAGGAGGAGCCCTGGGCCTCCTGTTCAGAAGCTCCAGCAGCCCAGGTCCCTCAGCTTCTCCTGCCAGCCCCAAAGCCCATCCTGTCAGTCCTGCAGAGCCTCTGCAGCTCCTCCTCACTGCCCAGAGCAGGGAGCCCCAGAGCCAGACACAGCAGCCCAGATGTGCCCCCCTGGCCTGGGGTGCCTCTGGCAAGGGAACAGCACCAGGCACTGCAGGAGCCTGCAGACAATTGATCTGAAGGCCAAAGCTCCTTAGCTCCTTCTGAAAGAGCAGGAACAGTTCCTCATTCCAGAGTGGTGGAATGCTGGGCACTGCAGCTCCGGGTGAGGACTGGACACAAGTTTGCTCCCACTGAGTGCTGTGATGGGTTCTGCAGGAGCTCTGGGCTCCTGTGCTTGCCAGGCACAATGAGGAGAGAAGGAGCCAAGTCCACTGATGTGGGAAATGGGTTTGTAGAAAGTTTTTAGAGCCTAATAGAAGGCCCACAAAATATGAATCTGTATATAAATCTTGAGACAAGGAATGCTAACTTAAAATTTTCCATGGAATAGGACAGATATTGTTGATAGAGTAATGGAGCTAGAAAAATATTTCTAAAGATGGCCTTGCAAATAAGACTTTGGAAAAACAGAGCTATGAAAGATGCATTGTAGTGGGACCCACAAGGGGTATTTTTAAATAATTGGCTTTAACGCATCTACAACATGGCATGGCAAAAGGCTGAAAGACCAAGAAACACTTATAATGTAAAATATTTAGGAAGTAGTTGGCTTCTGATTGTGATGGCGTGAATTATAACATCTGTATTGTCTCACCCTTCTCATGACACTGAAAATGGAATAAAAGTTTTTAAAACACCTCTCAGTTGCCCCATCTCTAGGTCAAGAAAAGAGTATTATCCAACACACTGACACACCTTTGCCTCAAGCATAGCCCAGCCTGGACCAAACACACTGAAAGGTTTCCCCTGTGGCCCATGTCTCGAAACATCAGGTCTGCTGTTTGACAACTCAGGTTGGTTTGGTGTCAAGGAGTTCCCTTAGAAATACTGGGTTTGTCTTCCTCTGTGCCTTCCCCTCAGCAGCCTTGGGGATGCTCCTGTGTGAAGCCATCTGTCTCACACAGTTTCAGACAACTTCAAACAGGATATTGTGCAAGAAGTCGTCTCCTCTAAAGTGTGCCAACAATCCCTTTCCAGCAATAGGAAATTATTACTGATAGATGAAAGTGGAAAACCCCCAACAGTTTATTATCAAACAGAATCCCCCATGACACGCGTTCCAAGAAGGCGCCGGGGTCTCTCTCGGAAGAACAGGAGCTGTCACGGAGCAGTTCCAGCAGCTGATGGAAGCTCGGGGACTCATCCGGTGTCGGCTTTCTCCCACGGCAGAGCTCCATGGAGCGGGCAGGGCAGTGAAGCAGCTGGGCTGGAGCCCCTCGCTGCCTTGTCTCCCCGGCGTGGCTCAGCTCACAGACTCTCGGGCTGGGAGCGGGGCCGCTCCGCTCCTGCCGGCACCGTGTCCCTGGGCTTGGACAAACAGTTTCCTGCCAGGAGAGCCCTGCACACTGCTCCACAGATCTTTCATACAGGCCCAAACCAACTCCGTACACTCTGTCTGCAGCAGCTTTGCACAAAGGGCTGCAGCAATCCGGGACAGCTGCAAGTGAGTGTCGGAAGGCTCTTGTCTTGTTCCTGACAGCAGAATTCTTGATGATCTGATGCAGTTTTATTCAGATGTAACATGAGAGCGGAGGTTTTTTGTTAAAATATTTCATGATGAGTAACAAGCCTTGGGTGCATGAGGTACAGGACTGACATGCCAAAGCATGAGCGTATCCTCCAAAGGGGCCAGTTTAATTGCCCATTTTATTACTCTTGTATTTACTCCACACTAATAAGGAAAACCAAGCTCTGCTTGGAGGCAAAACAGGCATGGGATACACTACAGTCCCTCGCAGGCTCAGCAGGGCTGGCAGTGACACAGCAGGCCGTCTGCTTCATTGTGAACCACTACAGAGCTGCATCCCAATCTGGTTTAGGTAGCGTGGTATAATTAAGAGCTCCCTTTCTGCATGAGACACAAAAAGGAGATCCCAAATGATCTTCTGCAAACAAGGTGCAAACAACACAGCTGCACTGCTGTCCCGGATAAATATACATACAGGTGAACTTTGCCAAAGCAGTGCATCATTTCCCAGTGAAATACATGACCTTTTCTTACCTATGGAATTGTGATTGAAGACACCTGTGAGCCAGATCAGTGGGAGATTGCAAAGGAGCAAAGCTTTGGGATTTGGGCACACTTCTCTTGGTTTCTTTGCTCAGGCCTTTGGTGAGCACAGAACACACCTAGGTAGAAAACCTTTGACTAGACAGGATCTTTTGGATCCATTGTCCCCCAAACGTGTCAATGTGTGGCCCCGTTGTAATGCCAAGTAACAAAGAGCAGCACAGATGACACAAAGAAAACATGGCCAAAGAGGAATAGGAGAGGCCCAATGAGGAAAGGATGTGGTGAGACACTGGCACATTGAGTGAGCTGCACTCCCATAATCTCTAGGCTAGCAGGTCCTGGTCTCACTTTCTCCTTTTGGTTTTTTCAATTGTGTTTATTTATTTACTATTTTTCATCATCAAAATAAAATAGCTAGAATTAAAAAAAAAAACCTCATAAAAACTTAAAGACAGAATCAAAAGACTGAAGCCCCAAAGCAGATAGCCTCCAAGAAATAATGAGTTAAAACATAGAATGTGAGGCATTTGAAGAAGGCATAGTATTAGGAAACACATAGAGCAATTAATCAGCTAAAGCATGGAACACAAGGACAGGAAGGAGATAGGAATAGGGGGAACTGATGGGCTAAGCATGTTCAGAGCCAACAATGTCAAACTGACCCTAAGAACTCTGCCAAGCTATAGAGACCAAGCCAAGTACACCGGGAATTAACCAAATTAGGGAAGAGGTTCAAAAGTTTAAAGAGGAAGACTCATCGGAAAGACCCCATCTATGATGAAGGCAACAGGAACGACCACCTGAAAATTCCCCAAAAGAGATGTCTCCACCTACGCTCCGCCTACACCACGCCCCATATGAATATGCATGATTATGTATCTGATCTGATGTAATCCTATACCCAAAATTGTATATAAGGCTTGCTTTTGCTATGTGAACTCAGAAATCCACTTCGTGATTTCTCCGACGCGTCGTAATAAAATACCTCCTGCTTATCTGACTTAGGCTGAGTCTCTTAAGCAGTTATTCTCGCCTTTTGGGGCAAAATTCGGCATCATTTTCTGGCGACCCAGATGGGACCAGACAGGAGATCCGGGCCCTGAGGTCCTCCCGGGCCGGGTCCGGGGTCGGGATTCTCTGGGCGCCCCTGACGAATTTTTTGTCAGAAGAGACCCCCCTGGACCGGCGCCTTGGTGGACGGAGGGTTCCCTGCATCTCCTGCTTCAATTAAGAGGTATTTTAATTGTTTATTGGTCTTATTGGTAGGGAAACGGGGGTCAGACGTGACCGCCCGAAGGGAAAGCTGGGGGACGCCCCGGTAACGAATCCCAGCTGGGTTAAAACCCCAGCATTGGGTTGCTAGCATTGGGCTGCTAGCATTGGGTTGCTAGCATTGGGTTGCTAGCATTGGGTTGCCAGGGTTAGATTCCCGGCATTGTTTTTGTAGAGAAAAGGATAAAGTCCTGCTACTGGGTGAGAGTCCCGGTAATAGAAACGCAGGTTAAAGTCCTGCCACACTGGGTTAGAGTCCCGGTAATAGAAACACAGGGGTAAAAAAAAAAAAACAACAACAAAAAAAAAAAACAAAAAACAAAAAACAAAAAACAAAAAAAAAAAAAAAAACAAAAAAAAAAAAAACAAAAAAAAAAAACAAAGAAGAGGGAGAACGCAGGTTAAAGTCCTGCTGAAAGGAGTATTTGTTTATCTTGGTATCTTTGGTTCGTTTATACTGTATGGGAAACTGTCTCAACATTGTGTTTGATGTTATAATACTGCGAATTAAGGGTTAAGAACTGAGACTGCTATCTGAGAGGTTTGTCGGCCGGTGATCTTCTTGTGTCTGTTCTATGTGTCTGTTGCAAAATTTTACAGGAAACGCCTTGTCACTCTCTTTGTAATCTTTTAGAAGAGAATCAGTTGATAGACATCCGGAAGAAAATTGTGACCCCCTGCAATTGTTATATTGTCTACGGCTGCGATTGTATGAATCTGGCAAACCGGTGTCTCATGGTCTGTAAGCGACCTCTTGTGACCAAACCTGGTAAAACAGTCTGTTCTGATATAGACCATAAGGTAGGAACTATTTTATAAAGGTGTGTGGGTATGGCTGAGAGTGAATGAGACGCAGCATCGCTGCGACGCGAGAAGCCAGGACAAAGCGACTGAAAATTGTGTGTGAAGTGTTAAACCAACACAGGGAATAACTATGAGAGGTCAACAGAGTACGAAGTGATGTATGCTGACATGTTCTTTACCCTAAGAAATAAACAGGAGTGGCAAAGAGAGTGCGGGGTAAACGTAGCACCTCAGGACCCCCTGGTACTCGCCCTGGAAAAGGATAAGAAAGGTTCGAAGCCTAAAGAACGTTGCTGTGATGCATGTAGTAGAAATGAGAAAAAGCAGAAAGCAGATGCCAGAATTTTGGTGGCAGCAGTTCAAGAATTGCAGACAGTTTTGAATACAGAAAATTTGCAGGGAAAGACAAACAGTGGATGCCAGGATCTATTCTTAGGAACACAAGACCTGTGCATTTTTCCCGCAGCAAAAAAAAAAAAAAAAAAAAAAAAAAAAAAAAAAAAACTTTAAAAATTCTTGCCCCACTTTGAAGGGTGCGGGACCTACCTGTTTTTATTGTCATAAAAAGGGGCACCTGCAAAAAAAAATTGCAGAAAGAAACAGAAGAAACAGCAAGATGAGAAAACTTCTCAGGAGAATCAGAAAGGGCAAGAGTTTTGTTTAACGAAGAGGATCGAATTACACCTAGAAGAGCCCTTGATAATAAAACTAAGAGTAGGTCCTCAGAGTGAAGAATTTGTATTTTTAGTAAATACAGGAGTTTCTCGGTCAACAGTGATGAAATTACCCCAGGGATGTGAGATCAGTTGTGAACAAATCTCAGTAATCGGAGTTACAGGAGAAGCTTTCCCTGTTCCTGTAATAAAAGGAGTAAAAGTTGAAACGAATGACAAATTTGGAGTAAATGATTTATTGTTGATACCAGAGGCCGAGGAAGATATGTTAGGCAGAGATCTAATAATAGCCCTAAATTTACAGATAAAACCCTGTGAAGGAAAACTTGAAATTCATTCTTTACCTGAAGAAGACAATCTAGAAATTAATGACATGGGTTGGCATCCAGGTGAGGTAGAAAAAGGTTTAGAGTGAAGGAGTCTGGTCCCTTTAGTCCCTCCTGGTCGGGGCAAGCCTGTGGATTTTAAAAAGGCAAGAAGGGACTATTTATACAGACTCCAAATATGCTTTTAGTGTAGTACATACTTTTAAAGAAGTTTGGAAGGAAAGGGGACTTAAGGATAATAGAGTCAGAAAAATAATTTGGCTGATAAAAAAAAAAAAAGCAGAAGAGCGACCTCAAGAAAAGGAGATACTAAAATCATGACCTTACAAAAATAAAAATAGAAATCCAGCAGGAGACTCTTTCCCTCCTGCTAGTAAAATTGGTAGCTATAAGGAAATTAGGAGCAACATTTAAGGAGGAAAAGTGAGTTTTTCTTGATGATAGAATTATGATGCCAAAACCAGTGGCACATTAGATCTTAGATAACTTGTATAGACGGACATACTGGGATAACAAGAGCCTTTTGTGATCACCTTTTAAAATTTTTTGGTGTATGGGGATATTTGAAATTAAAAGGCAAATTACCCAGGGGTGTCTCACCTGTTAAAAGGTAAATAAGAAGGTGTTTAAAAGCCCTCCCTCTGGAGGATGCAAAACAGCCTAGCGGCTATTTCAAAAGATCCAGGTTAATTCTGTAGACTTGCTTAAAGTAGGTCGGTGGAAATATCTGTTAATTATAGTAGATCAATTAACTCAGTGGGTTAAAGCACAGTTCAAACAGTACTTTTGGTTAATGCGGGAGCAACTTTTTCGGTTTTAAATCAAGAATTGGTACCTAAAAGTGATGAATTTGTACAAGTTGTGGGAGCAACAGGCCAACCAGAAAAAGCTTACTTTTTGAAACCTATCAAATACAGATTTGTATTTGCCAAATTCGCCAAAACCTCTACTAGGGAGAGACTTACTAGAGAACTTGGGAGCCATAATAAAGTTCAAAAAGGACAGATTTGAATTTCAAGTAAAAGAAGAACAACTGATTACAGCCCTAAGCCTAACAATCAGTTGTGTGAAACCTAAACCTGAGAATCACAATTTTGAGCGAGTCCTGAGCGAGGCATACCCATTAGTATGGGCTACTGATATACCTGGAAAATCAAAACAAGCAGCACCGATTGTTGTTGAACTTAAAGACGGGGCAAGACCGGTGGTAAGAAAACAATACCCTTTGAGAATAGAAGACAGGAAGGGGATTGAGCCCATAATCAAAAGGTTTCTGGAACTGGGGTTATTGGTAGAATGTGAATCGGATTTTAATACACCAATCTTGCCAGTAAAAAAAAAAACCTAATGGAGCTTATAGACTAGTTCAGGACTTGAGAGCAGTAAACGAAATAACCAAGATATTACATCCTTTGGTTGCTAATCCATACACGCTTTTAACTAGACTCAAGGATAATTTGGCCTGGTTCACTGTATTAGACTTGAAAGATGCATTCTTCTGCCTTCCCTTAGCTCCCGAGAGTCAAAAGATTTTTGCCTTTGAATGGGAATCTGTAGATAAAGGAAGAAAGACCCAACTTACCTGGACGGTATTGCCCCAAGGATGGGCGAACTCCCCTACGATTTTTGGGAATCAGTTAGCCAAAGAATTAGAACAGTGGGAAAGGCCGCTGGGAGATGGCACCCTTCTGCAATACGTAGATGACCTCTTAATAGCAACAGTGACAGAGGAAGAATGCATTGAATGGACTATTTCCTTGTTAAATTTCCTGGGTTTAAGTGGATACCGAGTCTCTCAACAGAAAGCACAGCTGGTGCAAAAAGAAGTGGTGTACCTGGGATACGAAGTCTCCAGAGGACAGCGATCCCTGGGAGCAGCTAGGAAAGAGGCCATCTGTCAAATGCCTAAACCAGAGACAGTGAGAGATCTGCGCGCCTTTCTAGGGATGACAGGTTGGTGTCGGCTATGGATCTACCAGTACGGGATACTCGCTAAACCACTGTACGATTTGTTGAAAGAAACTAAGGATGTTCTAGTTTGGACTCCCGAGGCAGAAGGGGCCTTCAAGAAGTTGAAGCTGGAGCTAATGAGAGCACCGGCTTTAGGTCTCCCAGATGTATCAAAACCATTCTGGCTGTTCTCCCATGAACGACAAGGGATGGCCCTAGGAGTCCTGGCACAGCAGTTGGGAACACACAAGAGAGCTGTGGCCTACTTCTCCAAGCGATTGGATGAAGTAAGTAAAGGATGGCCAGGCTGTCTGAGGGCAGTGGCCGCAGTGATAATTAACATAGAAGAGGCCAGAAAGCTCACACTGGGCCAAAAGATGACTGTGTTAGTATCTCACACTGTGTCGGCTGTGCTGGAACAGAAAGGCAACCATTGGTTGTCCCCTTCCAGATTCCTAAAATACCAGGCCATCTTGGCTGAATCAGATGACGTAACCATTCAGGTAACTAACATTGTGAACCCAGCTTCATTTCTAGAAGGGAGAGCCCCAGCAGAACCCATCGAACACGACTGCCTGGAAACAATTGAAGCCGTCTATTCCAGTCGCCCAGATCTCAAAGAAGAGCCGCTCGAAGGTGCGGACAACTGGTTCTCAGATGGCAGCAGCTTCGTGAAGCAAGGAGTAAGAATGGCTGGCTATGCAGTCACCACTACAGAAAGGGTAATTGAGTCAAACCCCTTGCCTGCAGGGACCTCAGCCCAAAAGGCAGAGCTGATAGCTCTGACCCGAGCCCTGGAATTGGCAGAAAACATACAAATTAATATATGGACAGACTCTAAATATGCCTTCTCTGTTGTACATGCTCATGGGGCCATCTGGAAAGAAAGAGGACTATTGACTACACAAGGAAAAACAGTCAAACATGCAGAAGAGATTCTGCGATTGCTAGAGGCGGTCCAACTCCCAGCACAAGTGGCCATAATGCATTGTAAAGGACATCTGAAAGGTAACACTATTCCAGAAATAGGGAACAGGAAGGCAGATACAGAAGCTAAATTGGCTGCCACAAGGAAAAGAGAAGTGGAAATAGTGGCCCTAATACCAGGAGAGCTGGATACCAATATCCAGCCAGAATACCAAGAATCAGATCATAGATGGATTCAAAAGAATAAAGGTAAACTGTTAGACAGTGGATGGGGACAATTAGAAACAGGACAGTTGATAATACCAGGGAACATAATGTGGCAGATTGTGAAGGCGGAGCATGAAAAGGCCCATTGGGGTCTAGATCCGCTTTATCAACATTTGCGAGCCAGGATAGCAGGACCGAAATTATTTACTACTGTAAAGCACGTCACATCCCAGTGCGAGCGGTGTCTGAAAAGTAACCCGAACACAGGAACCAAAGTACATCAAGGAGCCATAAATCGAGGTAAATTCCCAGGTGAAGTATGGCAAATTGATTTTTCTGAACTCCCAAGAAAAGGGGGGTTTCGGTATTTGTTGGTACTAACTGATACATTTTCTGGGTGGCCTGAAGCATTCCCTTGTAGGACAAATAAGGAAAGAGAAGTGACTAAAGTACTGTTGAATGAAATTATTCCACGGTTTGGGGTACCAAAGAGCATTTCTTCGGATAGAGGTACACACTTCTGTGCAAAAGTGGTGAGAGCAATAAGCAAAGCATTACAAATCAAATGGCAACTACACACACCTTATCGTCCACAGGCCAGTGGGCAAGTGGAAAAGATGAATCATCTCATCAAACAGCAAATTGCCAAAATATGCCAGGAGACTAATTTGCAGTGGTATCAGGCTTTGCCTATTGCTCTGCTTAGGCTGAGAGTCAAACCAAGATCAAAAGAAAAGTTAAGCCCATTTGAAATTTTGTATGGTAGACCTTATGCTATGCAAGTTGTAAATGGGGACGCTATAGACCAAATCGGTAATCAGTATATTTATGATTATGTAATTACGGTGGGGAAACAGTTTGATAAGAATGCTACTGTGGTGATAGGGCACCAACCTAAACAACCCGACTGCAAATTGCATCCGTTTAATCCCGGTGATTGGGTGTATGTTAAGAATCTTTTAGGAAAACCCCTACAAGAGAAGTGGGAGGGACCTTTCCAAGTACTGCTGACTACCTTCACTGCGGTTCGGATCAAGGAGCGACCCACGTGGATCCATTACTCACGAGTCAAGAAAGCTCCGGAGAATAAAAAAGAGGAGCAGACATCATGATCCTGACTCCACCTCAGATCTTCACAACCCTGATCATTGGACTAATGATAAGTATAGTGCTTCCCCAAGACTCTTCCCCAATAGACCCATGGTCTCATGCGCACCAGTGTATCCACCCAGAGTTGGGAACGAGAGGGCCCTATTTCGAGGTTTATGCCTTACGTAACAATCAGCCATATGCAAGTGAAGTGTGGGATCAGCCCTCCATGGTAGCATACAAGGGAGACCAAGTCCAAATTGGGTGTCGAGAACTTGACCCAGAGGAAGGGAAAACAAGGCGGCTAGTATTAACAATTAAACCCTTGATGCCAGCCTTTAAACATAACCTAATTACCTTTAGTCCAGTGAAAATGGGCAGGCCCACAGTCTGGATCCAGCAAAAAGGCCCAATTTCATGTCAGTGGAGCGACTTCAGGGAGGATCCACCTGGATCACAACAACCGATAAAGGGGGTGATTTATAGAGAAGATTCACTTGGGGAGCTACGCCCTCAAAACATAACCTATGACCCTCACCCCCTTCTCCATTCTCCGGGAGAAATTGTAATATCTAGTGGTCCTGAGGGAGGAAAAGCACTGTGTGAGATGGCATTTAGATTGGATCAGTCAATGACGTTCACATGTGAAAGGGAGTTGAAAACACTGGGACAGGATATTAGCTCCCTCGGGCGTGCTCTCGGGCGTGCTGTCGATTATAGGATACAATTACCAGAAGACATGATCCCATTGTATCCAGATCTAGACTTGCCTCAAGAAACCACCCTACCAGTGGAGTGTAAAGTAGTACACAACCTAACCTTTATAGGGCCTCAGGTGATAAGAAAATCTAACGAACTAAAATTATTGTTAGACCCCACTTATTCCCTGAAAAAAGGTGCAAATTCACACCGATATTACTTATTTGCAAAAGGATTGCCGACCATTTATACAGCAAAGCCTTAAGGGATGGAATGCATGGCTAGCGACAAGGTCTCATCACAGAAAAACAAAAAGAGATCTAAGTGGGTGGATTGGCACCGGATTTGGCATAGTAAACACAATAGATCAAGAGGTATTAGTAAACGATCTAAGTACCGTCACATCGAGCTTAGGAAAGCTTAAGGTGCCTCTCAGTACATCCATGCTTACATTAGCTGAAACACAATCGCTAGTGGTGAAATTACTAACCATGGTAGCGAACCACACTGCAGAGGATTTTGTGAAGCTCGCTAACTACACAGGGGAGCTTGGCAAAGACATTGCACTCGCTATCCAATGCTCTCAGACGCAACAATGGGTACAGTCAGTAGCGGCAGGAATAATGAGAGAAGGAACGGCAGGTATATTACCTCAAGAAATAAGGGAAACAATATTAAAGGACAATCATACTACACGATTTGAAAGGGACCATCAAGCTTGGTGGCAATTAGTAAACTTCACTTACGAACCTCAACAAGAACACGTTGAAGCTTATGTCCTCACCATTAGTGCGGCAGAGGAAAGAGGTATCTTTCCCATCCTCACTTTAGGGACAATACATCAAGATGTCATTGTCAGGCCAATAAACCATAACGTCTGGGCCAGTTATGATTACACCAAAAATAAGTGGCAATCGGTTAGCACAGAAGCATGCATCCCTAGAGGACAATTAGGCTATGTTTGCGAAAATGCTGTGGTAGAAGCCGAAGATTTATGCTTAGATGCTGAAAATAGTGTATGTACCTTAGAAATGCTTCCGCATGATAGAACACAATCACAAGTTTACTATATAGGAAATGGGTGTGCTTGCGTAAGGACAGCTTGTGACAACGTCACTATAGATAATTGCCTAGAAGAGACTAACAATACTAACTTTTGTGTATGCAACTTTACCAAGATCATAGGTTGTGATTTTCATTACACTGTCCCAATAACTACCCAACAGCTAATTAACGCAAATTTCAACCTATATCAAGAGATACCGAAATTACAAATAGGGATGGACGTCAAAATTCTCAAAGCAATGCTTGCACACCCTAAAGTAAAGAAATTGGTGCAAAAGGTGAATCAAACAACTAAACGAATGGTATGGCAGATAGAACACAATTCAGAAAGGATAAAGAACGTCCTGACCGAAGTAGAACAAGTAGGCCAGCATCACTGGTGGGACATCTTTACAGGATACTCCCCAACAGCTACACAGGTCTTCCATTACCTGGTGCACCCAATGCTAGTAGTAATTATAGCTTTGTTATTACTAACTCTTACAAACATTTGTTTGTGGTGGAGACTAAGGGGCATAATGAAGAGGACCCAAATGATTTGGGCAATGGCACGAGCCTATCAGCGTCCTGTGGGACCAGAACTTGACGAAAGAATTCGTAAGCTATAAGAAAAGGGGGGAATGAAGCCCCAAAGCAGATAGCCTCCAAGAAATAATGAGTTAAAACATAGAATGTGAGGCATTTGAAGAAGGCATAGTATTAGGAAACACATAGAGCAATTAATCAGCTAAAGCATGAAACACAATGACAGGAAGGAGATAGGGATAGGGGGAACTGATGGGCTAAGCATGTTCAGAGCCAACAATGTCAAACTGACCCTAAGAACTTTGCCAAGCCATAGAGACCAAGCCAAGTACACCGGGAATTGACCAAATTAGGGAAGAGGTTCAAAAGTTTAAAGAGGAAGAGTCATCGGAAAGACCCCGTCTATGATGAAGGCAACAGGAACGACCACCCGAAAATTCCCCAAAAGAGATGTCTCCACCTACGCTCCGCCTACACCACGCCCCATATGAATATGCATGATTATGTATCTGATCTGATGTAATCCTATACCCAAAATTGTATATAAGGCTTGCTTTTGCTATGTGAACTCAGAAATCCACTTCGTGATTTCTCCGACGCGTCGTAATAAAATACCTCCTGCTTATCTGACTTAGGCTGAGTCTCTTAAGCAGTTATTCTCGCCTTTTGGGGCAAAATTCGGCATCAATACAGACAGACCAGATTGGGCAACTGAATCCAAAACACCATCACCAGAGGTCAACTAAGAAATTACCCTTTGGTAAAGAAATCTCCATAACACATTCCACGTGTTCACAACAACAGGTGCAGCAAGTGAAGATAAGAATTGTTTCTCATTCATTTCTCTGATCTTCTCACAGCCTTCCCCAGAAAAATGCCTGGCAAAGTTATGCCTGCTGCTCTCTGTGGAGAGATCTGCAGCCACAGACAATACCTGCAGTTAATTGTGAGCAGAACATCTTGAGCAGCTTTCCTAATTATGTCATTTCAAGCTGGAAACTCATGATGGTCTGAAGAGCAATATGGACTTCATGACAATCATTACAGGAGACAATCTGCAAGTGACATTCTCACCAGTGCTCACTCAGGAAAGCCAAGGATGAGATGCATCTGATCTATCTTCAGATGGCTGCCAGGGCACACAGGTCACTTTGCTTTGTGGAGAAAGAGAGACACTACTGCCAAGTTTAAATGCCTCCTCATATGGGACGTGTGTGTCTTAGAATAAGGGAACTCATCACTCTGGAGAATTGTCTCTGCAACCAGGTATGACAATCTGGAAAAGTAGCTCAGATGCATTCTGAACAGATAAACAGGGCCATATTTGAACGATTCAGAAAATCAGTAACAGAGATAAAAACAGAAGCCAGACATCCCAGAACTACACTCACATTTCATTTGCTTCCCTAGAGACCAGATGCACAGCTTCACAACCCCACCAGGAACAATTCTCCTGATCAACCTGTCTCTTCCATGACCACAGGAAGATGCCAGCTGTGCTACTGAGGCATGTGGTCACTTTCCTGCCACTGCTGAGCAGGACAGAGCTAAATAAATCCCCTCTGCTATCAGAGCAGAACAGGTACAAGCAGCTCTGCAGCTGCCATGAAGAGACAGCAAGGAGCAAATTCCTGTCTTAAATGCTGATTGCAGCACAGGGGGAAATAAACCAAACATGCTGTCCATCAAGCAGATTACATGAAGGACAGGAATATCAAGACAAAAAGTCCACATTCAGATACCTGTTGACTGAAGTTGTTCAGGAATTGCCTTGCTCCTTACTACTCAAACTTGGCACTGTTTGAGGGTAAGAAAACCCTGATTCAGCCAGACCAAAGCACATGGATGAGAACTGCATCTTTGTGGAATGGCATCTTGCTTCCAAACTGAGATTTCTCATCAAAACACCCATCTGAAAAAGATTCCACTCAGATGAAAGAAAAGCCCCTTTTGAATTTACTTGTCCCAAGTCATGCAGCAGAAACTTGGCTCTCTCCCAGCCTCCACAACACTGCCCTTGCCACTGCACTGGATCGTCTGAGCTGCCACCAATGGGTGTCTGTTTGTCTCTCCATTTTTGTGGAAAACCCTCTAGAGAAGTTGTGTTCAGCACAATGCACAAGTAGACATTTTTTATCCTAGAGCATTTGTAGGGAAAGGAAACAATCTGTGGCATTGGTCATCTCTGCCAGACAGTTTTTCCTGAGGAAGAGGCATGTAAAGCTTGTCATGTGCTTTGTCACATCTGACAAAAGTGCTCAGTACCGTTTGCCAGCAGACAATGTGGCCTGGGGCTCCTCTGAGCCATCGTTCCTCTCCTTCACCGGCTCCTTGACAGATGGGCCTTCAGCCTTCTGGTTTTCCATCCCCGACAAAGACACAGAGAAACCCCATCAATCTTTAGAATATAAAACAGGAAATTCCCTGTTTAAAACACAAGTTAGAACCAGGATCACTGCTACCAAGGCTTAGGGAAACATTTCCTAACTTACAGATGAAACAGACCAGAGATTCAGTGATGCCAACTCTTTGTTTTCAACAGCCCAAGGCAGGTCATGGGTGCTACCAGACTGATAGCAGTCTAAAATCCCAAATTCCTTAGTCTTGAGCAGAAATGGGAATAATGCAAACTGGCAGGCAATGAGTGTTCGTGAAGGAAGCAGCAGAACAAACTGGACTCTTTGGGGGTTGGCCCAGTGTGTTGGAAGTTGCTTTGGTTCAACACTCACTCTCCCTGTGCCTGCACAAAGGCAGGCTCCCTTCTATAATGTCGATAGAAAAAATAAAATCCCTCCCCCCCAAACAAACAAAGGATTTTCCCCTGGATGCTGCTGAATTCACCAAGCTTCTTCCAGCCCCACATGGCTGGACAGCAGGGCAGTATTCCCAAAAGACAGACAGTCATTGTAGTAACTAGGATTGACCTGGACATCTTTTGTAAATTTGGGAATTTTCTTGGCACTACTACTTCCAGTGTCCTTTGCAAAGACTCTGTTATCTTCAGAAGCACAATTCTCACTTAATTGCTTTACAGGGGGCAGAGTAGGGAGAGCATGGTGGGGGTTACTCTTAAATGTAAACCCATTTTCTCCTCTTTCCCTTTCCTCTTTGTGACCGATATTTAAAATATTCAAAACCCCACTTTTCCCTAAAAATATCAGTTCCTTTGTGGTCTGCAGATGAACAGGCTGAGGATTAACAGCTCATTCCCAGGAGCAAAATGATTCAGCAGAAGAGGAATGAGCTAAAGACAGATTGGGTATGTTTGATCTCATATTAGCAGAGGCAATACTTGCACAAAGGAGACATTTCTCCTGCCCAGCACTTACTTTCTTCTTAATTCTTGTCAGAATATCTTCCAGGTCACGGGGGGAAAGAGATTGTTCCAAAAGTGTTGTAAATTGTTGATGATTGAGCAACATCTTCACCATCTCCTGTCCATAATGCCTAAGGAAGGAAGGAAGGAAGGAAGGAAGGAAGGAAGGAAGGAAGGAAGGAAGGAAGGAAGGAAGTGAAAGAAAAGTGAACAAACACAGGAAGAGTGTTAAAAGAAAAGGCTGATACCTTAAACTCATCAGGTGCAATCCCTGCATAAGAAGGCATTGCCTACTTAGCAAAGAGGGAGATTTACCTCACTTGACACTGCACAGTGCTGTCAGCTGAACACAAGAGGCAAGAGGAGAATGTGGGGCAACAGAAAAATACCATTTCACTCTGAAACTGGGGGTGTGCTTCTGTGGCATCAAAGCATCCCAGAGACCAAGCAAAACACATCTGCTTTGTTGTCAGAGCCTGTTAGCAGTGTCTTGCTGCCATTGCAAAATAATTTGCCTTTCTTTAACTGGCAGGGAAGCCAGGAATAAACACCTCATGCATCCTCTTGATTATTCTATACTATGTGTATGCACAGGGACAGCTAGTTGCTCTGGTGTTCTTGGCAGCTATTCATGGGAATTTCATCACCAAAGGAAGGGGATTTTGGTGGTTTGGGTTGATTTTGCCAGTAGGAAACCACAGTTTTCTTCAAGAAGAAATGTGGACCTCACTAAGCCACAGATAACAGCATTCTAGAAATCTGCAGAACAGGTTTAGAAAGACTGAATATGTTGGCTAAAGACCCCTGAAATATTTCTAGCAAAGTCTGAAGTTAATGGGAAATGGATGTTTGGGATCCTTCAGTGATGGACATTAGCAAACACTTTGGCTTTGTGTTGTGCACCTAAGGCCAAACAAAAGTGTTGGACTGGCTGATCTGAGCTCCTTTGATCTCAGTAAAGAATCCTTCAAGCCACAGGAAAAAGGTGGCAATGCTCCTTTTTGCTGGCCAACCTCAGGTGTCCCAGCACAGCCATTTGCCCAGGCAGCCCAGAGCAGTGGTCACAGTGCCAAGGCTGACAGAGCTCAAGAAGAGTTTGGACAATGCTCTCAAGCACATGGAGTGACTCTTGGGGTCACTGCACATGGCCAGGAGATGGGCTCGATGACCCTGATGGGCCCTTCCAACTCAGCATATTCCATGGTTCTGTGACCCTTATTCACACCGTGAGGTAACTTCATATTCCCTTTAGTTTCCACTCTTGTGTGGTTTCACCTTCACAGCCAGACACAAAGCGGTTTTCCTGTTTTGGGAGGTGAAATGAAGATCATTACTTGTGTCCTTGTGGCAGTCCTGAGCAAGCTTCCCTGCCACGTGTGGCAGCCTCTCAGCCCTGGGGGTGCCTGCGAGCTGGGTGACTCCAATTCTCTCCACCAGGGACAGGAGGAGTTGGGCCGCACACTCGCGCACCGGGGCGGGGCGGCTGCTGGGGAGCAGAGAGCAAACCCTGGGCACAGGGACAAGGAGCAGCGGCAGCGCCGGCCTTGGCCAGAGCTGCTCCCTGCCCTTGCTGGGGGAAGGAGCCCGGGCTCTCCCTGCGCCTTCAGACACCTGCACAAGGCTCTGTCCTCAGCTAAACACAAAGGTAGCATTGCACACTAGGCCTGCCTGCACGGAAGAGGGAGGAATTCAGTCTCCCTGCACTGTCTGATACTCAGTTTCTTTCACAGTATTTGCTCGGAGTAAGATTAAAGAAATAGATGACATATGAATAATTTAGAAATTAAGGACAATTGATGCTGACCCATCAGAGGACACCCAGTACACAGAGCTACAGCAGGACTGAGGCTCTTTCCACCCATTTATCCCCAAATCTGCAGACCTTTGGAAAACAACAAATGCAGGGAAAACACGTGGTGGGCTGTGAAGTTGCAGAATATCCAGCAATGCAGCCTGTTTCTGCTGTGGGGCTTGGCAATGGATCCATCTGAATGTTTTACCCTATTGCAAAGCTGAGGAAAGGGGGGCAGGCAGTTTAGCCAGGCTGTCCTGCTCTAGAGAGTGTCTCTTGGGAACTATCAGGCCCAGCACCAACATTTAAGGCAGCATTTGCTGCAACTGTCCCATGGCTGTCAGCCTGTGGAGGTGCCTGTAAAGTGATTCATCTTCTCAAGGCTAACATGAAACATCAGTTTGCATAGAAAGTAGAGCTCTAAGCCAGGACAGTCATACAAGACTCCTTTGGCAGGAGCTGCACCTGCTGTGCAGGCTGTGCCACACCCAGCAGATTGTCCCCCATGTGCTCCACGCCCCAGCAAGGACCCTCCTCATTTCCCAAGTTAATGGCATCATGAGGAGACGTGGTTTTCCCAGGGCCTCTGTGGTTAGAGCTGTGAAATACCAAACACTGCTCACAGCTGCAATTGCAATTGCCCCTCTGCCCACAAAAGCACAAGGCTCTATCCTTGGCCTTTGCAGGCACTTTTCCTTCCCCATCAGTCACCACATCTAGGAAAATCTGACAGACTGGGAGAACTCCAGGAAGCAGCAGGAAGCTGAGTCAGAGGAGCTTTAGTTTGGATATCAGGAAAAAGGGTTTTTCACCCAGAGGGTGGCTGGGCACTGGAACAGGCTCCCCAGGGCAGTGGTCACAGCACCAAGCCTGACAGGGCTGAAGGAGCATTTGGACAGCAATCTCAGGAACTTGGTGTGACCCTTGGGCTGCTCTGGGCAAGGCCAGGAGCTGGACTCCATGGTCCTGATGGGCCCCTTCCAGCTCCCCATATTCTACACTTCTGTGATTCTGAGAACTGATGGGCTGCAGGAGGGCAGAAATAGGTGACAAGAGGACAGAAGTGAGGTTGGTTGGAGAATCAAGTCACTGAGTTCATAGAAGATGCAGGATACAGGACCCTTCCCTCCAACCATTCCCATTCTCTTCTCCCTCCCACACACACAAAGGTGAAGAATATCACTAAAAGAAGAAGAACCTACTTGAGTCCCATGTCCATGAGAGCAGTCATTGCTCGTGCAGGAGTCACATTCTGCACCAGGATCCCCAGGGTCTGACTGGCTGCTTTCTGAACAAATTCTGGGGAGTTGGACACCATCTGGAGAAGGACCCGAGCAACCTCATCCACCTCAGAGTCCATGTCCTTCTTCAAGGTCACAGAGAGCTCTCCCAGAGTGACAATGGCAGAGCAGGACACCTTGGAACGGAGGTTGGTCACCTGGGGAAGCCATGAGGGGAAACATAAGAATTACGTTGGAAAGAAAACCAGTTGCCTTCAGGAGAAGTCCCAGGAAATGACAACACATCCCACTGGGTCCAGGGGAACGTACAAGTACAGGAAGAGCTGGAGAGCACAAGCACAGAAAGGCACTTACTCTGGCACCAATTTCTGGCCTCAGACCTGCTCACTTCAGGGCTAAAATAAAAATTTCATTCAGTGTTCTACTTAACCCTTCTAAAATGTCCACAGCTTTGATTTTAGGCCCTTTTACTAGAAAATTAAAGCAAGGGCTGCTTTCAAATCATCAAAGCACAAGTCATAAAGATAAAAGAGTCAGGTGCTCCTGTTCAAAAAAGCAACACCAGCAGTTGAAGCACTCAGCCAGGAAACAGAAAACACAGGCTCAGTTCTACAGAATAATTTGCATTGTTGAATTACAGCTTGGGCAGAAACTGGGACTCTGGGAAATAACATCATTAGCGTCTCAGTTTCTGCATTTGCACTCAAGGATGAGTGTCAGATACCCGACCTGCCAGTAAATACAGATGCATGTGCCCACAGATCCTACAGACAGCTGACAGAAATTAGAAATCTCAGGTCTAAAACCAGAAATGAAGGCAGACCCTGAGCACACATAGAGATGAACAAGCACATACCTACTCTACACACCGTGTATGAAGTATGGGGGACAATTCAGAACAATGTTCTCACCTCGCTGGTAACTGCCAAGCAAACCTCACGGAGGCTTCAAAGCAGGACCTCTGAATGGGACCCAGCCAGGTGTTGGATGGTGAAGAGTCCCTTCTCGTTCAGCTCCCTGAAAGGCAGAAGATTGATTTTTCTCTCCACCAAGGCAGCACCCTCTGAAATGAGCAGCACTGGGACAGGTACATAGAGGTGTCAGGGATGGGCAGGGGCATTTGGAGCCTGCAGTTGCTCCTCAGCTTGGCCCCTCTCCTGCAGAGGCTGGTCCAGGCCAACACTTGGGTGGTGCTCCGGGGCCTTGGAGCCAGGGGTGAGGTACCACATCTGTACCAGCTGTGCAGCAAGCCCGACGGTACCTCCATGGACGGCGTCTGGGGGCCTTGGTCGCAGGCTCTGGCTGCAGAGACCCCCCACTCCTCCGGTGAGCAGCCATCCCCTCTGCAGGGTGCTGGCAGCAGCAGCAGGGAGGCACCCACGCCTGGGGCTGCAGGGCTGGGGGTCCTGTTGTAGCAAGGTGTGACTCCCAAGTTTTGGGGGGCCAAGGGGAAGCAGCCCCCTCCCTGTCCTGGCTCTCCCTGCCCAGGAGACATCGGGCTGTGCTGCAGAACCCCTGACCTGCGGCACGTGCGCTGCGAGCGGGGCTGGGACCCTGCAGAGCCCCACAGCTCCCACCAGCTCCTCTACCGGCCACCTCCGAGCGGGGCTGGCACAAGGTAAGGGGCATGGCAGGCAGGTGGCACCCATGCAGGCACATCCCAGAGACCACTGGTCCTGCTGCGTCCCAATATCCCACACTGGGCCCCTTGCCCATGCCCTGCTCTGTCCTGCCCTTCCACCACCAATCTCATACCCCCTCACCACATTGCACCTCCAACTACAAGCAGCAGTAGCTTTCCTGGGGAAGAGCAGGAGGACTGCTGGCTGTGGGTATGCTTTGGTGAGACACTCTGGCTCCCCACTCCTCCCACAGGGAAGATGCATGGCAACAGTGCGAGGAGGTAAGCAGGGGGGCACAGGGCACCTATGCCTGCACCTTCCAGCCCAAGGCTGGCAGTGCCATCTCTGTCCTGGTGAATGTCACCAGGACCCACATGCTGCCCACACTCAGCTACTTCAAGGAGCCCTTTTGGCTGCACCAGGCTGGTGAGTCCCAGTGCCACCGCAGCCCCTGCTTGGCTCACAGGGGACACAGTGTCCCATGTCCCATTTCACAGGAGCGACAAATGCCTATCCCCAACACCAGCAGTGCTCACAGATGCCCCACAGCTTGTGCAGGCAACAGCGTCGCAGGGCCGGCTGAGCCTGCAGTGGCTGCCGCCCCTGGAGCTGCCTGCAGAGCAGCTGGACTACCAGGTCCGCTATGCCATGGAGAACAGCCATGACTGGAAGGCAAGGCCTGCCCAGGGTACCCCGAGCAGCGCTGACCCCTCCGCTGCTGACACACGGCAGGCGCGGGGTCGGGCCAAGCGGGACCCGCCCCTTGGTGCCAGCCCACAGCAGCCCTGCCTCCAGCTCGGCTCTGCCCCGCAGGTCCTGCAGGTTCCGCGAGCAGCGAGGAAAGAGGTCCTGGACCTGCGGCCAGGCTCCCGCTACCCCGCGCAGGTGCGGGCCCGGCCCAGCGGGCCGTGGTACCGGGGCAGCTGGAGCGCCGGGCCCAAACCCGTTGTGGTTGATGCCGTGGCCGATGCGGGTAAGGGGCAGGGCTGGAGGCCGCGGCCGCAGGAGCCACACGGCTGACGGCAAGAGGCGGACAGTGCTGGAAATGGGGAGGGGGGCACGGGGCAGGGGGCTGCGAGGGGCTCAGAGATGGTGGCTCTGGGAAAGGCTACAGTTCCGGCATTCCTCCTCCGATGCAGGCTGGCTCATCCCCAGTGTTACGGTGGTGCCGCTGCTCTTCTCAGCAGCGCTCCTGGGGCTGCGCTGCACCTTCCCCTCCCTCTACAGGTAAGGGCTGTGCCGGGGGCAGGCGGGGGGGTCCAGCACCAAGCCTGGGCACCTTGCATGGGGCATTAGGGCACCTCAAGTCTGAGGGTCAATTCGATGCCCCTTCCTGCGTAGCCAGCAACATGAAGCAGAAACTCTGGCCGCCCGTTCCTGAGCTGCACCGTGCTCTGGGCAGCTTCCTCCAGGAAAGCAGCAAGCACGGCCAGGTGAGTGGGTGGGCAGGGCGACTCAGCTGCTCCCGGGGGCAGCTCGAAGGGCAGCCCCTACCCCGTCCTTTCCATGTCGCCCCAGGCCATGCCTTCGACAAGCAGCCCCGGAGGAGACCGTCCTGCCCTGCCTGCTGGAGGTGCTGCCCGGCCCGCGGCGTGAGGCGGGCCCGCCGCCGGAGCACGCTGGGGGCCGCCTGTCCAGCACTGACATCGCCAACCAGTCCTACCTGCTCATGAGCGGCTGGGAGCCGCGGGCAGCCACGACCGCCCCCACCCCGCCATAAACTCCTGTTCCCCCCGAGCCCCCGCCTGGTTCCTCCTGCGCCGCCGCGCCCCCGGCCCGGATCGCCTCACCTTAGCAAGAACGCCCCGCCCTGGTCCCGCCCGGTCCCGTCCCCGGTCCCGTCCCCGGTCCCGTCCCCGGTCCCGCCCCCTCACTTCACGCGCGGAGCGCTCCGCCCCGTCCCGCGGCTCAGCCAATCGCGTTGCGTCGCGCGGCCGTCGCCGGACAGTGCGCGGCCGGTGGGTGTGAAGCGGCCAAGCGCGGCCCCGTCCGCCCGCCGTTTGAAATGCTGCGGGGCGGCCGAGCGGCGGCGGCGCCGCTGAGGTGAGCGTGCCACAGGGCCGGAGAGGCGGCCTGGAGGCGCAGTCCCGAGAGGGGAGGCTGTGGTGAGGCGGGCAGGGGAAGGGAGAATGTCGCTTTTCGGAGGGAGCCCCAAAGAGCGGCTGGAAGAGGTGCCGGCTGATCAAGGAGCCCCGAGGAGCGGAGGGAGGGCGTATCGGCTGACGGAGTGTCCCGAGGAGCGCCTGGGGAGAGTGGGGGTGTGCTTTGGCGGGGAGGAGCGGCCGGAGCGCTTGCACGGTCCGGTGGTGGGGAGGCCGGCGGGGCTGTCGGAGTAGGCTCAGCCCGGCCGGTGGGCACGGCTAACCCCGCCCGCCCGCAGGACCACGGCGCAGTTCCTGTTGGAGGCGGACCTGCACGGGCTGCTGAAGCTGGACACGCTGATCCCGAACGCGCCGCCTGCGCGATGGCAGCGCAAGGCCAAGGAGAGCGGCCCCGGGCCCAGCCCTGTCGGCGTGTCGCCCCTGAAGCCGGCCAGTCGCTCCCACAGCTCCAGCAAGACGCCGTCCACGACAGCCGGTGAGCGCCGGCCACCGGCGGCAGAGGTTGAGTGTGGGAGCCTGGCCCAGGCTGCTTGTCCGTAGCCACGGGGCTCTGGGCTCCCTGCCACGCTGCCCTACCGGCTGCTGCTCAGGCAGGAGGAGGTGAGCTGTGCTCCTGACAGCCACCCACCTCCTTGCCAGCATGAGGGGCAGAGCTCTGAGCACTGGGGCTGGCCAGCTGCTGTTCGCCCAGCTGAGCCTTGCTGGCACAGCTGTATGCTAGGACCAGTGTGGGCAGGACTGTCAGCTGACAGCTTTACATCCTGTGAGCGTTTTTGTATCTTCCCCTTATCTCTGGACTCTGGAATTGTTGCACTAGACCCAAGGAGTTGCACCACACTGTCCCTAACCAACTTGGTGGCAGGGAGGAAAATATAAGTTAGTTGTGACTGTGTGGCATGAGACCTCAGAGTCCTACTTGTCTGGTGGGTGTGATGTGGAAGAGTGTTGGGTTTGCTCCCGTGAAAGCTCTAATACAGGCTGTTAAATAGCTGTGAGACAATATTTTCATATGTGAATGCAGGTAAATCTGGATCCAAAATTCAAAGCTACCCCACAAAGGCCGGGGGGGATCGCTACATTCCCAAACGCAGCATTATGCAGATGGAGATGGCAAATTTCCTCCTAAGCAAAGAGAATGACCCTGCTGAGGATTCCCCTACCAAGAAGGTGAGCATGTTGCTAAGTTACAATTACTTCAACAACCCGCTTCTCCTTCCTGCCCCTTTACAGAGCAGTGAACAATAGGTTCTATCAAGGGGGCACACGGGACTGACAAGTCCCAGCCATCACTACTTGCAGCTCTGGGCTTCAGGAGCCTAGGATGAGACTGAAGCTGTAGAGACTGCCATGCACTCTAAGCCTATGCTGCTTCTGGTAGCAAAATTTAGCTTTTGACTAATGAGGCTTTAAAATGTAGCAGGCAACACAAACACAAAGCTGTGAGCCTATGCAAAGTGAAACTGCTGGTGGTAGCTATTCTAGGACAATGTCTGCACAGGGAACACTTCTGGAATGTTTTACACTGTCTTCTGAAATCTGTTTGTGAAGCATCTGGTCGCTTTGTGGCTGTGGCTTTTCGCACTGGCAATGACACTGAATTTGCCATTGTGTGAAAATGTGAGCAGGACGATGTATGAAAGTGTGAGGAAAAACTGCTTTGACCTGCCTCTGTGTGACTGACCCTTGCAGCACAGGCAAACATCTTCAGATTCTAAGAGAAGGGGACTTAGGTGTCTGTTTAAATTGCAGTGTGGGAATTGTTTTAAATGCATTGCACTGAGGGTGATTTGTCTCTGTAGGAGCAACAGAAAGCCTGGGCAGTGAATCTGAATGGTTTTGATGTAGAAGAGGCAAAAATCCTCCACCTCAGAGGAAAACCACAGAATGCTCCAGAAGGTATGATCCAGGCTCTGTGTGAGCTGAATCAGCAGGAGAGATCAGGTCAGGGGAACAGCAACACAGAGGCTCTGTGTGTGGTCACAGGAGAAATCAACTGGTTTCTGAGAGCTGTGCAGGCTGGAGTCTCCTTTCTTAAGGTTCCTGAGGTGGAGGGAGGGCATAACAGTTACAGTGAATTTATTTAGGAGAGTTGCTATGACTGCCAGTTGGTCACCTGTTACAGGGCTTGCAAGGGTCTTCAGGGTGGAGAGAGAGACGAGAATCTTGACCTCATGTTCAGAAGGTTTGATTTATTATTTTATGATATATATTACATTATTACTAAAAGAAATAGAAGGAAAGTTCCCAGAAGCTAGCTAAGCTAAGAATAGAAAAAGAATGAATAAACAAAGGGCTGTGTCTCAGCAGAGAGCGAGACCTAGCTCTGCCTTGAGTGGTCAGTAAATCCAAACATCCACCCGAGACCAATCACACATCCACCTGTTGCATTCCCCAGCAGCAGATAACCATTGTTTACCTTTGGTTGCTGAGGCCACACCTCCTCAGAAGGGGGAAAAATCCTAAAGAAAGGATTTTTATGAAAAGATGTGGGTGACATTTCACCTATACTGCAGGTTCCAAACCTTCCTGAAGTCTGTAAGAGCATCAAACCCTCTGCTGTGCACTTTCTAGCTTAAACTGCAACTAAATATAATGGGATTCAAAAACCCAAGTGTTTGTCAAATTTGTTTCCATGAATGAGGAAATTGTAGCTCACCCCTGTTCAGCAGTTCATACTGCCCATGATTTTAGTGCACTGCAGGCTTGTGAGTATTTCTCTTAGGACTTTATTTTCACTCCAAGGGATTCCTAGTTGGGTGAGCAGCACTCAGCTGGGAGGAAACTAACTCAGGTTAACAAACCTGTTCCCCTGCACACAGGCTGTCAGAATAACCTGAAAGTGCTCTACAGTCAAAAAATGGCACCTGGATCCAGCAGGAAGAATAGCAGAAATATTCCCTCAAAGCCAGAACGGGTCATGGATGCACCAGAGATGTTCAACGACTACTGTAAGTAGGCTGCAGGGTTGAGTGCTGGGCATCCAGAACATTCTGCACTGGATTGCTGTTCCTAGGACAGTGTAACTGGGCTGTCTGTATTATTTGGTGTACCCAGGCTAGCACAGACCCCTTCTGGAGTGTCCCTGTGTGGCCTTAGCGGGACAGTGGTCTAGGGCACAGTGTAGATGCCTTGGAGCAGGGTACCTGGCCCCAGCAGCTGGGCATAGTGACACTCAGAAGGCTGCCCCTCACCTGCACGTGTGTGTGTGCACATGTGCACCCACACCTGCTGCAGCAGCACGGGTGAAGGGCAGGGCTCTCTAGCCATCATGGTGTGACCTGCATTGCTCTTTCAAATTGTAGAACTGAATCTCATAGACTGGAGCTCCCAGAACTTCCTGGCACTGGCTCTGGACAACACTGCTACACAGCGCTCTCATACCAGGACCTCAGTGCTGCCTCACCTGAGGATTCAGAGCTGCCTCCCGGCCTTTCCAGGCTAAGTGCAGGTGCTCAGGACTCTGAGGTTTCCTAGCTTCTTGGGAGAAGGTGTTTGCTTCATCTGGACTTCTTGGGGTTTCATTGGAGGTGCCAGGCACAGGCAAATTTCATCTCCACTGTGAGCTCTTCATTCTGCTTGTTCCCATGAAGCTCAAATGCCACCCTGAGCTCATCATTCCTCTGGTTCCCGTAGACCATCACAGCCCTTCCATGGCCTCTCCAGAGAGGAGCAGCTGCACATCTTCAGAGCTGCAGTTGCCGGCCTGCATCCCATCAGGGAGGGAAAGAGTTTCTACCCTTGCTTTCCAAGCAGGTCCTGGTTAATGACCCTTTAAAGTGTTTTCCTGCAGTGCTCTATCATGGGTAGATCTCAAGTGAGAATCAGGTAGAAAGGGTCAAGTCGCCTAGGAAGGGGGACCTTGAAAACAGAAAGATTCTCTGCCTGCTTTTCCTGTCCTTGCTGCAGATTTGGAGGGTGTTCTGGGCATTTTGCAGACAGCCTCTCTGTAGGGGTACAAGGGCAAGGTGGAAGATATTGCCTAACAAGTGGTCAGTGTTAGGTGCACTCTCCTCTTTCTTTGAATGAAGCCAAACTAGGACTCTGATAGGATATTGCAGATGTTTAAGACTCTGCCCTGCAAATCAAGCCGTGCCATTTGGCGCTGGCAGGGGCTATGTAGAAATCACGAGCGGGCCGGGGCTGCTGAGGAACTGCCTTGAGCTGTTTGTTTTCCAGCATCAGTCTCATTACATGGTTATGACAATGGGAAGATGCCAGCAGCTCACATCCCAGGCAGCAGACAAAGAACTTAATGTTAAAACTTACTTTAAAAGTTTTTTGACCAATTACACAAAGTAAAAGCATATTGACAGTAGTTCTATCCAATCACTATAAGCACGGGTACCTTTGGTTAAAACAGTGCTTGTGTATTTCGAAGACAATACCTACTAGTAAGCCTTAAAACACAATGCACTGAGCTCCATTATTAAGCTTCAACATTCCCAATATCTTGCTAGATAAACTTTTCTGTAGCTTGGAGATTTATTCTAGACCAGCGTTAATACACAGACCATTGTTCTATTTGTCCTTGCTCTTCTGCAGTTTAAATAATTTTTCTGCTGACCTATCTCACGGCTGCTGCTTGGCTCTAATCACAGTTCTGCTGTATCTGAGACCTGCCTTTTGCAGCTTTCCCAAAACTCTCTAATTTTGTGGATTCCCTCAGAGGACTCAGTGTCAGAGCCTCTGGAGAAGCGTGGAGGGCAGGGCTCAGGCAGGCTGTGCCAGCGCAGGATTTGAACTCAAGGCACCAGGAAGCACCAAGGCTGCAGACAGGAACTCAACCCTTCTCATCTCCCTCCCTGCCAGAGGCAGGCTCAGAGCAGCCATCTCACCCCTCTCTAAACCAGTGGGGGCTCTGTCCTTACCAGGCTCCTCGGGCTCCTGGGGATTGTTCCCACAGCTCTCGGTGCCAGGCAAAGCTCCCTCTGCTGCAGCTCTGTCCACAGGCTCCCCTCCTGAGGACTCAGGGGCAACATTAATATTCCCCTTGAAAGAGAAACAGAAAGGAAGAAACCCTTCCCACCACTTACACAAAACACCTGGTCCAACAACTGCATGGCTCACACGCTTCATCCCTTGTTCCTAACAAGAACTCTGGGCCCCAAAGCCCTTCAACAGTCAGAAAAAATTGACTTCTCAAACACAGTCCAAAAGCTGTCGAAGCTGACAGTGACAGTGTTGAACATGGGGGTGACACTGAACACATGGAATGGCTGCTAAGGAAATCAGTTGCTGCTCTGTTCTGTGAGGTTGCATGTCTGACAGCACTAACATCAGTCCTCATGTCACTAATTGCAATGGAAGTAGCACTGTCTCCTTTCTTCAGCCAACACCCCAATCAGTGTAGTGGTTTCAATGCCTCACCCAAGGCAAGTTGATGTAGAAATAAATTCAATGTACCTCATTTTGCAGGGCCCTAGGGTCTGAAATTGCTATTCCAGTTTTCTTGATAATGATGGGCAAATCTTTTTTCTCTGTGTTTTCTCTTGATGGCTTTTTTAACGATAGGTGCTATCACAGTGAGTTGTCTGATGCTACATGGGCCACCTTTAATTTTTGAGGGAATGTCCTGCCAGGCTCTATCTCCACAAATGAGCCAATATTCTGCTGCTAAATGATGTGGGGACTCATCTAGGTCATCTACCCGTCAGCAGTTTCACCCTTAGGGGGCACTGGGGTAGTACAATTGCACCACAAACTGGAGTATCTGTCCTCAGGATGGTGGGGAGTAACATTCAACTGTGGATCTCCCTGGTACTGAAACTCAGCACAAGATTCCATCACCAATGAACCAAGAATCCCAATTCTTGAGGTTCAGAAGGTTCTTTAAGAAGATCAGGGGCCCAGTGATGTCAGCTGGTTATGGGATTGGTCTCGTTGGCAGCCTCACACCAATATTTGTCACGATTGGGTATTGGCTGCTCCTTGGCTGGCACAGGCACACCGACCAGACGGGTTGCAAAGGATTTGTCTGGGCTGAAATGGGTCAAACACACGGTGTCTGAGCCTGCTGACTTGGCTAAAGCAAGGCAAACATTCATTTTTGGTTGATCTACAGGCACGTATGCATGCAAAAGCAAGCAAGCAAAACCAACAAGTGCCAGTATATCATTTGATCAAGCTCCATGTTCCTGTTCAGCTGTTTTTTGGCAAAAGCTTCCCCATCTATTTCAGTTCTCAAGCAAATCTTTTAGTGCTTGTTTAGGGACTGGCCAACTACAGGACACTAAACTGTCCCTCTAACCTTCAATTTTTACAAATTTGGATATCTTAGAATTCTCTGGAACACAATGGACACCACGCTTTTGCTGAAAGAGCTCTATGATACAAACCATTTTCCCAGTCCAAAAATCAACATCAGACTCCAGAATTGTAGCTTTCACAGGTTGAACGGGGAACGCCTGGCATGCACCGTAGCTTCTCGTGCGGCTCACGTCTGCGTGCTCATTTCCCTGCTGGTGGAATTGTCGGTGTGCTCTTGTGTGTGAGACAGTTTCACATCCTTCACCAGGACCCACTTAGGTCCAGCACCTGTGCAAATACAAGCATACCCTTTGCCTCAAGTGATTAGTGAAAATGGTCCTTCAGTTTGTCCTAACTCAAGGTTTCTGATCAAAACTGCCGGATTTTCTTTCAATTTTTCCTGTGTGCTGTTTGAAAAGTGCCTAAAAATTGGAGGATTAGTTCCTGCAAATGAGCTATTAAAAACAAAAAGACATATAAAGCTTTGCTCAACCTCATCTGGGGTGTTGCTTGGGCCACTCCCCGTTTTCTTGATGTAGAATGGTTTTAGAGTGTGGTGCGTCCTTTCAACAATTGCCTGACCTGTGTAGGAATAGGGAATTCCAAAATGTGGCGAACACCCCAGTCCATCAAAAATGTGGCCAATTTTTGAGCTGTGTATATGGGACCATTTGTCAGTTTTCATCTTGTGGGGGATCAGTTTGGCGAGCTCTGGGCCCAGTGACACTGACAAGGACAAAAGCAAAAGACGAGAGGCGCTCTCTCTTCCCGGGACCAAAGTCCCACAGCTTTAATGGAGAACAGCTCCAGGAGAGAAAGGGAGTGTCCAGGAAAGGAAAGAGGATGTCCAGGGGAGGCAAGAGA
Source organism: Ammospiza caudacuta (assembly GCF_027887145.1). NCBI lineage: Eukaryota > Metazoa > Chordata > Aves > Passeriformes > Passerellidae > Ammospiza > Ammospiza caudacuta. The sequence continues at coordinate 4,211,305 of NC_080602.1, forward strand.
GTGTCCTCCTCGTGGCAGGAGACTGTAAATGCTCGGAGAGGGGGGCAGTAGAAAGGAACTGCCATAGTTCAGCATAATAAATCACCACACTGTAGTCTTCTGCATAAATTGCTGCACTTGTTGCAAACAAAATCCTGAAATCTCCCCACACACAACCGTGCAGTCCCAAATGACCACAATGTGTGAGAAAAATCATTCAACCCCCCTGTATACCCAAGCACCAGGTGTCACAGGGAGCACCAATCCCTGCAACTAGAAAGTCCACACACACAGGCTCACCGGGAAGGGAATATCTCTTTATGAGGGGACAGAGAGCTCACTCTTCTCAACACGACACACACCATACACCACATTGGCATCCACCCACATCATCTTCCTCAAACATTCACACACTGAAAACACAACCACAATTACAACACACAGGAAAAACAGCAGCAGTAAAACAGGATTTGCTCAATTCACCCCCAGAATTGCTAGCAGGTCCTTATTGACACAGCAAATCCTTTCTGCCATCAGCCAGACCCAAGCCCAAACTGCACAGGCGTACGTTGTGCACAGGACATCTCTGTGTGACTTGTGAACAGCCCTTCCCCTGCATACGCCTTAGGGTTACTTTATACAGAGTTAAACGTTCCTTTCTCCACAGTGCCAGCAGTCTTGTCTGTCCCCCACGAGGAGCAGCCGAGAGCGGAGGTGCCTCCAGGAAAGGAATGTCCTGGCAGCGCCCAGAGACGTCCAGAGCCCGGATGTTCTCGCTGGAGCAGGGAAGCGTTCCTGCCGCGGTCAGCAAATGAGGAGTGGAATAGAACTCCCCACAGTTAAAGGTAGGAGGTGGTGTGTTTATTACAGCCAGGCACAGGAGGAGTTGTCTCCTAAAGACATGTGTGAAGAATCACTGGCTCTCTCTCTCATCTCTACTCATCTAAAATATCTGACACATTCATATAAATCCCAAAAAACCTGACACATATTCATTAGATAACACTGCCTACCCTCCTTTGAATTAAAATGTATTATAATTGAGTCCAAAGTTCCTTCGCATTTCTGCAGTCTTTCACTTCAAATGGGTTGGTGGGTTTTAAAGTGGGGAATGGTCTCCTCCATTAGAAAGAGACGTCTTCCTCAATTTGACCTCTTTCCTTATGATCTGTTGGCAGGCTTTCACACCCCTTGGCTATAGTTGTAGTTTCGGGGCCCAGGTGCAGGCTACGCTCCTCTTCTTTGTCACAAAGAAATCCGCATCCCATCCCGCTTCTTTAAACATAGTAAAGACAGGCAAGTGATATATTACCCTAGCCTTAACTACCTTATCTGATAAAAATTAACTATCCCTTATTATTTCTACTCTTCTTGCTATACTCTTTCCCCCTAACTAAATCTTGCTAAAATTTTAACTCTTCCAGTTCTTTTAAATCCTGGATTCATGGCCTCATCTCACACACCAGCCATGTGTGAGCCGATGCTGTAACTGGGAAATTCCACTCCTGAGCAGGAGATCCCAGGCCTGGTTCTGAGCTGGAAGGGTGAGAAGGATGAGGTGCACGTGGTTTTGCTCCAGGGGATGTCCTGAAAGTGCACTGCCTACCTGCCTCTGCTGCCAAGCACCACGCTCCACCTCCTTCTCCCACTCAGCAGATTTTTAGGAATCCAGGGCTTGGTATGTATTATTTGCTACTGCAACAAATAGAATGAATTTGCTTTGCAAGCCCAGTTTTGTCCTGGGTTATTTTCTGCATGGGTCTCCTCCTGAACCTGGGACAATGACCAGTAGGGCCCTACAGGACACTCCTCTTGTCAGTAAATTCGGAGAAGTGATTTAAGTATCAAGAAGTCAATAAGTATCAATCAGTAAATCAAATAATTTGGGGGAATATTTAGCCTGTGAGTTTCAGCAAAGTATTGAATATGTCTTAGATCCATGGATACAAACTAGTAAGTGAGATTGCTGGGTGTGCACGTGTTAGGGAAGTGATTCCCCACACACCCAGTGCTGAGATCAAGGATTGCCTCTCTTCTAACCCTGAGCTGGCAGCAGGAATTGGGCCCTGCTCGGTAACGTTCATTTTGAAGACTTCTGTTGAGCAGGTAAGAATGGTCAAAATGAAATCTTTTCCAGCTGTTTCCCTTTGGTTTACCAGTTTGAGGGTTAAAATTCTGTGCTGCAGGTGTGCTGGGTGTGTGCAGAGCAGAGCAGCCCCAGAAACCCCTTGGCTTGCCCACAGGTTGTCATGCCTTGCTGCCAGGTGTGCCCAGCTGTGGCAGGAGAAGGAGCCCGCAGCGCAGTGGGCACCGTGCCCTGCCCAGCCGGGGCTCTCTGGCACAGAGCAGCAGCAGCGCCAGCGCCGTTCAACCCGCTCCTGCCTTGGCTTCCCCTGGCACACAGAAGCCTCTGGAAATCAGCAGCGCCAGCGGCGTTCCCAGCTGGGAGCAGCTGCTGCTGGCGGGCAGATGCTGCCAGTTCGACTGCTGCCAAAGGGGAAGAGAGGCAGAGATGTACCCGCACCGGAGCCCTGGGCATGTCCAATAAAGGTGCAAATATGTGGGGAGATTTGTTAGGAAGCATTTCAGCTGTGATGCCAACAGTGGCTTCTCTCCTGGTTCTGTGTGTTCTGGACGAGTAATGCAATGGTTGGGTCTGACAATTAAGAAGCAGATGTTATGTGGATGTTCAAATGAGTAGTGATTATATTGTAATATATCCTCCCATAGTCCTCTTTCCCGTCCCCCTTGTAACAGCCTGGGTAGTCAGGGCATTTGGGGAGGGCTGGCTTGTGACCAGCAGGCAGGGTGTAACAACACCTGACCTCCAGTCAGGATGCAGGAAAGTAATCTCCACCAATGGACAGCAGAGAAAGAGTTGACTGACAAAACTTTTGGAGGGGCTGAGGGTATAAAAGGCAGAGCATCCTTTTTGTAGATGAGCACGTGGCTGCTAATCACAGAGACTCCCAATGATGCGACTTTTCCTTATTCAGTCCTTTGTTAAGGTTTACTAAACCTTTAAATTTTTAAAGTGAGAGTCATTTCTCACACGTGCAATGCTGTGGGCCATTGTCTTGGTCTGGTTTCCTTTGCTTGGGTCCCATCTGAGTGCTCAGTTGGGGTACAGGCTGTAGGTGCTTGGGGCAATCCTGGAGTTCCTCTTGGATCCTCTGAACAACAGGGTTTGGCCCATGAGGGGAATTTTTGCTGCTTTGTGACAGATGAGAATTTCCCAGGCTCTTTTGTGTTTTCTGTAGGGAAGGTTGATTATTGCTTTGCATAAACTCACAGACCAACACAGAGCTGTCCCTTTGTGATGTCAGGGAATGGTTGCCCCATCGTCATAGTGGCATCAGAAGGTTGCATTGGTGCACGGAAGGCCTGAGTGTCAGAGCAGCCCTAGGCCTTGCTCAGATCAGGAGAACTTTCCTGGTCCAAGCATCTGTCAGTAGGCAGCTGCCCACTGACAAGAGGCTTGTTTTTTTAGCGTTTAGAAAAATTGCAGAAATGCCAATAATTAACCATCTGGCCACTGCAGCTTTTGCTGCATATGGCATTACTTATTCCATTTATTATTTCACGAATTTTGCACGTAAGTAGAGGCTTCCCTTCTGCTTATGTTAGGGTGTATCCTAACCTGGCTTTTGCATGTCTTCCTGCTCTTTGTTGGGGGCTGAGTTTCTGATTTTGAAACAGAAAGAGCATTAGGATGCCTCTGCTTTGGTAAAGCTCCTGTCAAGAGGTCCAGCTAAAAGGGGGTGTCTGTAGCCACAGGGGCAGCATTTGCAGGGGAACCTGCAGGGCTTCCGTTCCCTGCACGGGAGAGTCTGTGGCAGCAGAGTCTGTCATTTCCTCAGGTTGCTGGGAGAAGCAAGACACCTTTGAAAATGTAGACTGGCAGATCTTCTTTAAGGCTTTCGAAAGTTGTTGCCAGAATTCAGAGAAAGCTTCTTTCTTTTTAAATTTTGTCATGAAAGAATTTGACTAACTTGACCTTTTACTGAGTGCTAAAATAGTTGTTCCCTTTGAAAGGAAGTGCTGCTGTGCTTTAACCACAATAGAACTGCGGCACCTCTGGGGGATTTTGGGGAAGCTTTTCTGGGCAACTATTTCCTGCAAGTTAATCAGAATTAGTGCATGACACTGAGTGAAAAAAAAAAAGACATGAAGGAGAAGATTTCAGAAGCTGTCTTATGTGTTTGGTAGAACAGGAGCATTGAATGTTAGAAACACTTTGCATTTGCTTGATCATATTTGTATTCATTTCCTGGCTAAACTGCCTGCAGTGTAGGCACAACCAAGAATATTGTCCTGATCTCTTGCTGGCTGTGTGAATGAGATGTGTCTCCTGGAGGGATGTTGTGAAATGGGAAATCTTCTCTGTTTGGGTTGACTTGTTCTGTGGGATTCAGCAGCCCAGGCAGTTTTCTGACAGCATCTGGTTCATTTTCCCTTCCCACTACAGGTCACCTGAAGCGCGTATTCAGCAGCACTGAAGATCCTGAGGTGAGTGAGAAAGGAACATTTCATGTTCCTGGTGTTTAAGAATTGTAGAGGAAGATGTGAGCTTGGCCAGTAGCAGTAGACTGAAGAGGGCCAGCTAGGAAGGCCGAAAGAAAAACCATATTCATGCCTGAAACAAAAGTAACAAAGGCAGCGATAGATATTTTTAAATTTCCTTCTCAGAGTTTGAAGAACTAAAAACCTAGTTTTGAAAAGAGAACGATGCTTGCAGACAGCAGATAGGGAAAATTTAATTAAGAGCAATTTCCTGTACAGTTGAATTAGATCATTTTAATTTAAACAGAGGGACTTAGAATCCTATTCCTATCAAACTTTATGATATCTACTTGGAACATGAGGTGGTAGAACAGGAAGGCCATCTTGCAATGGTGCCTGCAGTATCTGAAGTGCAATGGGCACCTTTGTGGCTGGGGAGCTGCGTGGCCCAAAGGACGCAGGGCTGGCGGCCGTGAGCAGCTGGAGATGAGGCAGCGTGGGGCCAGGGGGCCAAGAAGGCCAAGGGCACGGTGGCTGTGCCAGCAGCAGTGGGGCAGCAGGAGCAGGGCAGGGAGCGTGGCCCTGTGCTGGGCAGCGCTGCGGCCACAGCTGGAGTGCTGTGTGCAGCTGTGGGCCCTGGGAAGCAGAAAGTCATGGAGGGGCTGCAGCGTGGGCACAGAGGGACAGGGGAGCTGGGCAGGGGGTGCAGCACAAGGCCAGGGAGGAGGGGCTGAGGGAGCTTTAGCCTGGACAATGGGGGCTCATGAGGGACCTTCAGGCAGACTTCCATAGATCCCTGCCTTGGATCCATAGAGCCAATGCTCAGCACGAGGGCTGTCTCCCTGCCAAACATCCCTTCACTGCATCCAAGTGCTTTAGACACTGGTGTGGGTAACACTTTCACATTTTGTTTGTTTATTTGTTTGTTTGCTAGAAGGAGAAGCCTTGTGCAATTTCTCCTTCTCCGGGGAGCTTTTCCTGAATCTCTCCTGGCCTTTTCCAGCCATGGCAGAAACTTTCAGGTTAACGGCTCCCGTGTCTTTTGGCTGCCCAGGGAATCAGTGTGTGTTGTGTTTGGGAACTGAGTAGGAAATCAATGCCCTTGCATTCCAGCTGGTGCTCAGAGATTAGAGGAGCTGGGAGGGGCTGGGCTGCATTTCTGATTCCAGCCACTTCAGCACCATCAGTGTGGCCGAGTCCAAGCGAAGAACTTGCCCGAGCACAGACGCACAAAGAGAGCCGTTCCCAGTGCAATGCTCTGGGTCTGATTGCATTCCATAAGGACCTACATGCTCCAGATTCCCCAAGAGTGTGGGTTACTGAAGCAACAGGAGAGCAAGTTCAGGATGGCTGCTGGTTGGGGCACTGCTGCCGAGTGCTGATGTGTGTAGCGACAGAAAGGACAGGATTGATTCAGGGTGACCCCCACGTGGCGAAAAATGTGCTTTCACTCTATGATTTAGAAGTTTAAACAAATGCTTTATTAAGCTATGTTATATTACACTGGTATTATATTAAAACTATACTAAAGAGATATTATACTAAAAACATACGAAAGAAAAACTCGTGACTGTCTCCACACAGCCTTTTATCTAATTATCTAATCAGTCTAAACAACTATCACTAAAATCCAATTAACAAATCACTTTCAGTAAACAATCACTATAACACATTCTTCATGTACTAAAAAACAAGAACAGCAAGGAGAGATAATAATTGTTTTCTCTCCTTCTATGAGTTTCTCACTACCTTCCCTTAAAAAAAACCTAGGAGAGAGAATTATATCTCTCTCCATTCAAAGAATGTAAATACTAGAGCACAGTAAAGAGAGATGATAAAAGTGAGATCTGTCTATCTATCTATTTTAATCTTCCTGGCTCTGCTCCAAAGCAGTGGAAGATGCAAAGCTCACCTAAAGGCATCCCTTCAGGAGAGAAGTAGAGACAAGTTCCATTGACTGATCCTGAGCAGGCAGAGATGTTTCCCCCTCCAGAGATTGTTGCTTTTTCCCGTCATGTTTTCCTACTCCAGCCTTTTCTGACCTGAAGCCTTCATTTGTCCTTTAAATTTTTGCATGTCTTAAGGGAGTGGAACTATCCCATGCTGTAGCTGGGGTCTGGTGACTCTGGTCATACATGCCATGCCATACATGACACATGGTTTCCTTCACTGGCATCCCCAGGGCTGTGTAAGTGCATTCGTTAATGGGGCCTTATGAGAAACTCTGTTACTGCTGGTCAGAATTCTCCGTGGACAAAAGAGGGAGAAGAAACACCTTGGTCCTCCTCCATATACTGAGGTGGCCATAGAGGTTCTCTGACTTCCATCAGAGATCTTTGCATGCATCCTTATCTCCTGAATGACCCGGTTTTCTAACAAGAGTGTGGATGTCAGGAAGGAGGAATGCTGGTGCAGGCCTGAAGGGAAGGTGAACTCCAGAAGTGTCTCTCACAAGGAGTGAGCTCACCCAGGAAGCCCTGCAGAGCCAGGATGGAGCTGTGGGACAGGGCGGGGAGTCAGTCACTACTGAAAGACAAACAGGACACGGCAGAAGCAGAGGGAGGCCCTCACCAGACCCTTGAGAAATGCCACCCCTTCCCTGTCAGCTGCCTGAGAGGCTGCTGGAGCTTCAGTCCCAGATGGCCCCTGATTGTAGGGCCAGGGTCACTTTGGAATCTGTGCCTCCCCTCGGGCAGAGAACGACCCAGGAGAGCAGCAGCACAGTGCTTTGGGAACGTGTGAGCCCAGCAGTCTGTGAGTCTTGGCCCACAAAGGGCGTATGGGAAGTTGAAACCCATCTTCTCTTGCTTTCTGTGCAGGTGCTTCTAGAGAAAGAGCAGGAGCACACTGCCTCATCTGAGCTGCCATGCCAGACTCAGGGAGAGCTGTTCCCTGCCCGAGGGCAGGAAGAGCAGCTCAGGCAGCAGGTGGAAGAGCCACAGGAGAATGGCCAGGTAAGCCTGACTGGCCAGGGCACAGAGGGAAGGGCAGAGAGAGGGGCATAAACCAGAGCTCTTGGGACTGAGGAGGCCAGGAGTCCCACAGGCAATGGAGGCACAGAGCCTTGCAATCTGCAGAGATCAGCCCTGGGACAGGAGGTTTGCAGGGGAGGCGGATGTGGGGAGGGAAGCAGAAAGAAGGGGCTGAATAAATGTGATTTTGAGGCTGCAAGAGGAAAAAAGCTGAGCCTGATGGCAGCTCTCAGTCCCTTGCTCTGCTTTTGTGTGTACAGAACATCAAGGAAGAGCCACAAGCAGAGCTGCCCGAAGCTCAGGGTGACATCATGGCAGTGAAGAGAAAGAACAAGGAAGACATGGGAAGAATTCAAGAGGAGAATCTCCATCAGCAGAGGGGCGATCAACAAAACCAGGTGAGTGAAAGAGTGGCAGCCACTCCACTCATGAAATATCCTCTCTTTTGTTTGTTAGAGAACATGAAGGAACAGCTGGATGCAGAGCTTCAGACAGCTCACAGTATGATCAAGGGAAGGCATAAGCGGCTGGAGGAAGAAATGAAAATCATCAGAGAGAAACTTAATCGCTTCCGTCAGTCTCTGCAAAACCAAGTGAGTGAAAGAGGGATGCAGCCACTGCAGTCACCAATCTGGTGGTTTCTGCCCTTCTTGCCTTTCCAGTGCAGAGCAGCAGGGAGTGGGGCCATGCCTCTGAGTGCCATGCTGCTGTAGTGTGTGTATCACAGTCACTCTGAAGGACATTTCCTGGTGTGCTGAATCTCAACTGCTGCCCTGGACAGTGAAACTTGTCCTTTGGCCTTTTGGCCAGCAGTCATCCAAATTGATTCCTGCTGGCCTGTTCCTGCTCTCCTTTTTTCTTGAGGTGTTTTTACAGTGGAACTTGGTGACCCAGATGGAGGATTGAAACAAGCTGTTGTATCCCCTGTCAATCTGTTCTTTGCCTTTCCTCACAGTCGATGACTCCTGGCCGACAGGGACAAGCTGTAGTGTCTGACTGCTTTGTTCTGTTTGACTTGAGGTGCAAGTGTTGACATCTCACCGGGCAGCCTGCGAAGACTTGCAGGGAATGTGTGGCAATGAAGAACCCCAAGTTAGGAGTGAGGCACAGGAACAGTGCCCACCAGAAATGCTCCAGGTCCAGCACATCATGGGCTCTGAACCTGCTGCTGCAGCAGCATCACCTCGAGGAAGCCCTTCTGTGAAACCTGGGAACTCAGGCTCGGGCACATCCCGGGAACAGGAGACTGAGGAGGAGTACCTGGAGCTGCTGGGTACGTCTGGGGTGTTTCTTATCTGAGGGACAGTGTGTTGTGTGCAGGTGTCAGCAGAGCTGTACCAAATGCTCCTCCTGAGCTCGGTGTCACAGGGCCATTTAGGACTCCCCAGAGGCAGTGCTGTGCTCCGGGGCAGCGAGAGAGCTCTGGGTGTTCCTGCTGCCTCTGAGGGCACCTGGGACTGGCTTGGGTTTGCCTGAGCTTCCCTCTCTGCTAAAGGCTGAAGCAGGGATTGTTCTTGGATCAGCAGAAGGCTGTGACCTAGCAAATGATCTAGGCAAGTCCTGTGTGCTAGTGGCCAAACTGAACAGAATTTTTAGCTTCCTAAATTCTCCTTAGACTCCTGACTTCCAACCAGTCATCACAGCAAAAAAACTTCACAGAAATAGACTGACTTTGGACTTTTGTCTTTTTGGTTGGGGATTTTTTTTTTGGGGGGTGGGGTAGGATTGCTTTTCTGTTGTTCATTTTTGGTGGGGGTTTTTTGTTGTGTTTTTCTCCATCCTGAAGGAGCCCTTCTACCCCACGTTTTACTGATGTCATTTTTATGACTGTTCCTGTTACCACTACTACATCTGCAGTTTATTTTCATGAGAATGCTATATTTTTGTCAAGAAGAGAATGCTATCTTTTTGTCAATAAGAACTACTTTGAAAGAACATCAGGTTACAGGACAAATAGAGAGCACAAGGTGTTTTCCATGTGCCCCCAAAGAAAAAACAGAGACTTTGATAACAAACTTTATTTAATCTTCTAGTTTTATGCTTATCAAGATGTGTCCAGGAGACACATCCAAGTGGCGTGATCAGATAAAACTGTACTGCGGGCATTTCTCAGGAGAGAGCCTCCAGCCCAGCCATGGTATATCCCTCATATCCATGGCACTTTTCCATACCTGATTCCCACTCTTTCCCATGACTCTTAGAATCCTACCCATTGGCCCAGGCCCTGCTCAGATCAGTCTCTAGGAAAACACATCAAGCCCTTTGTGATTCTGCAGCACAACCCAATGAATCTGCTTCTTGCCCGTAACAGCTGCCAGTGCTGTGCTCTCAGATAAGAGACCTGGTGGGGCTGAGACCAGAGCCCAGTGCATTCTGTGTCTGCCATCACCTGTTGGGACAAAAAGGGCACTGATCTGTGCCTGGGTGTGGCTGATCTCAAAGCCCATCCTGTTGTGTCCTGAATGGGGGCAACAGCTTGTCCGGGGCTCAGGCTCACTCTGGCTTCTTCCCATCAGTGCCTGTCAGTGCTCATGCTTGGGCTTTGCCAGCCTTGTTGTGGTCAGTGCCCTGTCCCTGAGGGCTGGAGGGACTGCAGAGGCTGGAGCCTTCCTTAGCTGGGAGAGGGGCAGCTTTGAGCTCAGCCTGCTCACAAACAGGTCAGGGTCCTGATGCTGAAAGCCCCGTCAGGATCGGTTACAGCTTGAGCTGCTCTGGTTTACAAATGGGACGGCATTCCTTTGGCAAACTGCTGGAAGGTGGGGAAGATGTCCTCCTCTCCTGGGATTGTATGTCCCTGTGCTTTGTTTCCTGTCAAGAGAACTCTTCAAAGGACTGTACAAATCAGTCTCTGTGCTGGCCACCTGTGCTGCAGGGCTGTCTGCCTGGTTGTGGTTGTTGTTACCCAGCCGACCACAAAGGGCTCAGAGCTCCAGGCGCTGGGGCTGCCTTTTGTATCTCCTGGAAGCTGGGATCTCTGCTTTAAAGTCAGCATCTTGCATTTTGTTTCCCTCAGGGAGAATGGTGAACACCACTGAAAATCCCCTGATGAAATACACGCATCTGAATTTTATTGGCAGCGGGTGAGTCCAACAGCAGTTACTCCTGTACAACCATGGGCCAGGGGTTTTTGGGGTGGAATGTCTATCCAGCGTGAAGTCAGGCCAGCTGCAAAGATGATCACACGGTGGGGATAGATTGTCCCATCTCTCAATGCTGCTCAGAATTTGTGAGTGGGCTCAGAAGGCATTGTCAGAGATGCCTTGCTACCGAGGTCTTGCCTGCATCAAGGAACAGGACCTGGAAGGTCTCCTTGTCTCTCAAGTGTGGGACAGCTCTGTGTTAATTTCTTTAGCATTTTGTGTATGTCTCAAAATCATACTGGCACACTAATGAAAAGAGAAGAAACTTGCTTGCCTGAAAGAGCAACCTATGCCCTATCAAAGCTGTGAGATAACAGTTCCCATGAACAATTCTTTCCCCTGGTTTGAAGAGGGAAACACTCTGTGGTCAGGATAGGAACCACACTGTTTAGACAGTGAAACCCAAGAGGAAAGACTAAACTCCCTTTAGAAATTGAACCCCAGTGCTTCAGGAACAGGCCCAGTGCCCATGCACTTGAGAGGAAAATGCATCATCTGCCTTCTGGCAGAGCCCTCCTGCATCCTGCAGGTTTTGACACTTCCAGCAGAGATCTCCTGTGTGGGCTGGCTTTCACTGCAAGATCTAAACAGCTTCTCCTTTCTCTGCTTCTGTTTTGTTTCTAGGACTTTTGGAGATGTTTACAGAGCACTCGACAGTGCCACAGGAGGAGAGGTAAATGTCAACAGCCCCTGCAGGCTCTGCTGCACTCGAGGGCTTTCCCCTCTGGTGTGAGCTGTGGCTGGAGCTTTGGGCAGAGCTGTGCTGAAAAGGCACAAGAAGCACAGACTGGTGCCAGCCCACAGAACACATTTGGGACTTTGTCCTCCTCAGCTGCCAGAAGGAAGGCACGGAGGGCAGCGGTTCCTTTCAGAGAAGGACGCGCTCACTCGCTCCCCATTGCTAAAACAAAGGTGGTGCCTGCGAGCACCTCACTGCTCTTTGGGGCTGCAGCTTCAGAGTCCTGAATTCTCATTTCTGGCTGCCAGCAAATCCATCTGAAAGTTACTGGTAGTTCCTTAGCCACCTGCAGTGCTGCACTTGGGAACTGCACGTAGGGAGAGATCTGCAAGGCGTCCCTGAAAGCCCTAAGCCCTGCCCATATCACAAGATGTATCCACAGAGTATTAAGGCATGGATTCCTTCTTCTGAGTCCCAAACAAAGCAGCAGAGAGTGCGGTCAGAGGTTTTTGGGTGATAACTGAGACACCGCTGTTACCAAGTGGTCAAGGCCAAATGTCAGTGGCCCCACATGCCCTGTAACTGGCTCCCAAGGGAGCAGAGAAATGGGCTGTTGGAATGTCAGTTCCTGATTACTGCAGTGCCTAATCACAAGGCAGTTTGGCACAGCTCAGCTGTGTCATTGCAAAATCACTCGCTCCACGTGCCTTGTGGTCTCGTGCCACCAACCTCTCAAGTTACTGATTTTCAATGTCATTTTAGGTGGCAATAAAAAAAATAAATCTTCAAGGAGTGAGGAGGAAGGAGCTAACCTTTAATGAAATAATGATCATGAAGAGGTATAGGAGTCCCAATGTTGTGAATTATTTAGACAGGTGAGAGGTCATGGTCTTATCTCATGGATGTGTGCTTACATAAAGCAAACATGAGAGGTTCAAAACCCACTTTGGTCAGTGGCAGCAAGTAAAGCTGTTAATTTTTATTTATTCATATTTCTCTCCTCATCTCCAATGGATGAGAAGAGAGTGCATCTTGTCTGCATGAGTCTTCCCTGGCACAGCTAGTTTGATAATTACTCCAAAATTATTCAAAACCTGGATCAGCTGTATCTTCCTAACTCAATAGCCTCAAAGTTCATTGCCTCCACATTTATTTGGGATTGATTTTTTAAAGTTTCTTAAGTGCAGATGAACCATCCTAAAGTGGATTTCCCTTGGATTGTTGCCCCTCTTTGCCATTGCTCTGCATGCCAGGAAGACTAGGTGCTTATTTCCAGAAACACCATGCCTGACATGTTTTTTATCTGGGCTGTTTCTAACTGCACTTTTCATTTGCTGCCCATCTAAGACATCTCCTTTTTCACAGATGTGTCTTTCTCTTTGAGACTGCTCAGATTGCAAATAATGCACAGCCAAGAGGGAATGTCTATTCCTTTGATTCTGTCCTTGTCACAAAGGCATCTGGAAATAAGAAACCTGGAAGCAAAAAATCAACGTAGCCATGCATGTTCATCTCTGCCTGCTTGTTTCCTTCTTTCAGCTACCTTCTGGGCGAGGAACTCTTGCTGGTTATAGAGTACATGGATGGAGGTGTCCTGAGCGACATCGTCAGCCAGACCTGCCTGTCTGAAGATGAGATGGCAGCCATCAGTCGGGAGGTCAGCAATCCCAGCTGTGTTTCCAAGGGCTTGGGCAGGATTGTCTGGGAAACAGGGGCTCAGAACAGGAGAGGTTTCTTGTGCCGAGCTTTGTTTCTGTGTTGCTGGTATGCTATGGGCAAGTAAAAGCATCTCAAGTGAAAGGCCTGCCAGTGCCCCTGCACTCCCTGTACTCAGTGCCAGTACTCTTATCTCCTGCTGTTGTATTCTCGCTCTGTCTCTTGTATTTGTAGTTGCTGTTCTCCACCTTGTCTCTCTAAATGTTTGCCTGGAGTCTGTCTTCACTGCATTCCTTGCCTGTGAAAGCAAAGGTGCTGGTGGCAGGATTTGAAACAAACAGCAAAGAAAGAAGAGAGAGACTCGTTTCTCTCAGTGCTCAGCTAAAAAGGATAGGAGTGCAGCCAGAATGCTCTTTGCTTCTGAGCACATGCGCTGCAGCAGGAGTCATCCTGGCTGGTTGGCAGGGGACAGCCTACAACAGCAGGTGCTGTTGCTCTTTCAAAAGCTGACGTGCCTTTCCTCAGAAAGGTCCTGCTCTGCAAGTGTTGGAGCAGCAAGCTCTTCCTCTCAGTGGCCATTACTGTTCTGCCAGTACTCCCCATTCCCCTGGAGAGGGAATCTTTTAGATTCTTTGTTTCCTTTCTTGTGTGATGAAATCACATCACTCATTTTTGCCCTTCTGTTTCTGTTTTCTCGCTCAGTGCCTGCAAGGACTGGATTTTCTTCATGCAAACGATGTGATCCATCGAGACGTGAAGAGTGACAACATCCTTCTCAGAACCGACGGTTCTGTCAAACTGGGTCAGTATATTCTTGGTCAGGTGCAGCGTTCCAGGGATGTGGGTGTGGGGCTGCTTGGCGTGACTGCCAGCTCCCCAAAAATGGTGCTGGTGGCAGTGCAGGGACCCCTGCTGCGAGCTGAGGGCACAGTTGCAACGTGCACAGAGGTAGAAGGAGCCACAAGCAGTCAAGAGTGGCCTTGCTCTGTGTGTGTCCCTTCCAGAGGGAGGGAGTTACAAGTCTAAAGTTTCCAAAGAACAAAAGCCACTGCTAGAGGCAGTGTAAAACATGGGGGGATTTTTAAAGTCGCCAATGCCAGGAGATTCAACAGAGCAATTTCAAACTTCTGGTGGGGAATTCTTTTGCTTGCTTTCCTAACTGCACAGAATTCAGATAAAACCAGTATTTTGTTTTCTCCTCAGCTGATTTTGGCCTCGCTACTCAGCTCACCCCTGAGCAGAGCAGACGGTGCTCGGTAACCGGGACTCCTTGGTGGATGGCGCCTGAAGTGGTGACAGGTCAACCATATGGCCCCAAAGTGGACATATGGTCTTTTGGAATTGTGGGAATTGAAATGATAGAACAAGAACCTCCTTACTTGGGCGAAAGTTCTGGCACGGTAAGGAGCAAATACTCACTAATCCCACTGTCTTTCTCACCTGTCCCATGTCCTGTGTGCCACTGGACAAAATCCCATTGCCATCTGCTGGAACTACTTCCACCAAGGTCCCCTCCTACAAATGTCCCTGCAACACATCAGCATCTGCTGGACTTTTGGTTGCATCAGTGGGGGAACTCAAGCCTTACCACATGCAAACAAACTCCAAACAAACTCCATTCTCACTCAACACTTTCCTTTGGGTTAGTGGTTCCAGTTCTTTTGTCTGTGTAGATGGCCTTAATAACAGGAAAAAAGCATCTTAAAAGTGTTGTTATCTTTCCAGAAATGAAGGAAGGATACCCAAACCCAACAAAGTTTCTAAAACCGTGGTCTTTAGAGAGGAACCTAACCCTGTGTGCAGTTTCTTCTCACTGGGAAACATGGGCATGAGGGTGTAATGCACAGAGTCTCTTCTGCTTCTTGTGCAGTGCTGCTGAAACACTCAGTGACCGTGTTTCTCTCCTAGCCCAAGCAACATTCTGCACGTCACCAAGCCAGAGCCTGGTGATGTGGAGAGCCTGCCAAAACCTCCTGTTTGTTTCCTGGCACTTTCTGGCATGGGCCTACCATTAATGCATTGACTTGAGCAGCCAAATGACTGGAGGGTGTCCATAGGGATGGAACCTCTCCTCCTTCTGACCTAGACAATTTTTCTTTTGCTGCAAAAATGGGAAGCTGAAATTTTCAGACTGCTGAGAGACAGAGCTGCAAGTGGCTCCTGTGTGCCCAAGCAGGCATTTTCATCCCAATACATTTGTGCAGGCATCTTAATGTGTCTGTGTTGAAGAGGAGATTGTAAATGTTTGTTTCCCTACCTGGCTATTAACTGATGGATTTTCTTTCTTTTCTTCCAATTCCCATTGTTTTCAAGAACAGCACAAAAAGCTTGATGAGTTTTGTTCTAGGGCACGTGCTCTTAAAGGACCAACAAGCACCACAGAGATGCCTTTCATGTACTAACCCTTGAAATTAGCTAGTATAGCAAAGTCCCTCTTCCAAAAGCCCTCTCAAGCTGGCATGAATCCTCAGAGAAGCAAATGTCCTTTTGCTGATGTAGTTCCCACTAACTAGGTCAGGCATTGAAATCAGCTGCCAAGGCAAGATCTGCAGGATGGTGGAAAAGCTGTGGCTGCGTCGGGGTTTGGGTTTTTGGTTGGTAAAGGAAAGTCATCTCTGGGTCTGTGCCAGGGCAGAAACTGCCACTGAAGAACAGAGGTTAAACAAAGGGATGTGGGAGAGCCTTAGAGATGTGAAAGCAGGAGGTGGAGCCTGGTGTCTCCTTTCTCTCCAGGCTACATACCTGATAGCCACAGTAGGGACTCCACAGCTGCGGCAGCCCAAGCTCCTCTCGGCTTTGCTGCGTGACTTCCTGAGCTGCTGCCTGCAGACAGACGAGGAGCAGCGCTGGTCTGCCAAGGAGCTCCTGCAGGTAAAATGTGAAGGGGCTGCAGGTGAAACAGGCTCTGAGGGATGGGCTCCTCCTCCACTCAAGCCCAAGGCAGCAGATGAGCCCCCTTCCTCCTCACCTCCACTCTTGCTGCTCTTCAAATGAAAATGGTGAGGAATCCTAGACTGAGCTGGGCTGGCAGGGCCCTGTAAATGTCCTCTGGTGCAAGTGTCCTGCAATGAGCAGGGACATCTTTAAAGAGATCAGGTTGCTCAGAGCCCTTTGCCACCGGAGCCGGAATGGTTGCAGGGATGGGGCTCCTACAAGCTCTTGGGGCAAGCTGTGCCAGGGTGGCACCATGCTCCGAGTAAACAAGTTCTTCCTTAGACCTACTCTGATTAGGTGCCCTTAGTGTTTAAAAATATTTGTCCATATCCTATTGTAACTGGTCCTGTTAAAAAAGATGTTCCCCACTTTCTTCAAAGCCACTGTGAAGTCTTGGAAAGTGGCAATAAAGTCTCCCTGGGGCCTGTCCTTCACAAAACTGAATAACTCCAGCTCCCTCTGCATTTCCTGTGAGGAGAGGTGCTCTGTCCTCTGACTGTGTCTGTTGCCCTCTTTTGTGATTTGGTGGAGTGTTCAGTTTTATCTAATGGCAAAAGAATTGAAGCAGAGCAATGCAGGGTACAGAGACATGAAATGGTGGTGGAGGAACCCAAGGAAGCCAGTCCCAGCCTAGGGGTCAGAGATTTGGCTGTGGGCAGGAGGGGCTGTGGGGGGCTCACTGTGAGCCTCTGAGGGGCCCTGGTTGGTGCCCCCCAGCCCACCCTCAGAGGTTTCTGCCACGCAAACAGGGACAGCTGGGAGGGACTTGTCCCAGCCCCATCTGCTGCCTGGCACGCTCAAGCAGACGGGAACTGTGCCAGGGTTACTGCCAGGTTGTGTGGCAGAGAGGGAACTGCAGGGCCCAGTGCCACTGGGCTGGCCCTGCTGGGAAGGAAGGTGCCATCCAGCACACGAGGGGCAGGGCATGGAAAGGCAGACACTGCTTTCTGTCCCTGTGGGAATCAGCACAGTGCCTGTCTTTCAAAGGCAGGGACCTATGTGAGTCATTGGAGTTTCCTGAAAGGAAGAAAACCCAGGGACAGAAAGCGCCATTTCTAGAGCACTGGCAGGGCAAAAATCCCAGCATGATGAAGACATCACAATAAACAGATGAGTGGGATTCTGGGCCAGGTTTGCCTGTGATGGCAAGGTCTTGCACATTGGGGATGACTGGGGAGCAGATGGTCCCATTGCTCCTCTTTCTGGGTCTTTCCAGCAACTTGATGTATCCTGATTGAGTCCCTGAAACAATGAGCTTGGAAAGTAATGGTTCACTGTTCTTTGTTGTATTTTTTTTTCCGGTGGACAGCATCCATTTGTAACTTCAGCCAAGCCACCATTCATCCTGGCACAAGTCATCAACTCAGTGAAGAAGATGAATAACCCTAACCCTAAACTCTAAACCTAAAACCTAACCCTAACCTTAAATGCTAACCCAAACCCTAACCCTATCCCTATCTCTATCCCTTACCCTTTCCCTTACCCTTTCCCTAACCCCAATCCTAAGCCTAAGCCAAAGCCTAAACCTAAACCCAAACCTGAACCTAAATCTAAATCTAAATCTAAGCCTAAGCCTAAGCCTAAGCCTAAACCTAAGCCTAAACCTAAGCCTAAGCCTAAGCCTAGCCCTAACCCTAGGAGACGAGAACATAGCAATCATGTCAAGATGTTATCTCTGTTACCAATTTAGAGTAGGATTGTAGAGTAGGGTTGCTAAAGAGATTTGAAGCATAGAATTATAGATTAGAGTTGTAATTAATAAAGTTTCTGAAACATCAATTCACTTGGAAGATTCTCCTCCTTCTGACCCCTTCAGAAAATTCAACATTTTTTTCTGAATTACCAATTGTTTTTTATTGGTACTAAGTCACACATATGGCTGTTTTTGTATGGTTTCATAAGTGAGGAGGCCTCTTCTTCATTCATCCTCTCCAGACCGCACTGCCTTTGGAATATGACCCACTGGCTGGTTATGGCGCAGCTGTGGTATTTCTAGTTGAGGCAGAAAGGGCAATGGCATTTGAAGGCAAAACCAAAGGAAGAATGAGGCAGCCCAAACACCCTGTGCAGATGCAGGCCTTCAGCTGTGACTGGAGAGCAATGGGGTTCCTGCCACTTGGATTTGTATCCCTAAATGCAATAATCTCTTTGGCTGGAGGAGAGCCTTGCTCAAGTGAGAAAGCAGAAAGATCAGAGAGGGTGCTCGGGAAGGTCTCCTGTGGCGCAGAGCTGTCAGCGCCTGTGAGGTGAGAGCGGGCCCGGCCTTGCCCGGGCTGGAGCCCCAGCAGAGCCCCGGCAGAGGCCGGAGCAGCCTGAGCCCCGGCAGAGGCAGGCTGGAAGGAGGCCCTTGGAGCTGCAAGAGGCAGCAGCCGGGCCCTGGGTGCCTCTTGCTGGGAGCGGGCGAATCCTCCGCTCTCAGAGCCCAGGTGGCAGCTGGCTGCTGCCGAGGGGAAGCGCAGCCGTGCTGGGCACAGCCCGGCCTGGAGGCCATGGCCGTCTGGAGTGTGCCCAGGAGCAGAGAAATGCCAAGGGCAGCCGCGGGCCGCTGGGCTGGCTGAGGATTCCTCCTCTTCTGCCGGCTGCCCTGCAACTCCTGGCAAAGGCCAGCAGTGTGTGCAGCACTCTGGGCACCGGGGCAGGGAGCCGGGCTGCTCGGCAGGCTGGAGCACAGGGCAGCTCCTTCAGGCCCGGCACTTGTGCCAGGGAAGCGAGGCCAGCGTGAGGCAGGGACAGCTTGGCAGGGCCCATCTGCAGGAGCCAGCGCCTCACGCAGCTCTGGGAGGAAGCGCCTGCAACCCTGCAGTTCTGCACTGAGCCAGAGCAAAGGTGTGAGATGCAGCGTGTTTGGCAGAAATATTCAGGCCCACCAGGCCGGCCTGCTTTGTGCTCTGTGGTGCACAGCAAGCGCTGTGCAATGCAGCTCTGAGCTGCTGGGAGAGAGGCAGTCGGGGATGTGCCTGAGGTGAATCAAGGGGTTAGCTGAAAATGTAAGGAGGATAATTGAAAAGTGAGGATGAGTCGAGGGGCCAGCTGGGAATAGAATTGGGATAGTAGAAGATTGCATATTTTAGTTAAGATTTTAAAATGAGGTAAGAAGCTAAGTTAGTAATACAGCTAGCAGAAATCATGTGCCTTAGTTAAAGCGCAGCAAATAGATTAGGAACATAAAGCTAGGAGTGACAGGGATAGAGGAAGCATTTGTGAAGAAGCTGAGACCATAGAAAGACCTTGCCTTAAGAGTAATTGAACCAGGCTGGTTTTGTCCTGCCTGTAGCTCTGAGCAGGGGTCAGCAGAAGGGAACATGCAGCTCTTGGGCTGGAGCTGAGCTGGAGACCCGGTGTGACAAGCACTGGTGGCCACCATCCCCCTGGTTTTGTTTGTATGGTTCATGGATGGCTGGGGCCCTGGGCAGAGCCCTGACAGCCTGGTCTGACCCCAGGGAAGGAGAAGGAGCCCCTGGAGAAGCTGTTCCAAATGGGGCTGGTGCTGGAGACACCAAGGACAACCTCAAAGATGACAATCTCTTCCTTGGCCTGGCCAGCTGAAGATGATGGACTTGGATTCTGGCACCTTCTTCAAAGCCAGGCTCCAGGTCCAATTTGCAGGTGAGTCTATAGGCAGGGGGTTGCTCCCGGATCTGGGCATGGCACAGCTGGGCACCAAAGGTTCCCCCTTTGCTGGGGCAGATACAATGAATTCTTCAGTCAGCTGCCCAGCTGCTTTTTGGCTCTGGGCAGCTGCTGAGGGCTGGATGTGCCGTGGCTGGCTGCAGGCTGGGCACATGTGCTGCCCTCCTGCTCTGCTGCCAAAGGCAGCAGGGATGGGCAGCTCTGGGCACTGCCAGCATGGCCTGGGCACCGCAGGCCTTGGCACAAGGGCACAGGAGCCCTCAGCTGACGGGCGGTTTCTGCTTTCTCTCCTTGCAGCCGGGCTCTGCGGCTGCTGAGGCTGCTCTGGGCTCTGCCAGGGCTCAGCTGGGCTCAGCCCTGGGCCCAGCTGGGCTGGCTCTGCCCTCACATTGCTCTGACAGCTCTGCATCAGACGAGCCCGTTGTGAGCACAGCGCCTGAGCTTTCTGCTTTGGCAGGTGAGTGAGACTCTGCTGCAGGCCCAGAGATTGCAGCTGGGGACACACATCCAACTGGCAAGGACCCAAACTCTCCATAGTAGCAGCTGAACGCCTGGATCTGCACAGGGTGTTTTGTCTGTCCCATTCTTCCTTCTTTATTGGCTGGAATTGTGCAATTGCACTTTCTTCCTCCTCTAGAAGTGCCACGAGTGGGCCAAAGCTGGCGAGTGGGCCGTGCTCCTGAGGCAGTGCAGTCTGGAGCTGGTGGATGGAGAATTGCCCTTCTGCACTTCCACACCAGAGCAAAAAGCTGTCAGAGGGACTTTGTGACTCTAAGAAATCCCTGAAAGTTTCAATGGGAATGTTCCGCTCATTCCCAGGCTGAGAAGGAAGGTCGTCTTGTAAAGGATTTGGGCTTTGAAAGAGTTTCCATTCCCAGTCCTGCTTGGAGCTGGAAGGGCACAAAGCAACTTCCTCTTGCCTCGACCACAATTTAAAATAACAATATTGGAAACAATCCCCAAAAACTTTTTAAAAAGACTGCTGAGGTCAGTAAGATGGATCCATGCCATCAGCACATTTACAAAGTAAATAACTTTTCTTTTCAAAAGATCAGTTGCCTCTTAATTCAAAGTTAGAGATGACTTTTCACTGCACACTTGGGGTTTTTTCACACTTTCACATTTTATATAGTTTTTGATTACTTTTTCCTTTTTTTTCCTTTCAATAGAAAACATGTCCTATCAAAGGAACATCCTTTGCTCTTGGTTCCCGTGTGGAGCAGCTCCCTTCCTGCTGGCTGAGCTGCTCAGGCAGAGCCCAGCAGCTCCTGGCCCTGCAGGGCTGAGGCTTTTTCCCGTTGCTGGGCACAGACTGATGGAGCAGCACTGCTGAACACGGGCACACAGAGGGACCAGCAGCAGCTGCCTTTGGCCACCTGGGGCTCCAAGGCCCAAACTCTGAGCAGCCAGGGCTGGAAGAGACTGGCAGGATCTGATCCCTGACTCTGGGCAGACAGGGCTGCACAAATGACCCCACAGCAGCAGCAGCAGCAGCAGCACATGGAGCTGACTTTGAGCACAGCCCCTGCCCCTCTTCCCTCCCGTGTGCAGCGGTGTCACAGCAGCCTGAGGCACCTGGGAGCCCCCAGGGCCAGCAGGGACTGGAGATGGCAGCCCTGGGCTCCTGGAGGCTGTGCAAGGAACGGAGCTGGGCATTCCCTGTCCATGGGGAGCTTCCAGATGGAAAAGGCTGCTGTGCCCAGGCAGCTGCAAGGGCACAGAAAGGAGGCTCTGGAGTACTGGATCTGTGCCAGTGCCACAGTCCTGGGCAGCAGCCAGCGAGCCCTGGGGGAACAGAGGGCACAGCAAGAGGGACAGAAGCAGGCAAGGGCAGAGACTGGAGAGAGCCAGGCCTGGGAGCAGGAGCAGCTGCTCCATTGCACTCTTGGAGAAAGCTCTTGGCTGGTTCAAAGCGCTGAAAGGTGTGAAGGGCAGAGAGGAGGCCACAGCAAACAAGCTCCTGTTTGCACAGCCTCCCCTCTCCGTGTCCCAGAAGGAATTGCATGGACTGTGTTCTTCTCTCTGAGCCGTCTCGTTCACCATGAGCAGCTGAGCACCAGGAGCTGAAGGAGCTGAAGCCTCAGGCCACAGGAGCTGGGCAAGAGGGAACTTTTGGAGCAAAGTAATGCTGCTAAAATAGACCCAGCTGAATGCAGTGGATAGAATCATGGAATCACAGAACACAGAATCCTTTCTGTTGGAAAAGCCCTCTGAGCTCAGCCAGTTCAGCCGCTCACCCAGCAGTGCCAAGCCCAGCACTAAACCACGTCCCTGAAGTGCCAAGGCCTGGACACCAGCCCTGAGTGAGGCCTGGACAGCAGGCCCTGAGCCAAAGGTGGCCTCTGGATGAACCTTCCTAGCAAACGTTATCTTTGTATCTGCTCCCTAATGAAATATGCATGGTCATTAGCACTGAGATAGATGTAGCCACTCATTAGTGAAACGTGGATTGACCTTTGTGTATTTAGAAGCCAGACAAGGCCATGAAATCTGACATCTGGCCTTGTTTGGGGCTGTATGGTCAAAGTCAGCTCCCTTGGTTCCTCCTTGAGCCCTGGCCAGGCTTTGGGAGGGACCCAAGAGGAGGATGAAAGCAGATGTTGCCACACTAGCAGTGCTGTCAGTTTGTTCATTCAGCACTGTCAGAGCTGGGCCCTCTCCCAGCGGGGTTGGAGCCTCACCTGGGGCTGGAGGCACCTGCAGGAATTCCCAGTGCCCAGGAGTGGCTCTGCAGCCCTTGGCTGTGACAGCTTCCCCAGCTGCTGTGTGGGTCTGGGGGATGGTAAAGGCTGAGGGTAAATGCTGCTGGATCTTTGTTAATCACTGCAGGCAATCTTTGGTGGGGATGGTTGGGTGCATTGCTGAGCTGCTCCTTTTGTGATTCTTTGCTGCTCTGAGCTGCAGGAAATGACACTGATTCCTTCAGCTGGAGTCTGTATCTCTGGTGCTGACCCTGCCCACTGGTAAAACAAAACTGGCACAGTCTGGCCAGATGCCAACAAAATGTCATTTGTTCAATGTAAATGTGAGGAATCAGTCCCATCAGAAATTGCCAGCTGGGAAGCCCTTCCCTGGAGTTCCCTGGCTCTGGAGTGGGCTGAGGTCGGAGCCCCTTGTGAGCAGTGGGGCAGTCGGGTAAAAGAAGCTGCACCCCTGGATGGCTTCAAGTGCATCCAAAAATTGCAAATGGAAAAGGAAAACACCTTGTGGGTTTGGGCAGACAAAGATGAATTTGTTGAGAGTACATAGGAAACAGCACTTTCAGAAGGAACAATGATTATTGGAATGCTCCCACATGGAGCAACAGAAGGTTTTAATCTTGAGCTAATATGCATTTGTACAAGTGAAATATTGATATAATAAATATCTATATACATATTTATAGTATATAAAGACATATATATATATATTAATATATTCACATATATATGTGAGTATATATGTGTATACACATATGTGTAAAAAATATGTATATATTTTTTATATTGTTTAACACATCCTGCCAGACCCTGTTTGCTCTAAGGGCCCCTGTGGAAAATGCTCTGATCCACGGGGCTCCGTGTGAAGGCTGCTGTGACACTGAGGGACTTGCACAGGAATTCCATCCAGGAGCCTGGGTGCCCCTCAGGGACTGGGACCCGGCCCCTTCCAGCCAGAGGGGAAAGGGCCCCCCAAGCCTTGTTAGCCACAGACAGCATGGGAAAGCTGAACAGCAAAGGACCTGGGGGCATTATTCTGGAATTAAAAAGGTGCCAGCTCCATGGACAACAGAATTCTTGTTCCTAACTCGAATGAGATTGAGAAAAAATAATGAAGAACGGTGTCACTAAAGTACTACTGATGTCTGTAAGGTGTACCTTGATAGTCAGCCAGAATCTTTGTCTGCCACAAATACCTCTGGTGTTTCACCAAGGGATTGGTCATCAAAATGTAATGATGGGTTATGATGGATTGTTGAGCTTCTTTTGTAATTCTTTGCTAATGATGATGTGCTTTGCTGAGCTTATCCTTTTGTAAATCTCTGCAGCTGTGCATGATATAAATGACACAATTCCTTAACTTGGTGTCTGTGTCTTTGGTAGTGACCCTGCCCACTGGTGAAACAGGGCCCCCTTTTGCCTAAGTGTTACCTGGGAAGGCAAAAGCCCTCCCTCCAAAATTCCCCCCTTCCTCCCTGTTCCCCCCTTCATACCCTGAGCATGATGTGCTCTGCTCTGGGCTATGCCGGGGGTCAGTTTGGGTCCCCTGTCCTGGCTGTGTCCCCTGCCCAGCTCCCCCGCAGCCCCAGCCCCTCCCCAGCGTGGCTGGACGAGGGGCAGGACAGGCCTTGGCTGTGCTACAGCTCAGCAAGAACAAAACCATCTCTGCGTGCTCAGCGCTGTGCTCAGCACCCGGCCCAGCAGTGTCTCAGTGCCAGGGGCTGTGCCCTCAGTCCCTGCCGGGGGTTTCCATGGCAACTGCCAGGCCAGGTGACCCAGGTGTCCCCCCCAGTGCCGGTTGCCATGGAAACAGTGCCCAGCCCTGCCCCTTTCTGTCTGGCTGACCTGGCCTTTGGCCCTGGCAGTGCCGGTGGCTGCTGGTTCCTGGTGCCAGAGCGGCCAGCGCGGCACAGGGCAGGTGGCCATGGCACAGCCCCCAGCAAGGGATCCCCTCTGGCTCTGGGCACTGACACCAGCCCTGAGCAAGGGCCCAGGGCAGCTTTCCATGGCCACCAACCATCACAACGGGTCCGGGCATTGGTTGCCATTGCACCAAACCAAGGACCGGTCCCCGTGGCCGTTGCCATGGCACCTGGTGGCACCAACGAGTGTCACTGCAATTGTACCTGGAACAGCCCTGGCACCGCTTTGTCCCAGGGTTGCCATGGCAGCCAAGGGCAGCAACAGCTCTGCAGGCAAGTGGCCATGGAACCTGGCTGCAGAAATGGCTCCTTGGGCTGGTTTCCAAGGAAACCTGAACTGATGGGGGTTGCCATGGCACCCAAACCCAGCAGTGGGGTCCTTGCAGTGTCCATGGCAACAGTCCCTTGCAATGGCACCACTGCATGTTGGGATGATGATGCACCCTCACAGCTGGCCCAGGGCAGGTCTGGAGTGCTTCTGGTGGCAGCTTGGGCTTGGCACACAGTTGAGGAGGATGTCTGTTTGCAATGGGGAAACTCAGGAGTTTTAGATTGCTTCAAAAACAAATGAAGGAAAATCCCTCTTTGGCTGTGTGCAGCCACTTCTCCAAGCAAAGCAGGTTCCAGGTGAGTGAGGAGAGAGACCATGGGCTTGGGCAATATGAAGCAAGGTTGTCCACACTGGCTCAGAGCTCAAGGCACCACTTCTCTGAGCAGGCCAGGGCTCCTTAGGAGAGTCCCTGGATCAATATCAGTCACTGAATGCTGCAATCACCTCTTGTGTAATAAGAACAGCAATAAAAAGACACCCTTTAAAATAGGACTACATATTTCCTGGAAGCTCTTTGAACTATTTCTCCATAACTGTCAAAGGAAAACCTCCTAATGAACTACACTGGAGCAGAGGGAAATCAAGGCAGAGCCAGGGTTTGTCAGGACTTGCTTGATCCTCATGAGCCTCACTGTGCATTTGGAGTGAGCCCTTGAACCTCAGGGCCTGGGAGGAGATTGCACAAACCTTGCCAGGAGTCAAAGGCAGAGGAAACACCCCAAGTGTCTCCAGGCATTCATGGCTCCCTCTGAGGTCCCTCTCCAACACAGGCTCCTCATGGACTCCTTGGAGGAGAGAATTTGTGGCCAGGATGGCACAAAAACCTCTCAGACAGTGTGGAAAAGAAAATCTAAAGTACCTTCAACACCTTGAGTGTCTCAAAGCATTAATGAGCCCCATTTCGTGTCAGTACAAAGCTCTCCAGGGACTAATTAACGCAGATAATTGGGGCCATGATTGGACAAATATCTCCCAGAGTCTATCCCAAGGGAAACACCAAATACCTTAAAAGAACTGAAGTACCTTGAAGCATTTATGAGCCCCACTGAGTGGTGTTACTGACAAAGCCTCTCTAAGGACTAATTGCAACACATAATTAGAGGCCATGATTGCACAAAGCTCTCAGAGACTCCAAGGCAAAAGCAAAACCCAAAGTCCTTTGAAAAACCTGCAGTCCCTGGAAGCATGAAGGAGCCCCCAGGACCATTCCTGAGCAAGGCTCCCCAGGGACTCCTTCCAGCAGATCCTTGAGGCCATGGGATGTGGGCTAGGGGAGGATGCTGAGGGCAGGACAAGGGGCTGACAGTGCCCAGCCTGGCTGGGGCTGTGCCAGGAGGCCCCCGTGCCTCAGGACAAGGTGTCTCCTCACAGCCCTTGGTGGCACAGACCCTGCTGTGCCCCAGGGCACCAAGACTTGGCTTCTCTTTGTCCCCACCTGTCATCACTGCCTCCAGTTCTCTGCTCTGCCTGGGGCCTGGGGACACTTTCCCTGTGGTGTCCCTGACAGGGATCTCTTCAAAGTACAAGAAACTTCAGTGTTTCAATAGAACTGAGTTCTTAAGGGTTCTTGAGGGTTGTGTGACATCACAAAGCTGGCTTTGACATCACAGAGCTTGCTGTGACATCACAGAGCAGGGTGTGAGGCTATAGAGCAGTGTCTGCTCTCATAGAGGGTGGCTCTGAGGCATCAGAGAGTAGGTTGTGACCTCACCTGGTGGCTGTGTAACATCATAGAGGAGGCTGTGACATCACAGACCAGATTGTGACATCACAGGGTGACTTTGTGACATCAGTCTTCTGCGATGTCACAGCACTGCTGTATGAAATCACAGGGTGACATAGAGTTGGCTCTGTGATATCACAGGGTCAGTGTGATATCACAGGGTCAGTGTGACATCACAGGGGCTGTGTGACATCATGGGGGCAGCATGACATCACAGGGGCTGTGTGACATCTCAGGAGCTGTGTGACATCACAGGGGCAATGTGACATCACAGGTGCAGTGTGAGGTCACTCTGCCCCGGCCCCCCTCACAGTTCCCCCCAGAGCAGTCCAACCCTGCTCGTGCACAGCGGGGTCCCCTGTCCCCCCGGGTCCCCCGGCCCCGCAGCCTCCCCCAGAGGATGTTCCACGAGATCGACCCCAGAGCCTGACACGGGGACGGGGGGACGGGGCCCTGGGGGTGGCACAGGGGGACAGGGACTCCCCGGCAGCGTCCCCGTGTCCCCCAGGGCCAGAGCCTGGGCCAGGGCTCCTTCACCCTGTTACAAACGAGGCCTTGAGAGCGCTGAAAAACCCCCGGCAAGGGATCAGCCAAAACCAGATTTAATATTAAGGGACAGCAGCACAAAGTTCCTTGGCAAGAGTCACTCTGCTCCTGACTGGACACTTCAGGCACACCAAGGAAACAAAGCAACTACAAAACCAAACAGAATCCAGGCAATAAAACCAGAAATTAACCTGGAACTGTCCCTGTGTGTGCATGTGTGAGTGACACAAGGACAGCAAGGGCAAGGATAAAAGGAACATGGCCTGAAAGCTTAACAGAGCTCAAACTTAACAGGACTTTACTTATACATTAACCTTAACTGATACTTTCAACCTCACAGTTTAGCAAAAGAGCAGAGTATGACAGCATGTAACCTAACTTAAACCTATGACTTCACAATTTAACAGAGGAATAACACTTAACAATATTGAACTTAACATAAAACTTATACTAAAGGTAACTGCTTAGCAAAAGAAAACCTCTCAGCAGCATTTAACTTCACTTAGGCCTTGTGATTTAACCTTCCCTACAGGCCTGACTGACTCAGCTATCCAAGGCACTCAAGCCCCTCAGAGTGCAGCATTTCTGCCACATTTCCCCAGCACAGGCACTCCTGTGTGCACACAGACACAAAGAGTCAGTGCAAGGCACCTGTGAGCAATTCCCCTGAGGGCAGGAAATGCTCACTGTGGGTCCTTTGGCATCTCCCCAGCGGGTGAAGGGTTGACCCTGGAGGAGTGGGGGGATCGGCCCAGGCTCTGTTGTTGTTCAGGATCCCCGAGTGCAGCAAACGGGAGAGTTCCCGGCTGGGAGAGGCCCCACTCAGAGGGAGTGGCTGGCCCAGGAGAGCTCCAAGGGCTCCTTTTGGAGCGCTGTTTGCAGGGCCCCAAGAGAGGGGCTTCAGTCCCAGCAATGGTTCATCCTGGCCGCACTTGGCATCAGCAGCTTTCTTTGGCAGGGTGAGAACAGGGATGTTGTGACGCTCAGGGAACACAAACAGGTCCCAGGACTGCTCCTATAGGAACCAGGAGCTGGTTGGGCAGCAGCAGTGCCTGGAGCAGACAGTGTTTGTGATGAGCTGCAGAGGAGCTGAGCCCAGGGGCTGTTGGCCAAGGCGAGCATTTGTTGCCCAGGGAGCATTTCTCAGCTGGCAGGGCGGCCTGAGAAGGGGAGGGGGGAATGCAGCAGCACCGGGCATGGAACCAAGGGACCATTGTGACCCTGTGGGGCCCTGTGAGACCAAGAGACCATTGTGACACTGTGGGACCCTGTGACAACAAGGGACCATTGTGACACTGTGGGGCCTCATGGAATCATGGAGAGCACTGTGACGTTGCTGGGCCTCATGGATCCATGGGGACTGTACTGACGCTGTGTGGCTCCATGGAATGTAGGGATCATTGTGACACTGAGAGGCCTCATCAAAACAAGGGGCCATTGTGACAGCGTGGGTCTGCATGGAACCATGGAGACCATTCGGACACTTTGGGGTGTTATGGAACCAAGGGGCCATGGTGACACTGAGGGGCACCATGGAAACACAGAGACCATTGTGACACTCAGGGGACTCATGGAAACGCAGAGACCATTGTGACGCTGTGAGGCCTCATGGAATCAGTGAGACCATTGTGATCCTGGGAGGACCATTGTGATATTGTGGGGCCTCGTGAAACCAAGAGGCCTTTGTGACACTGCAGGTATTCTTGTAATCAAGGGGCCATTGTGACACTGCTGGAACCCATGGAATCAAGTCACCATTATGACACTGCGGGGCCCCATGGATCCAAGGAACCATTGTGACAATATGGAGCCCCACAAAACCAAGGGAACACAAAACAAGTCTGGCTGCTTTGGCCTCCCATAGACTGCCTGACTGGTCCAACTGACCTTTGCATGTTGAGTGTCACTTCTCATCTGCTGCTGAAGCACTGAGGCTCTGTGCTTTCCTTCCCAATGGAAAAGAACTGTCCTCCTGCTCTAGGCACCCATGGCCAGAATTGGGATTTCACCTCCAAAGGTCCTTATATCCAGGGATTCTTCCAATAGGAATATTGCCAGGACAAGTCTGTCTGGCAGTGGTTTCACAAGGGTCACCTCTCATCCGTCCCCAAAACATTGGGAAAGGCTCCATGCTCTCCTTCCTAAGGAAAGAACTGTCTGCTTCTCCAGGTGCCCATGGCTGAGATTGGGTTTCCACCTCCAAAATTCCCTAAATCCAAACTCTGCAATTACTGACAATCTAGCTGGCCGTGGCCTGCTGAGGCTCTCACTTGCCTTCCAAACCTTGAGGCTCTGTGCTTTCCTTCCCATGGAAAAGAACTGTCCTTCTCAGCCAGGTGCCCATGGCCACAATTGGGATTTCACCTCCAACACTGCCTGTTTTGACAGACTGGAGGAGATTGTTGGCTCTAAACATTTTGTGTGTGGGGGAGGAAGGGGCAGGTCCAGCCTTGCCCTGCCCTGTAAGCCCAGCCCTGCCCTGCCCTGTGACCCCAATCCCCTCAGGGGCCTTCAGTGGGTTTACGGTTTCTACCTGAAGGGCGGCACCCTGAACCCCCAGCACCGCCGTTCCACCCTGGGCACTGGGGCCCTCTTGGCTCTACTCAGTGCTGCCGCTGTACTCGGGGCACCCTAAACCCCGCTAGGGACCCGTGTCCCCCCACTGCAGGGATTGTGCGCGACTCACACTGCCCCGATCCTCCACGCACCCGGAGCTCCATTCAGGGCTTGCGTGCCAACTCACCAATTCATCTGCCACCTTTACTCAAATTTGGTGCACAGGAAAAACACCAGCCAGATATTTGTAAGAGGTCAAAATGACACAAAATTCTACTGGCAAAGTGCAAAAAATCAAGAACTTTGGAATAGGATTTAACGCAACATCAAATTACACATAAAACACTAATCATAGCAGGCTCTTCATTAACTTAGCCCATTTATCCTGGAAACATTAAAACACGTAAGCTGTTAGGGTATCCAAAAATGTTCCATATAAAGAGCATTAGAACAAGAAGAAAGAGAGAGAGACAGAAAGACAGAAGCTCTATAGAAAGACACATATATGACTAACAGCTCCTAGGGTTCCAGTGTGGGTGAGACACAAACCCCAGGAGAGGGCAGAGTCCATACCAGGAGCTCACCTTGTGCTCTATATTTTAAGCCCCCAGGCCCTTGTGAGCCTCCCCCAGGTGGGATTTCTGATCACACAGGCAATCAGGTTGGGTTAGCACTGTACCCACTGTGTGACTGATTGACAGCTCATCCCACAGTGTCTCAGGACATTGATCTCATCCAGCCTCTGACAGTGACCATGGTGACACAGGGGAACCTCATGGAACCGTGGGTCAGTTGTGACAATGTGGGTCCAAGGACACACCGGGGGATGTCATAGGTAGAATAATGATAGAAGAAAAGTATTACCGCGCCTGAGTGGGCGCTGCTGGTGATAGAGAGACGGTGAATCTTGTTTCTTGAATCAGAAGGCTTGATTTATTAAGATATTATATATAATACATTATGACTATACTAATAAGAATATAGAGAGAGGTTTGCAGAGCAGCTAGGCTAGCTAGGAAGAGATAGAAAAGAATCCCAACAAAGCTGTGGCCAAGGACTCAGTCCTCTGGCTTACACTTTGTGATTGGCCCTTAATTATAAACATGGGAACATGAACCAATCACCAATCAAAATAGGTGCCCCTGTTGCATTCACCAGCAGCTGATAATAATTGTTTATGTTCTCCTCTGAGGCTTCAGCCTTCAAGAAGACACAGAAATCTGAAATAAAGGATTTCTGTGAAAAAATGTCTGCGACATCTCACCTTTCTAAATTGTATAAAATAAAAAAAATGCTGATGTGGAATGAACAGGAAATTTCTTCACCTGTAGAATATACAATAACTAACAAATCACTAGAACAATGCTACAATATAAGAAAAATGCAAAATACAATGCAAAGAGAATTTGAGTCCATGCAGCTGAGTTTCAGGAACAGTCCAAGAGCCAAAGTTGTTTCCCTTGGAATATCTGAGAGTCCTTTTTGGTCCTGAAAACAACTTGCTGCAAAAGGAATCCCATCAATAGTTATCAAAAAACCACTGACAGTCATAACACAATTTTTAAACAGTTTGTGGAATGTCCTTTCTGGCCCTTCAATGCTTCAGAGCTGCTGCCCGCTGTTTTCAATCTTTTTTATTTAATTTTAATTTTTTTTTTTTTTAATTGAAAAACAAAAGAGCAGCACCCGAGCAGAGCAGTGCCAGACAAGGAAAGGCCCTGGGGGCCCTGGCCCATACTGGACCAGGAACCCCAAAACTGGCTCACAAAGGGGGACCAGGACCGGTAGGAGAAACCAGAGTCCCCAAAAACATAAGGAGGCCACGCAGTGGGACCAGCCCAGGAATTTTTTGAGCCCAACGCCCCAGGCCAAACCCATGAGGAAGGCTCTGCATATCCACAGGCCTGAACCCTGCTGCCAGTACAATGGCAGCACGGGTAGTGAGACGCTTCCTTTCCCCTAAACCACTGAGGCATGCCAGCAGCAGGGAAATAGAAGCTGCCCCGAGAATCTTCATCTCGGGTCTGGGAATGTTTGTTTCCCACAGCAACATGTCACCACCCCCACTGGGCTGGGGACCAGAGGCAGAACTTTTGGGAGCCCCCTCCCCCTCGCCGCTAGGGCACAAGATGGGCGGCAGAGATGGCAGCCTCTATGGGACAGCAACCGAAACACCACCCCCCAAACCGCCGAGCTTGAAAGCCGGCAGCTGGACTGCCGCAAGAGTCAGCTGGCGGGCAGCCCCCGCTCCACTGAAGGAGAGACCAGACTCCGGGGCTGCTTCCTGGAGCGGGCCCGGGGCTGGCGGGCCGGCCATGGGGGGCGCTGGGCCAGGGTGGGGGCCCACGGGGCTGTGGATGACGCTGGGGCTGGCCTGGAACGCGGCAGTGACTCTGGCCACGGAGGAGCCGGCCGAGGAGGGAATCACGCTGATCGTGGGATCAGCCGCGGGCTGCTCCGAGAGTCCCGCAGGTTCAGCGCCGTTTTCTGCCGCTGACTCTGGGACTGTCTCGGCTTGAAGCGGCGGGGATGCGCGAGAACCCACCTCCGCCGCGTCCCCCAGCCCTGAAAGCAGCGGCAGGCACGACACGGGGCCGGCGCCGTGCCCCGCCGCTGACTCCGGGGTCTGCTGCAGAGGCGCAGTCGCAGTCTCCTTCGGAGCGCAAACAGGCAGCAGTGGAGCCGGGAGAAGCGGCGGGGCATCGCTGTTGCTTAGCAACAGGTCAATCGCCGAAAGTGCTGTTCTCTTCTGCCTTCTCCGACACAGGCTCTGGCGGGGGCGGGGAGGCCGGTGAAACCGCGGGCGGGACCTCCTGGAGTGACGGCTCTAGCAGGGGCGTGGAGGAAGCCTTGGAGACCGGTGCCGCTCCGATGTGTGAAGGAGGCGGAGTCTGAGAGGCCGGCGCTGGCTTGAGCGGCCACTCCCATCCCCGCGGAAAGAGAGAAGGGGGGGGAGGACAACACTCCATCTGAGCATGCTCCGGAGCAAGAGTAAAAAAAACTTCTTCGCGCCGCGAAGTTTCAGCCCCCCGCGCCGCGAAGCAGGGGGGGGCGAAAAGCCCAAAGTCATCACCCATGGGGTCTTCTGCCAAGGGCGGTGGAAACGGAGCTTGTCCATAACAGTTAGAGATCCATTGAAAACAAGCTGCTCTGCGCTTCAGGACTGGGAAAAGCTTTATAAATGCTGGGTAGATAGAAGGCAACACGCGTCCCTGACTGTAGACGCACTGGATAATTGAGTCCATGCACTCCCAGACGAAAACATCTAAAGCGTACAGGACATCAGTAAAAAACCCAAAAAGCTTTGCCCATCGAAAGAACCCATAGATATCTGTTTCTGACAAAAAGCAACCATCTTCTCTGCACCAATATTTCCAGAGGGCAATAAGCTTTTCCTCTGAAGCGGAGAACTGAATGTCTTCTGGCAAGGCATGTGTCTGCCAAACAAACAGCCACAAGCTATGAAGGGCTGGTTCATCAGGGATAGAAAAGCCCACAGTACCTTCTAAAAGAGTCCAGCTTGCTCTGGCCAGCTCCACAGGTCTGCTGCCCTTTTCCATCATCTTTCCTGATGGTTTTCCAGAAGAAGGTTCTGTTGTGGTCAGCCTTGGCTGTGAACTCTGTCCAAATCAGGATCTTCAGTTCTTCAGCTCCTGGCTTGAATCCACTTTCTTTGGTCACTTCAAAGCAACCATCAAATGCCACACATACAGGATTTTACCCAGTGCAGCAATTTTGCTCCTCTGGTCTTATTAAATTAATTTTTGCTCTGACACGTCGGGTCACCAGATATTACCGCGCCTGAGTGGGCGCTGCTGGTGATAGAGAGACGGTGAATCTTGTTTCTTGAATCAGAAAGCTGAATTTATTAATATAAGATATAATACATTATAGTTATACTAGAAAGAATAAGGAGAGAGGTTTGCAGAGCAGCTAGGCTAGCTAGGAAGAGATAGAAAAGAATCCCAACAAAGCTGTGGCCAAGGACTCAGTCCCCTGGCTTACACTTTGTGATTGGCCCTTAATTATAAACATGGGAACATGAACCAATCACCAATCAAAATAGGTGCCCCTGTTGCATTCCCCAGAAGCTGATAATAATTGTTTATGTTCTCCTCTGAGGCCTCAGCCTTCCAGAAGACACAGAAAACTGAAAGAAAGGTTTTCTGTGAAAAAATGTCTGCGACAGAAAAGCCTTTTGAAATGAAGCCTTGTTCAGCCACATCAATAGCTGGCCTATCATCTCTTCTGTGTGCAACTAAGCAGTTACAAGTTCCCATGTGAAGCTATTTTGAGAATGAGACTTTGTGACCATTCTATTCTGAGGGTGAAAAACAAATGCACCTGCAATAACAAGTAATTTGTCCCATGAGAATCAGTGAAGAGGTAAACAATACAATAGAGAGATTTGATGCACAAGTAAAATCTATTTTATTAACCAATAATCGACTAACTGATAAGAAACCTTTGAATGAACTAAAGGTGCACACAAGGTCTGTTAAACTGTGTAAAATGAGTTGTATGAATAAAGAATAAAGAGTTCTTCTCCATCTTAGCTTAGTCCTATGGGATTTCAGTTCCCCCCTTCTTGACGGCTTTGGGTTCTCCCTTCTTTGGAGCTTTGGGTTCCGCCTTCTTTGGGTCTTTGTCTTCCTTCTTCTCTGGGATCTTGGTTTCCTTCCTCTCTGATGCTTTGGTGTCCTTCTTCTCTGATGCTTTGATTTTCTTCCCTTCTGATGCTTTGCTTTCCTTCCTCTCTGGGATTTTGGTTTCTTTTTTTGGAATTTTGGTTTCCTTATTCTCTCGGGTCTTGGTTTTCCCCTTTGCTGGTATTGGAGGTTGCTTGCCAACAGAGACACTCTTCTTTCCCTTCTTCTGCCTCTCTTCCTCCTTCCTCCTCTCTTCCTCCTCTAAGGCTTTTGCCTCCTCCTCGACCTTTTGAGCTGGCTCCTTCAGCTCCCTTCTGCAGACAAAACAGAAAATATGGCTGAGAGTCCCACCAGAACCTTGGGCTCCCTCGTCCTGGCTGGCCCTGCACTTCATTCCTTGACCCTGAGGCCATTTCCGTGAATTCTCCTCAACCCACAGAGGTTGGGAACATCCCAAGTGAGGGCATGGGTGGAAGGGGACCTCCAGGACCGGCCAAACCTGAGCTTTGCCATCATAAGGTCTTGACTGTGCAAGCTCCCTCTGAAGGCACAGCCAGACCCCTCCAGCCCCTGCCAAAGGCTGATCCAGCAGCTCTCTGCACTGGTGCCTGGAAACGCCCTTTGTCTCTTGGCTTCCCAGTTTAAAGCAGAGCACAGATTGCTGACATCTGCTTAGCTCTCCTACAGTTCTTACTCAGCTCATTCAGCCCCCTTCTCCCTGGGCATAGCTGAAGCATGATTTTAAAGAGTTCAGATTTCAGCTGAGGGTTAGAAGCAATTCCCATTGATCAGGATGTAGGTTAGATAGGCAGACCATAGGTTAATGATTATGAGATGCTTAAGCTGGAGCAGATTGTTCTATTGTTTACCATTAGGAGAGGGAAGTGGAGGAAGTGAACTGTTATAAGAACATCTTGAAACCAGTAGAACAATGGTTAGCACCTGGGCTTGATGTCAATCAATCACTAAGCAGGGGACCTTGGATGGTGCCAGAGGGTCACAGAGACCTGATGAAGACATTCCTGACTTCATCCCCTAAGACCACTGACCCAATTCGAGACACCAACCCAATTCAAGGGAAGAATTGCACAGGAGTGAAGGACCAATGACCTCATTTGAATACAGAGCAGGGATGGGAGGTGCTGGGGTTGTGCAGATGTATTGTGTGTAAGATCTTGGGAAATAAAGAGAGGGCAAAGAACCTTGGACAGCGCGGTCACGCCTTTTAGGGACGGCTCTGGTGCCGCCCGCCGGTGTTAATAAACATCCCACTGTCTAACTTTAATTAGTTAGAGAGTCTCTGCCCGTGATCTTCGGTTTTAACGACTCCTAGCCTGCTCCTTCATGAGAACAATCCTATCAGTCAGAAAGCAAAGGCTGCAGGAACTCCTCTCCTGCAAGACAGGCTCTTGTCGGGCAGATTTCCTGCTGGAACCCAGCTGGGACCAAGCAAACCAGTGCTGGCTGCCATGGAAACCACTGGAAGCAGCCTCGTCCGTCTCCTCCCCATGAAACCAACTTCAGCCTGGCCTGAAGAAGTCCTGATGCACAGGCTTGCTTTAAGCACCTCCACTCCCAGCTCCACACTTGGCCTGTGTGTCCTGAGCTGGGCTGCCTTGCTGGAGCTGAGCTTCTCCTGTGCTTGCCTACGGCTGCAGCTGCAGGGGAGCCTAAAGCACAGGAGTTTTTCTGGCTGCTATGCCACCATAAGGAGAACCCTGGCAGATCAGCAGTGCAAGGACTTCATCTGTGGCAGGAGCAGGACCCAAAGCAAGGTTTGCTCTGTGCCCCACGCCTGCCCATACCACAATCACACTGTTCTGGTGAAGAAGGCAGATGATGAAGAAGATGCCACTCAACACCATGGACTTCAAGACACCTCTAAATGCGGTGCCAAGGCAGGCCCAGAGCCCAGCTCCCCGCAGAGAGCAGCTAAGCCAGGAGGGCTCAGCACTCAAATAGAGAAGATGATGTTCTGTCTCAACAGAAGAAGGTCCTTCCTCTCTTGGCAGCCAGAGAGCTCAGAGTGGCCATCCCTATGTTGCTGCTGGCCTTTGCTCTGCAGCTCCTCTGAGCTCAGAGGCCTTGGAGCAGGGAAGCCCTGCAGGGACAATAACCCGTGGCAGAGCAGGAACCCACGGAAGGCTGACTCACCTGTCCCTGAGAGAGGCCTGAGAGCCACAGTTGATCTCCTGGGGGCTCAGGGAGGAGCTGACACGTGAGGCCGCCCTGGGCACCAGCACCTCAGAGGTGGAGCCTCCCTCCATGTGGCACAGCTCCGGGACATTGCAGGTGGTGTTGAGGTGGCCAGAGAAGGTGGAGGTGACCTGCTGGCTCTCTCCTGGCTGCAGCACACCTGGCAGTGGCAGGATATTGAAAGCCTGGATGGAAGACAAGAGAGATTGAGGTGTTGAGCATGGAAATGGATGCAGAAGAGCATCTTGGAGCTGTAGCCAGAGGGGCCTATTCCCCAAACACTGCCAGAATCACCCTCACCTCATCCTGTATCCATGCCATTGACCAGTGCAGGGACCATGGGGAAAATCTTCTCCCATACTCACAGCACAATGCATTAATTAGTACATTACATGAAAGTGAACTAGGATGTCTCCTGGCAGTAGAAATTCTCTCTGATGCACAATTTGCCATTACAAAGTTTCAAAACCTCCTGCTTTTAGAAAAGGAGGAGACTCAGAGTGAGAGCTCTTGGAGCTGAGGGAAGGAGTCCAGTCCAGCTCATCTGACTCCTGAGGCTCTTCCCCTCTCTCTCTGATTTAAATGCTTCTTTCTCAAGGTGCTACAGCAAAAGCTCCTGCAACAATTTCCTGTGGAGCACTTGAGGAGTTCCAGGGGGAGCAGTGCCCTCCACAGGTGCTGCACAGCATCCTTGGGCAGCCCTGCAACGTGTCCTGCACGGCCTCTCCAACAAGCAGCTGCTCCAGCAGCACTTGGTGATGGGCCTGCAGGGATGGGAGGCCCCTCTGTGGCCAATGCTGAGGGCCCCCAGTGGCACTGGCAGCTCCAGCCCTGCTTGCCACACTGACAATGGGCAAGGGAGTCAGATTCCCTCTTGCCTTCTCTGCTCCCAGGGCAGTGTGCGCCACGTCCAGGGAGCACCTGAATCCCTCCAAGCCTCGAGGCAGGTGAGGGTGCTCAGGACTTGGTGCTGGCACCCAAAAAACAAGCCATTTTCTGTGCTGGGAGGAAGAGACAGCCCCTCTGCAAAGTCTGCCTTTGTCAGACAGCTCCAGGGCCAGCAGTGCAATAGCAGCTCTGGGTGAAAGCAGAGCCCTGCAAACAGGGAGTCTGGCTGCCTTGGGAAGAGGGTCCATGGAGATCAGCATAATCCCAGCTTGCTCTGTGAGGGAAGCTGGAGGTGTTACCATGATGATGCAGAGAAAAGCCTCATCTTACACTGGGAAGGAAACAAGGCAAAAAAATCCCACACTCAGCACAGGCCTGTAGGATCTGAGCCAGCTTCTCCAAGGAAAACTCTCCTATTTCTCCCTCCCCCTCAGCCCATGTCCAGCCACGTGCCCTGCTGCCCAGCCCACTGTCAGGGCACAGCACAGCAGGGCAGCAAAAAGGGAGCTCAGCATGAGCAGGACTTGGTGCTGGCAGGCTGGGGAGGCAAAGCAAGCAGTCGGTGTACAAGAAAATCTACCTCTGCTCCTGAAGAGTGGGTAAAATCCTGCACTTCTTTCAGGGCTCTGGCTGCCTCCTCCTGTCCAGTCCTGAAGTGCCTCCATCGAGTTGCCGCACAATCCAGACTGGTTCTCCTCTCCTTCGGTGGCTGGGGTTTGAATTTAGGTGGGTGGAGCTCATCTCTGGAAAATAAATAACTATGAACAGGGACCTGCAGTGGGAGAGAGGGAGGGAGGGACACCTGCACGAGCAGCTCCTGGCCAGGATGCAGCCCCTGGCTGGGTGCTGGCTCGTTGGACTGAGAAATGGTTTGATCCAGCCCTTCCCAATCCAGGCTGGGGCAGGTCTGTTCTAAAGGCAGCCCAGGGATGGCACTGAGGTGCTGCAGCAGCTGCAACTGCTCGCATTGAGCAATTACAGAGGACAGGCATTTACACCTGGTGGGGATGCAAAAAGCACAGTGGGAGAGGAAAAGACAGAGAAGGCAGCAAAAAGGTGAGATTTGAGACACCGAGGGGCAGACCCAGCCAGTGCCCAGCCAGCACAGCCCACCCAGTGCCCAAGGCCAGAAACTCTGCAGCTCCACCAGGGATTTATCAGGAATGTTCCCCTGACACCGCTGGGGGGTTGGTTGACATTTTACAACACTCCCAGGTGACTCAGGTCGCATTCCCCATCCATCCTTCCTTCCATCCATACATACACAGGCTGTGGTGCTGGGATCCTGCCAAGCTCTGCCAGCCTTGGGCTTGGGGAGATTTCTGCCAGCCGTCCTGAGCTCCGTAATTGTGCTCTCTGTTCCAGGAAGCAAGCAAGAAAGATTTTAAAAAACCCAAAACAAACCACAACAGAGAAACCTAAAAAACCTTCAACAGCTCAACCCTGCTCAAGTTATTTCTTTAGGGACAGCTACCACTCTCCAGCTGAAATGCTGGGCTTTTGGGGAAAAAGAAAATTACATGTTCACCTCCAAATTGAAAAGGATTAAGCTAAGAGAACCTTTCAAACTAAAAGTTACTGTCCGAAAGGTTTTATCTTTGCAAGAAATCTCTAGGTAAGACCAGCCTGACGGTTAAACAACTGGTTCTTCTGGTGGGGAGAAACCCTCCTCTTTAAGGGAAGCAGCCTGATAGTTAAAAGCAACTGTTTGCTCAAACTTCAGGCTCCCTGGCACAGCCTGCATTGCCTTTCCTTCCTGTTCACTGATTTACAGGCAGTGCCACGACGGCCCGGGTTCAGATGTTTGGTGCCATCCGGGGAATTTGGCATTGCCATTTCCATATGTTTTAATCAAAGTTTCAGTCCTTGCAACCACTCTTCAAATGCCAGCTTTCCTTTCTTTTACAGAAAGCTCAAGGTTCCCAGAAGACTTCTGACATCCTCTCTTGCGCTCAGAGAGATGACATTTTCAAACAGATGTTTCCAAAGTTACCAGCATTTGAAAGAATAATGACCTCAAATGCCCCCTGGATTCCAGCTGAGCCCAACTCCATTCTGTGTCAGACACTGAGATTCCCACCTCTAAGGCAGGAGCTGTTTGTGCCCCCGTCCCTCCTGTCCTTCTCCCCAGCAGCCTGTGCCTGTTTTCCCCGGCAGAATCCCTGTCCCTGTGCACCCTGCCAGGAGCAGCTGCACACAGGCTCACATCTCCCCTTGCCCTCACCAGGGGGTTTCTCTCATCCCCGAACACGCCGATGAGAACGTTGGTGCGATGAGTGCCCAGGGCCTGCACTGCCACCACAACTGGGATCTCTGCTGTGCTCTGGGGCTGCACAATCCCACAGGGCTTGGGGCTGGAGTAGAGCACAGCAGAGTCCTCCTTGCGCTTCTGGAAGGGACACAATGAAACGCAGATTCAGAGGGACCTCTCAAGAAACTGTAGGCTCTTTAACATCCACCACAACAGCAACTTACACACACCTTTAAAGCTCCCCAGGACAAAGGTCAAAGGCACAAACAAGATGCAAGAATTGTAGGGTTAGCACTCCCAGGGGATCCTGCAAGGAGGCTGCCAGCACAGGCACTGGTGTCTGTGGGTGCAGCAGCTTTTCACAACCCTCTAAGATCTCCCACAGGAAAACACCCTGAGGACTAGAGCATCAACTGTTTTTTCAGGAGCTTAAACTGCCTCCTAAAGTTTACAGTTTGGTAGGATCCTGCTCTCAGCAGATCTTTAAGACTGAATAGAAAGCAGCAAGGTCTTATCCAAACCCTTTGTTCCCCTAATAATCTCCTCAGGAATATTTGACAGGAGGAGGTGGATGTGATGCCAAACCTGGGGAATAAGCCCGTAGCAGCCAGGAAGGTGGCTGGGATTCCTAATGAGGATCTTTCTCTCGTAGGGCACCTTCAGGTGGCACTCATCACACAGCAGCACTGGGGAGGACACTTGGAGCTCAGGAACGAGACATCTGGGCAAAGAGATGACCCCAGGACAATCAGAGATACTGAGAGAATGGAGAATGCCTACCCCCAAAGACTGTGAAATGGAGCAGAACCCATTGGTCACTGTCAAATGCACATTGAAGAGCCCTACAGGGATAAATTGCCTTCTACCTCTTCCCACTCCCACATGTCTTGTCAAGGAGGGGCAAACCCTGAGAGGCAGCACCCAGAGGCTGCCAAGTGCCCCAGGCAGAGCACTTTGCCCCACAGCTGCCTCAGCCCCTCCTTTACCCAAGAAGGCTTGCAAGGACTCCTGCAACAGTGCCAGTGACCCACGAGCTCTGGGGAAGCCTTCCCAACAAGGATCAGTGCTCCCTAAGGCTCAAGGAACACACAGCTCCAGGGTCTCAGTAAAACTGATTCCCTTCTCTGCCATTGTGCTGTTGCCCTGCCTGAGAACTCAGCTCTTTGCCCCAGCCCTGGAGGGCACGAGACAGCAGCTGC
Organism: Ammospiza caudacuta; assembly: GCF_027887145.1. NCBI lineage: Eukaryota > Metazoa > Chordata > Aves > Passeriformes > Passerellidae > Ammospiza > Ammospiza caudacuta. The sequence goes on from NC_080602.1 coordinate 4,251,758, forward strand.
CCCACAGAGGGGCTGATCAGCCCCTGCCAGGCCCTGCAGCTCCCTGGCTCCTTCACTGCACAGCTCCAGGCACTGCCTGGCCCCAGCTCCACCTGCTGTACACAGTGGCAGCCCAGGCACTGCCTGGATGGCTCTGCCTGGCACAGGGAACAGCACCAGGGAGCTGCATCCCTCTGGGCATCACACTGACACCCACAGCAGCACAGCAGCATGGAATTCTGCTGCAGCAACAACGACTTTTGCTCTCAACTCTGACAACATTAAAGCTCAAAACGGGAAGCAGAGGGAAGGACAAAAACTGGAGCTGACCTGCCACATCAAGGGCTGCTTTCCCCTTGTCACACCTTGCCCTCCCCACTCTTGCTGGGAGCCACTTCTCCCCTGCCATGTGCCCTCATGGACAGAGGCAGAGCCTGACTCTCAGCAGCTGCTTGGTGTGGCCCAAACCAGTGCACCGTGCTCACAGCCAGCACAACTCCACCTCTTGCAGCCTGAAGGAGAGGAGGCCCTCAGGAAATTTGTTCCACCTCAAGCACCAAAAACAAGGCCAATCAATGATATCATTCCTGGTGCCTTTAGAAGAGGGCCCAGGACCGTGCTGGGCTGTGAGCAAACGTGCTTTTCACCACGGGCTGCTGCCCAAGCACTGCTGTTCTCGTGTCCAGCTGGCACAACATGAGGGCATTCAGCAGCACTTCTCCTTGGCAGCTGCAGCCAGCACAGCCTGGGCAAGGCAGTGCCTGGGGGAGGCCAGGCAAGGGCTGGTACCTGGCTGTGATGATCAGGGATGCCACTCCCTTGCCAATACCCTCCAGGTCCACCAGCAATCTCCGGTAGAACTCCATCACCGTGTTGGAGCACAGGGTCACCTGGTGGAAGAGAAGAACAGTCAATGCTTCCTTACAAAAGCTCATTACCCACGGGTGATAACCTCCAGTTCCTGAGGGAGGATTTGCCCTTCATTCTTCTGCTGCTCCATGTGTAGAGCACAGTCTCAGAGTAACAAAAGCCTTCTGGCAATACCACATTTGTTAAACACACCTTGCTATAAGGGCACAGGTCAGTGTTGGGAAATTTAGGAGACTAGAGAATGGAAAAGTACAAGACTGTGGCTAATTCCAAGTCCTGCACCTGTGAGATAGCGTGTCCTTGGGCCTAGCTGTAGTAGGATAACAAATAGTGAGAGAGACATGAGAAAAGAGAGATGTAACCCCTAAGGAATGAGGAAGAGTTAATGGTATAGTTTAACCAATAGATTGCTTGGCTTACAGAATATTCATAAGCTTATTATTTGCTGTATAAGTGTTTGAAGCTTTCTTCAATAAACTGGACCTGTGATGAACCACCTGGTGTCCTGGTCCCCTTCCTATGTCAGGTCAGCTACGTTAAAACATTAGACTACAGCTCCATGCAACACTGCATTCAAATTAAGGGGCCAATTTCTCATCTGACTACAAAGACATCCATGCCGAGGAAATCTGACTCGACCACAACGAGTTCAGCTTTACAGCAGGAGGCTGAGGGCAAAGTGTGGCCCAGCAGGTGCTGGGCAGTTCATGGCTGCCCTTGGACCCTGACCCCAGGCTGGCTCTGAGAACTCCGGCCCCACGCCAGGAGTGGGGAACTGCCCCGGGCTGGGCATTGACCAGAGGCAGAACCCTCAGAACTGCCCCAGGGTGAGCACTGACCAGAGGCAGAACCCTCAGAACTGCCCCAGGCTGGGCATTGACCACAGGCAGAACCCTCAGAACTGCCCCAGGCTGGGCATTGACCACAGGCAGAACCCTCAGAACTGCCCCAGGGTGGGCACTGACCACAGGCAGAACCCTCAGAACTGCCCCAGGCTGGGCATTTACCACAGGCAGAACCCTCAGAGCCTCTTGCTCTACGCCGCAAGAGACAAGCCACCAACGGGACCAGGCAGAGGAGAAAGGAGGAGGATCTCTGTCTTGAAGTTCCACAAGGAAGGGTTTATTCCAAGCAAAAGGGTCAAAGCCAAAAGAGCCCTGGACACTCCCGTGCAAGGGCTTTTGTACAGATACAAATCAGAGGGTGAATACAAACAGCAAGCCAAAAGGGAATCCTCAGGGGAGCACTGAGGGGATTACATCAAGTGTCTGGGGCCACTTTGGGTAGGAGGGTGGGGAGGATGGCTCACATGGGCCAATGGGGCCTCCAGGAATAGGGGAATTCCAAAGGGGCATTGCAGACAGGGATTGGCTCCAGGTTAAATTGGCAAAGAAGGTTGGGGAACAAAAGGGGCTGGGTTTGACAGGCAGGGAAAGAGCTGGAACAAGGGGCAGGGAATGGCATGAGGGACAGCTTTGAGGGAGGCTAAAACCCAGGGGTAAACCAACTCAGGGAGAACACGGGGTACCACAGAACAAACCACTTAACAAGGAATCAATACAATAAATTTGAACCGCTACACATGGCTGCAGAGTTTTTTGTCTCCACTGGAGCTTCCTGCAGTGAACACAAATCATTCTGCTGCCCAGGAGGGGGGAAATGACACCACAAAGAAAAGCTCACTGCTTGATACAATGACATCTCTCTAACAGCCACCTTCTGCCCTCATCCTTGCTCTGCCCCATTGCAATCAAATCAATCGCTCTCAAAAACACAAGAATGGCTTCAGGCCTTGACCATAAGGTCTGTGAGCTCAGCATATGATTTTGGAAAGCAAACAGTGCTCTTTGAGGAACATCCCGAGTAAGCCAGCCAGCAGAGGCGTCCCAGCAGTGCAGATCTCTCAGTGCCAGCATGCTCCAAGCTGGCACCAGAGCTAAAGCCCTCCCACCCTGCAGTGCAGCTCCAGCCCTGGTGCTGCAGCGGCTGTGGCTGGGCTCTTGCCGTACCTCGATGTCCCGGTGTCCCTGGGGGAGGATGGTGCCTCCGCTGGGATTGATGGTGAACTCCCTGGGCTCCACATGGAAATGGATTCCCTTGCTCCAGGCCGGGTCGGTGTCCCTGCGGATCTGATCCACGCTGTCCACAGCCGGCTGCGTGCCATCGTCCGACATGCGGAGCTGGAACGTCAGGGGCACCGCGGAGCTGTTGGTGAGGCGGCAGCGCTGCGTGTAGGGAAAGCCTGGGCAAGGACACAAATATCCATTCAGGCACCCAGCAGGCCATGATCCTGGGGGCAAGATCCTGGCAGGATCAAAGTGGCATTGGAGTGGAGCTCTCTATGATCTGAACTACAGCTCACCCAGAAGCTGCGTGAGGAATTAATCGTCACTTAGCTCCCTTTGACACAGATTCCAGACTGCAGCCTTGAAAATGCCCACTCCTAGCCCTGCTGAACACTGCAAGCTTCTCTCTTTGTGATGGGGCCAAGCTCCCTCACCTGCCCCAAACCAGCACCAGTTCTCTCTCAGTGATGAGTGTGCACCCAGACCCAGCATTTACTCTGAGAATTCAAGCTGTCCAATTCCCTGCTCAGCCTGCCAACACTCCCACCTTTTTCAAGACATATAAAGAGTGAGTTGTCAGTGAGAAGAAGCTACAGCAAAAGAAAGTGAGGATGGAATCCGCAACTAGAACGTGAGGCAAAGAACCCTAATGCAGCTTCTCTCTGCAGGATCCTTAAGGCATCTCTTGCTTTGGGCCAAACAGACTGAGCACGTGACAGCTCAGAGCCCGCTCAGCTGGGGGCACAGCCGAGCCTTGCTTTGAGATTAGCAATCAGGAACCAGGTCCCACCTCAGCCCACAAACAGGGACATCACAGCCGTGCTGCTCACTGAGAGTGCTGCCTGCAAGGGTTTACCCCACTTTGGCTCTGAGATTTGCTTTCCATCCTGCAAAGCCAGAGATACAGCCACTCATGGTGGGGATGTCCTGCAGAGCGCGCAGAGCAGCCACAGCCTGCTCTGCACTGCACATCTGGCTGGGCTGGCCAGCTCTGTGGGCAGGAGACTTCTCCCCAGGCCTGCTCACCAAGAGTCAATGGGACACAGATGGGGAGGAAAAACAACTGCAGCTGCAGCCCAGAGCTTCTCTGTGCCCATCCAAGTGACCACTGCCAGCTCCAGCAGGGACTCCAGCAGGGAGGCAAGAGAGGCACAAAAAGGACAAACCCAGATGTCAAAACCTCCAAGGAGACTGAGGCCAGCACATGCAGACAACAGTCAAGAGTTACAAAGAAGCAAAAATACAACAGCTGCCTTCAGCCGAAGAGCCCTTAGGAATGAAAATTGATTCAGCAGGATCAATCTCCTGCTTCAGAACCATATTTCCATCTCTTTCCTTTCGTGTTTCATTCCTTCCAAAGTCAACTTGACAAGCGCCTCTGTGGTGATGCAGGCTGGGGAAGAAGAAGCTCAAGAAAGGCAATGAGTTTCCTTCAGAAGTTCATGAACTTCATTGTTCTGGCTTTAGGCTTGGCAGTGAACGTTGCCCTGGGTCTGGGAAGGGGGACAGGGGTTCTGGGGGGTTTTGGGGGGTTTTGGCCCTGGGCTGGGCTTTTCCCTGGGGGGTTCTTGGGAGTTGTGGCGTGATGCCGTGGGCGGCTGTGCAGTGGGAGCTGAGGCTGGGCAGGGAGCGGAGCTTCCCTTCCTCCCGCTCGGGGGTCGCAGCTCGGCCGCTGCTGCTGCGGGAGGTTTGTGCTTGGCCCGGGGCTGCCCTGGCTGCAGCTCAGCGCTGGCACCGACCCTGCCTGCCTGCCCCGCTGCTGCTGCTGCTGCTGCTGGGCACTGCCCGCATCCCCCTGCCCTCTGGGGCTTTGCAAAAGGAGCATTTCCTCCTTCCCTTCCCTTCCCGCACCGGCTGGGGGGGATCCCTGGCCTGCCAGAGCCCACAGCTCCTCCTGCTGTCACCAGAACTCCACCAAAGGGGAAAAACAGGACTGGGAAATGTCTGTTCTTGCCTTCTTGTCTGTGCTCTCCTGAGACAGTCTAGCAAAGAACTGTTATTCCTTTTCCCACACTTTTGCCTGGGAGCCCTGTCATTTCAAAGGGATAATCATTTGGAGGGAGGGGCTCATCTTTCCATTGCAGCAAGATTCCCACCTTCCTTGGCAGACATCTGTCTTTTAAAGCAGCACAGAGACACCAGAAAATTCTGCCTTTCTATTCCTTGCTTCCACTGGATCTCACAATGGCAAAATGCCCCCTGAGGCAGCAGCAGCAGCAGCAGCTCTGCAGTTCACAGCCTGAAGAGGCTGCTGGGGCAGAGCAGGAGTGAGGGATGCTTTTCTGTTGGAAGGCACACATCCCTGAGGCTGTGTCCCAGCCCAGGGAACACTCACCAAAGGAGATGTCCCCGAAGTCGAGCTCAGCGAGGTCGAAGTGTAAACTCGGTGCAGTGACGCTGCCCCTGCAGGCCGAGGACAGAGCAGGCAATGGCTCGGTTAAAGGCGTTGCAAAGCTCCGGCTGTCGTGGCTCGGGGGCACAAAACCCGGGCTCAGGGCACCCGGGGTTTCCAACCAACACAGCCCCGTGTGCTCAGCTGAGGGACAGGAGACAGGGGCAGGGATGTGGAGAGGTAGAAGGGAGTTCCAGGGGTTCCTTGAGCCCAGGAAAGGGGAGTCCAGGGTTTCCCAAAAAGGGGGGACCAGAGTGGGGACACCCGGGATGTTCGGGAAGGGGCAGTTCAGGCTGTCTCTGCTTTTGCAGAAAGGTGTGCCTGGGAAAGGCAGGAATGGGAGACCAAGGCGTTCCAGGTTGTCCCAGAGTCAGGCCTACGCCAAGTCTGGAGGCTGGGAGCCATGGGGTGCCCGGGAAAAGGGGAGCAGCGGGACCTGATGTCCAGAACAGGGGGATTCAGGGGGTCCCTGTGCAGGCTAAGGGGAGCAGGGGGGTCCCGGTGCTGGCAGTGGCGGTTCAGGGTCCCGGTGCCGGGGGTCCCACTCGCCCCTGGCCCCCCAGGAGCGCCCCCAGCCCCAGCGCTGGAGCCATCGCGCTGCTCCTCCTCACTGCCAGTGTGATCCCAGGATGATCCCAGTAGAACTCAGTCACCCAGGAGCTGCTCCCAGGATGATCCCAGTACAGCCCAGTCACTCCCAGTCCTGGCATCCCCCCAGGCCTCTCTGCGTTCCGACCTGTCCCGGCTCCATCCCCGCCCCTGCCGGGGGCTGCAAGGGCTGCGGGAGCGGAGGAGGACGAGGAGGAGGGAAGGGAGGAAGAGGCGGAGCGGGGGCGGAGAGGGGGAGCCAGGCGGCTCCGGCGCTGCCTGAACTTGCAGCAGCCGCTTGTCCCCTCCTGTCAGGGAGTTGTGCAGAGCCAGAAGGTCCCCTCTGAGCCTCCTTTTCTCCCGGCTGAGCCCCCTTCCCTGCTGCCTCAGCCCCTCCTGCTGTTCCAGCCAGGGTCGGATACTAGTGCTGCAAAGAGCAATGTACAGACCTGGCATAGGTGCCTTTGTCACCACATTTTAACCTTTCATTGGTTATAGAAAGACTCTTGGGAAGCCTCAAACTGCAGTCAGTCGCTGCAGTGCCAATGTCCTTGGCAAAGCCCTGCGGCCCGGCCCGGCCCCGCACTCGGCGCCGCGGTTGCCCGGTAACCGCGCCCGGGCCCTCAGCGCCTGTGACAGCGGCGCGGCCTCAGCTGCCTGAGAGCGCGGCCCTGGCTGGGTGTGCGCAGCCTGGGCTCCTGCAGGCGGCTGCACCGGGCCATTCGCCGGGTGAATTGTCGGCGTAGAGAATTGCTAAAGGTGCAGAGCATTGGCCTCTGCGAAAAGCCCAGCAGCGTGCAGAACACTGGTGTCTGCTAGGGAGTCCTGAATTTCACTTGAAGGTAAAGACCGACTAAAGTTGAACTTTTTGGTTTTGTTTCATCTGTGCTCTGAAAGAGAATGCCAAAGGGAAATAGAGGATGTGATCATGCCAGTCTTCTGGCGCAGCAGTTCAGTGACATGTTGTGGTGGTTTGACCAGGAAGAAGTGGGAACATTTTCTAAAGATAGTAGTATATACATTTTTTTCCTATAGTAACTGCTTAAACTGCTTAAAGGTGAATGAGTTCTGTTCAAGTTTCAGTAGGTTTTTATCATCTGGGTTTTAAAATTTTTAGGGAGTTGCCTCTGTATTGAGGTGCAAAGGAGACCATATGCCAAAGTCAATGGTCTGGATTTTATGGAACAGTAAATGTGAGGGAGAAAGAGAGAGAAAGAAAAGAAAAAGTGGGAGGGGGCTGGAGGTTGGCAAGGGGGGGAGGAGAAAGAGAGTGACAGAGAGAGGTTTAGTAGAAAATATCACCATTCCATGGCTCCCATTGGCCTACCATTAAATCCTCTTCTGGTCTTCTCTGTGGTGAGGTCTGGCAAAATGTAAGACTCCAATGGATTAATGCAGATTTGGGCAAGGGGATACCTTGCCCAGGTACCTCCCAGGAGTGGGGCAAGTTGGACTGTCTCTTGCTACTTTCAAATAATATAAAATTTTTAGCACCCATATATCCTTTGAGTCTGCCATGAGTTGGGTTCTGGATTTTCAGATTTGCTGTGTTACTTTGCATGCCCTGCAGTCGTCTGGTGCGAGGCCTCAGGAATGGGTCTGGAGGCACTGTGGAGGTCTTTGCTGGGAGGTTTGTGTGCAAACCTGGCCTCAGCAGAAGAGTCTGTGGCTCTGACTTCCCCAGCCTGAACCCAGACAGAGCTGATTTTCAGGACAGCTGCTGGGTTTGGCTTTGTTGTGGATAGGTTTTACTCCTCAGCCTTGTTTACTTGTCCCCAGACCTGAGCTAATGGGACAATAGTGTCACCTTGATCTTGTCTCAAGTTCCCTTAGGCAGCTTAACTCACAGTGCCAAGTTCCAGTCAGGAGGCATTTTCAGGGAGGGGTGGGCTTGGGTGTTCGCAGCTTCTTTATAGAGTTTTGTCACAATGGGCAGAAAGTCCTTTATAATGATATTTAAGCCATTAGCCATAACATTCCAGTCTCTCATTAGTCTCTCAGCTGTGAGGAGCAGCTGAGAGAGCAAGGGTGCTTTAGCCTAAAGAAGAGGAGGCCCACTCTAGCAATTTTTGAGTAATATTTAAGCTACAGCTTTGTCTGTTCGAACTGCTTTTAATGTTCAGATTTTTAGCTCCAGGTTTCAGTATGATCTAACTTTGAATTGCACAAGGTAGCCATAGAGTTCAAATAAAGTCCAACTGGATGCCTAATTATACTAGCTACTTACACCAAACAAGCACTTAGCTACTTTCAAGTAATGTAAGATTTTTAGCACCAGAATATGCCTTGAATCTGCCATGAATTGGGTTGTGGATTTTCAGAGTTCCATTGTTGCTCCTTCCAGTTTTGTTGAGGCACTGTCGCTCACCTGCGACACCGTCCCTTGGAAATGGCGTCTGGATTGCCAAAGAAGACACCAACACCTCGTCTTTTGTCCAGGGAAGGGCTGAAGCCTAATACTGTGAGTACCCCCTGGGGCTGTGTTAAGGCTGGCACTGCCCTGGTGTCCCTGCTCTCCCTGCCCCTGTTGTCCAGCAGTGCTGTGAAGCTGCAGAGCCCCTGCCCAGCCCTTTGTGCTGTGCTGCTGTTGCTGGGGCTGTCCTGGTGCAATAGGGAACACTGTGGGTTGCTTCAGCTGTGTCTTGCCTGGCTGTGCCAGCAGAGCCAAGTGAAACCAATGTACAGCTGAAGGCCTGAGCATGTGTTCTGTCCCTTTCCCTGTGCCACAGGAATTCCTTCTGTCAGGCTGGGCACCACTCACCGGTGCTGCTCTGACCATGCTGCCCTTGGGCACCTGGGCGTGTTGGTGGGGGGAAGCTCAAACTCTGCCCAAAGCCCTGAGAGCCACGGCTGGTCCCAGCTGGAAGAGCTTCCAAAGCAGCTGCTCTCTCCCAGCTCCTGTGTGGGCACAGATGCAGGCCTGCAGGCAGTGCTGGAGCCAGGGCCGCAAAGGTCCCTTGCTGTCTGCAGCTCACTTGGCTGAAGATGCCCCACTGCTGAGGCTCTGTCAAGGAGATGCCTCTGTTTTCTTCTGTGGCGGGCTCTGTCAGCCCAGGCAGAGAAAACAATCAACAGGGAGAACTAAAACCTAGAGACATTGTTGTGCACCTCACTCTTGGTACAGCGTTCCTTTCTTGCATCTCTTGGACTCATCCAGCAGCGATATCTCCTTGCTGTGAGTTCTGAGCGTTGTGCAGGGATGGAGTTCAGGCAGTTCTGAGAGCTCCTCCCCATTCTCTGGAAAGGTCACTGCCTCAATCCAATGAAACGTAAGAGGAAACAAATGCCCAAAGAGCAGAAATCCCCAACCATGTCCCATCCAGTCATGGAGAAGCCAATGGGACAGAGCCATATGGCTGGAGTATGTGTGTTCCACTCTGTATTATTAATTCACTGATGCTAAGTATTTCAGCAGGAAACTCCCAGGGCTTCCAGGAATGTCCTAGTGGCTGTGATCACAAGTTATTCACCAGTGCCACTTGTTCGAGAAAAGCCTTTCTGAACAGGCACAACTCTGAGGCTCTAGCTGGTTTACTTTTGCCTTTCAGCTGCTTCCCTCTAAGTTCCAGAGGGAGAAGTTTCTCAGCAGGAAGAAGGAGGCCAGCACTGGGGGGAGTATTCTGCCCAGAATTGGCCCATTTCTAGACAGGAGTGAGACTCGCCCAAAGGTAGCCTTTTCCTGCTCTTTTCCTTTCTGTTTCACATGAAGTTTGAAGAGGGTGTGTGCTTGTGACAGGCTTGCCTCCAGCAAAATGCCTCAGTGTCCAGGTCCTGCTGTCATTGCAAGGTGCTGGGAGTGGTGGACTGGGAGTCCTGATCTGCACTAAGCCAACACAAATACCCTCTGCTGAAGCTGCTGGGGTGTGCTGGAGTGCAGCTGCCATTGCTAAAACAATGGGAGGAAGGCTGGGGACACAGAGGCCCAAAATTGCCCTTTGCCATTCTCCTGCTGAAGGAGCCACCTCTTGCTTTGGTGTGGTCACCATCAAATGCTCGGGGTCACAGAATTCCGGGCAGAGTGGCAGCGTTGGCCTTTGAAGGCCAAGGATCTGCAGGAATTCCTTCAGATGGAACACAACAAATTGCATTACTGCTTTGGGCTGGAACAATGTGTTGGAGCTTGACGGGGTGTTAGATTTTGCAGGCTGCCAGATGTACAGGGGACTGGCCCTAGGCAGAGGGGAATGGATGTGCTTTGTCTGGATCAGTGCCTACTCAGAGGTGTGTTTAAAGCTGCTTTTCTGGCAGGACTAGCTCGGTATAAAGCACAGTCCAAACGGGTAGGTGACTGAGGTGGGCTGTTGAGCAGGAAATTGGCAGCAAGAGACACGGAACACAATCCAGGTTAAGGATTGTCCTGGAGAGGGGCCTTGGGAACACCTCAGGAAAGGGCACAGCTAAGGGACAGTGTGCTGCAGCCACTCCCTTGAGCGGAATGTGTCTGCTGTGAAGTCACAGAGGAGACCTGCTTGTGTCTCTGCGGTGACAGCAGTGTGGCTGGAGAAGGCAGACAAAGCAGGGCAGAGTTTTCTCCAAGCAATGTCTCTGCTCCAGAAGCATTTGCTGTTGTTGTGTCATTCCAGACGTGCCTCTACAATGGCATGAAATAAGGTTGCAGTAATGACAGGAAAGCACCCATTTAAAGGCCATTGAAAAAGGAGATACCAACTCTACTTTTACCCAAGTTGCTGAGAAAATAACTGAAACTTATCCTCATTCAGCATCCACCTTACTTGTCTTTTTATTTTCAGCTCATTTGTCTTTTTATTTTTGCCTTTTCCTCTCTTTGGAACACACTAACTTTTAAATACAATGAAAAGGAACAAAATCATCAAAGCAAAAGAAAAGTGTTTCTTAGTAAGGATTCAGCTGAGCTGGGGATGTCTCCCTCCCTGAGAGCCAAGGGCACACACACACCCTCTGAGAAAATGGCAATCTTTGTATCCCCTTTGTACCCGGCTGGGGTGGTCCCTGTGCCCTTTGCCATTGGATGGGTACTCAGGAGCTTCCATTCTCTACTGAGCACCAACTTTTCTGTCCGCTCCCTGCTCGTCCTCCTTCCTTTTGGTCAGGTCTTCAACCCTGCCCCTCTCACTGTGACACTCAACAAACCAACCTGAACAAATGCAAACCACAAATAACACACAGAACCAACAAATTCCATTCTTTTGCTTAATAACCTTTTGGCTTCAGCCAAATGTCACCTCATCTCTCACACCTGCTCTGGTCCTGTGCTCTTCTTACTGAAGTCTAAGTTCTAGAGCAAAAAAGATATTTGCAGTTGTGTGGGCCTCGGTTTCCCTGTCTCAGAGTAAAAGACATCCCAAATCCTTTCCCATGGAGTCTCCTGTAAATTCATGGGTTTTACTTACTCCATGAGTGCTCAGTCAGTGCCCCAGAGCTCTGTGACCGCATGGGCACAGGGCTGTGTTTTAGGAACGTGCTGCCTGGCATTCTGGAGAAAGAAACCTGGACAAATCCATGCCAAAAGAGCAGCTTGGCTTGAGCCTGCTCTGTGTGGCCCAGCAGCTGTGGATGAGCTCAGAGCAGAGGTGGGTGAGCCACTGTTTGCCCAGTGTGGGCTGGGCAGACGTGCTCCCTCGGAGTCTGTACTTCACTGGGGATCAGTGGAAGATTCTCCTGCATGAACCTTCCTCACAGCAGCTGAAGCTCTCCCTGCTCTCTCTCCTCTCCAGCTGCCATCAGCTGCCCCGAAACAGAGCTGGTTTGGGGTTTCCCCACCAGAGCTGGTATTTCAGAACTTCGTCGCTCGGCAGGTGTCGGAAATGGTGCTGTCTCTCATGAATAAGGACAAGGTAAGTGCTGGCACGCAGAGCTTTAACGCTGTGCTGGAAGAGGAGAGTGCTGTCATTCCCTCAGTGTACAGCAAAGCAAGTTATCTGCTGCAGCACATGCAGAAGAAAATGTCTCAGCACCTTCTTCTGCAAGATGGTGGAAATCTTCCTGTGCTGGGAATTGTCCCCAGATTTTGGCCAGGCGTTGATGGTGTCTATCCCAAAGGAGTTTCCTTCTCTTGAAAGCTCTGGATTGACAGGAATGTTGAGGGCTGTACAGTTCTTACCTGCTCTCATGCTTTGCCTTGGGTCTATAGCACATCCTGTGTGTCCTTGGTTAATCTTGGCTCCTGGTAGGAATCTCTGCCTCTCTCAGCCAGTTTGGCTCCCTTTGTGCAGCTCACAGGCAAAGCTCCGGGGCTGAGCCTTCTGCACTTTATGCTGGAATCACTTCTCATTAATGGCATTGGCCCTGCAGGAACCGTGTTCTGCAAGAGCCCTGCAATCAGAGTGATGGAGCAGAAGCAGTGAGAGGCCTTCAGGTTCCACTTGAGGCTCCTGCTCAGCTTCATCCAGCTCTGCTCAACTTTTCCAGAAGCAACACGGTGCTCTGCTTTCCCTTTGCAGAAGCACAGCACATCCAAAGCCATGTGCTCCTGGAGGTTTCCACCTTCACCTGAAGAAATTGGCATTGTTTTGCAGTTTCCCAAGAGAGCTGAGAGGGAAAAAGTTGAAAAATGTCAATTGTGTTCCACTGTATTGAGGAAAACTTGAGACCATTTGAATTTCAGTCAGGGAAACATTTTCTCAAGTGAGGCTTGTGCCAAGAGTGGGCTGGTGGGAGGAGACAGGAGGGAGTCCAAATCATCTGGTTTAGACTTTTGGAGAGCATTTTGGTGCTCAGGGGTTGATGATATCTTTGTGCTAGAAAATGCATGTGTGCTGTGCATGTGTACCCCAGAGGGCCGAACCTGGCCTGCTGGCTGCAGGCAGGAATGCCCAGCAGCCCAGCTTGCCTGCACAGGCAGCAGGAAGCCCTGGAGAGCCAAGATTGGCTTTTCATACTGGAACCACACTGTCAGACAGTGCTGGCCCTGTTTCTCCAGGCAGAAAATGCCTCTGAAGCCCCATGGTCAATAGACACCGCCTGTCTGTGTTTCTGTCACTTTTGGCAAGCTGGTTGCTCTCATGGTTTTATGATTCTTGCTTGCTGCTTTGCTGCCCATTTAAATTCTCTTTGCCATCTCCTTGTTTTAGGGATTGTCTTGCTGTGTTCATTCCTTCTTTTGCTTTTCAGGTTTGCTTTTATTCCCAGTAAGACCACAGTGTTTGGTCTCCTGTCTTGCTGCTCTGCCTGCCTGACTGTATCCCCAGAAGTTCCCTACCCAAACCTGATCTGCTGGAAGGGAATTTCTTCCTTCCCCCACAGAAATGGGCTGGTTTGCTTTTAGGTAGCACATTCCCCCTCTGGAACATGACCACTTCATGGCTGTGTGCAGGCAGAAGCCAGCAGGTTTTTTGGCCTTGTTGAACATGCAGGTGACTTGGTTCAGGTGCTGTGTCTCCATCCTGCTGGTGCTGACCTGCTCGGCCCTTCCTTCCCAGCAGGCGCTGCCCTACTGGCCCTGGCCAAAATGCTGGAGCCAGAGAGAAGGGATTCAAGTTCAGCCTTGTGAATGATGTGCCTGTGCCTGCTCAGCTGGAAGTGCTTTGGAAAAGGGGCAGGGGAGGGATGTTAGCAGGGCATGGACAGGTCTCCCCTCATCCTGTTTCCACAAGTGGCAAAATCATAATTTCATGTCTTTGCTGCAGTTTCTTCACGTGGTGAAGGTCTCCATGGAGAGCTCACCTTACTTCCAGCTGGTGAGCTCCAGCGATGCGTACCGTGCCGTGCCGCCGGGCGCCTCTGCCCCTGTGCGCATCCGCTTCACCCCCAGCAAGAACAAGGTGAGGCTGGAGGAGCCAAAGCACACAATGATCTCCACAGCCATTGTTTTCCCTGCACTCTGGCTCCAGCCCATTGCATGCTGTGAGCTGGGCTCCAGGCGTGGGCAGGCAGCCTGCAGCCAGTCACACCTTGGCACTGCTGGCAGGCACTGCAGCCAGGCCTGACAGGCTCTGCTTGCCCTCCCTGCACACTGCTGAGCATTGCCAAGGGAAGATGCACGGGAAACAGGATGAAAATGACAGAGGGCTCTTGATAGATGTTGGGCCATCTCTAGGTCCAGTGGAAGGGGTTTCATTCTGATGGAAAACACCAGAGGAACAAAGAGGTCAGAGAGCTTTCCTCCTTCCTGGACTGCCAACAGCTTCCCTGCCTGCCCCTGGGCTGGAGCACAGCCGGTGCTTTTTCACCCCCTCTGTTGTGCAGCCTGTCAGCTGTGCTGTCCCAGAGCACAAGTGAGCATGGCACAGCTGCAGGGCCAGGGCAGAGGATGTGCTGTGCCCGTGAGCCCGGCCTGGCACAGGCACACTGGGCCCTGGGTGCCCTTGGTCAGCAGGAGGTTGCTGAGCTGCAGGGCACTTGGACACCTGCCTGAAGGAGCTGGTGTAGGGCAGGTACAAGCTGCAGGCAGAGCTGTGAGCCCAGAGCCCGTGGCAGTGACACTGCTGGGGCTCTGTCTTCATGCCTGTCCCTGTGCTTGCTCTGTCAGCTGGCACCCATTCCGTGCCAAAGGTGCTTTTGCGGGGAGCTTTGAACAGCAGTGCTGAGGCCCTGGCAAGTCTGATCTCAGTGCTGGGTGCAGGCCAGAGGTGCAGGATGTCTTTGGGTGCAGCTGTTTTCTCCTCTTCCTTTTGCTGCTCAGAGTCAGTTGAACACTTTGTCCTATTCTCAGACAGTGGGAATATAGAACTGTAAAGAGCAATGTCCTGTGTTCCCCAGCTCCATGTTGCTTAGAAAGGGGCTTAGGAATTCTTTAACATCATTAAAGTTTAGAGTAAAAATGATGGTGGCCTAGGGCTGTTATCTGTATGACCCAAGTGACACAAGAGCTGAATGCCACTGAGACGGATTTTGCAAAGTGCGCAGGTGCCTTTAAAACGTGACATAGCAGTAGAACTTAGTGTTCATGTGAGGGTGCAATAGGTAAATGGATGCCCTTGAAGGGGTATAGGAAATGGTTTTTCTTCTGCCATGGGGATGGCACTAAATGTCCTGTGCTGAGCCAGTTTCTTTTCCTGCAGGATTATTGCCACGAGCTGGTGTGCCTCACTGCAAGGGAAAGGATCGTTGTGCCAATTCGGGCCATTGGTGCCCGAGCTGTGCTGGACTTCCCTGCCCAGCTGGACTTCTCCAAGTGTCCAGTCAAGGTCAGCACCCAGCAGACTCTGCTGGTGCGCAATGTCGGTGCCCGGGCAGCTCGGTACCAGCTGAGCACGCAGAGGTGAGGCAGCTCATCTGTCCCTGTGCAAAAACCTTTGGGTGAGAGCGGAGTTGGGAAAGAGCTACAGAAGGAACCAAGCACCGGATCTGCTGCCCTGCAGCCTGGCTGGAAGTGAGCAGGATGGAAGGCATCTGCTCTTGCTTCCAGTGGCCTTGGAGCTTTCTGTGTCCCAGATTTCCTGGAGGCTGCTGGAACATGTTGGGAGCTGGCTTGCACCCTGCTGAGCACAAGCAGCTTCAGAAATGCTTCCTCAGCACTGTCAGCCAAAGAGAGCCATTCTCTGGGAGGCCACAGGCACGTGGCTTTGCAGTGATCCTGGAGGGGACCTCTGGAAATCATCTGAGCAAAGACACTGCTCAAAGCAAGAGCAGTGTCTGGGGGTTGCAAGGTGCCATTGGGAGACATGGACCTGTCTTTAGATGCCTTACAAGAAAACAAACATGTCAATGGACCTAGTTATAAAAGCAGAAGAAAACAACCTTTTAAAACCCCCTCCATACCTTATCTTTTCTGCCTGTCAGGTGCAGTAGTGATTCATTGAGAGGATGGATCTAACAGGATGAGAAGTGTCTTAAGGAGCAGCTGACAATTAACAGAGAAAAGCCCAAAATTTAGCTTTCCAGGCCCACCTCTTGACAGCGATTTTAATTTGGTTCTTACAGTGTCAGGGATGTCTCCTTCACAGCTCTTCTAGCTGTGGGCTCAGGGAACAGTTTAGTGGTGTTGGCCGAAATTCAGAGGAGTTAAGTTTAGCTGTGGAGCTTGTGTCTTTGGGTCTTGGGGAGCCAGGTGTGTGTGAGAGATGACTGCTAGAGCAGGGACAGAGGAGTCTGGTGGGTAGAGCCCAGGGATGGAGGCGATGCGGGGGCTGATTTGCACTCAGTTTTTCAGTCCTGACAGCTGAGTCCTGAACTTGGCTGGATCCTCTTCTCCTGATAATTTGAAAAGAAGAAGACACCTTCTTTCTCAGGCAAGCCCTGAAGTCATCCCTGGAATGTTATTCCCATCCTGCCACCTGAAGGCAGGAGCATGTAAGATGGGGCAGGAGTGGGAATGGAATGGAATGGAAGGCAGTGCTGAAGCCTGGCCAGGGATTCCCCTAACTGGCAGCTTCTCTATTGCGGTGAAATTTCTGGCCAAAGACTAAGAACAGAATGCTGTGCCTTGCCCCCAGCAGGCCCTGATCCCCCCAGCCCCAGCAGAGCTGCAGCAGTGCTGGCATCAGCCCCGGGGCAGATGCAGGAGCACGAGCACTGATCTGGCTCTGGGGCTGCTGGGGCCTTGTCTTTCCTCCCCTCCCTCCAAAGTCTCACGTCCAGCACATGAACATTGCTGGCCCAAGGCTTCTCCATCATCCAGCAGTGATGTTCTCACCAGTGGCAATGGGAACAGGTCAGCCCATAATTACAGCAAGAGGTCCTGAATGAGCAGAACCTGAAGCGAGTTCTTCAGCTGTTACTACTGACATGAACAAAGTTCAGCTTGCCAAATGTTCTCTTTGTTTTTGTGTGTGATGCATTCATCAGCAAAGTCCCCAGAACACATTTGAAGTGACAGATTGACCAGCAACAAAGCACCAAGGCCAGGAACTTTGGTTTCCTCACTGGGGCTGTAGAAGGGCACAAAGCCCAGCAGCTGCTGGGCAGAAGCACATTTCCCCTGAGCTGTCCCTGAGCATCAAAGCACAGAGTCTTGTGTTTGTCAGGCAAGAGCTGTTTACCTGGTGACTAAATCCTGATTGCTCCTGTTAAATCCAAAGTGCACCAACGCATCTGCATCATTATTTCCAACACATTGCACAGAGTTTCTCTGCTGGGCCAAGCAAACAGTTACCAGCCTGCATGACAGCCCAGAGTCCCAGACTGCATTGCTGGCAAACACACAGAAACCTCCGGTTCTGCTTCCTTGATGTGCTCCTGCTCGTGGTGCTTCATTTAGCTGGGATTGGACCCTTCAGACTGTAAATGGCATCGTCCTTTTGGGTTTCCATGTCACTGTATTGCTCTAGTCTGCATTTGCACTCTTTCAGAGTTTTGATTACTCCTCTTCTTAGAGCAGCTTTCATTGAAATGCCTTTAAAAATTGCCCTTTTTAGGCTAAATCACGATGATTTCAAGGTAAAATAAACCAAAGAAGCACACTGCAAATTCAACAGGAACTATTCCTTGGTCTTCAGGGAAAAGTTCCTTCTCCCTGTCTGATTCCTAGGCTGTAATCTCCCAGGACAGGGAGTGCCCTACCATTTGCATCTCTTGAGATGGGATTTGTAGGCAGCAGGAAAAGAGAAATTCCTGAGGCAGTCAGTGTCAAGTTGTGCATGCAAATAGCTCTGAACCCTCTCTGTGCTTTTCACAAACCATTCTCTGATGGGATTGCTGGCAGTGGGAGCCTTGAGGCTCATTGCAGAGAGCTGGATGCAGAGAATGGGGAGCTGAGGCCCTGTTACCCCCAGGGTCTTGTGAGGGCTGGATCTTGTCAGCAGTGGCTCAGTGGCTGTTTGTGATCCTGTCTGTTCTGTCTCTTGTGCTGCCTGTGCTTGGTTTGCTCCCTGCTTGGCCAAGGGAGCTGCAGGGAGCTGCAGTGCAGCAGGAATCTCATGGCCAGGCGTCCCCAGGCCTGACCCCTCTCTCTGTGTTGCAGTCCTTTCTCCGTGGTGCCGGCCACAGGAGCTCTGGGCGCTGGTGACACCGTGCAGGTGACAGTGGCATTTCACCCGCTGGCCAGCGGTGCCCATTGCGGCTCCCTGGCCGTGTGCTGCAGCTCAGGTGAGTGCTGGGCCCTGCAGGGCACAGGACAGTTCTGCACATGGCTCCCTGCTGTCCATCCCCTGCATTGCCTCCAGAGGTGCCTCCCCTGTTCAGCCTTACCCCAAAGCAAACTGAGAACTCCTTGGTGTTTAGGGGCTTGAGAAAGGCAAAGATTTTTGACTGCTGTTTTGCTGGGACTTGCTGAGTGGAGGAAGGAGGAACTCTGATTCTCCACTACCATGTGGCTATGCCTGGGTGAAGTTTTATTTGATTCCTGGGCAGTGCTGTAGGTGAGGTCTCCATCAGACTGTCTCCAATGCAATGGATTTCTTGCACACCTTTGTCCCATATGCTGCTTCTCCATTGGCTTGTCACAGGCCCTTTTTCTGTGTGGCCCTTACACATAGATGTAGTTTCTGTCTAACAACATTTTCAGGCCTTTAAGTTCCTTTTTTGTGACAAATCAAAACAATTTTTTCCCTGTCCCCATTTCCCAGGCTGTTGAAGCTGTTGCAAACCTCTCACATCTATCTCCCATTTGATTTCTAGACTGAGGGATCCCATTCAGTCTTAATGTAGAAACTGCTCTGTACTCACTGATCTTTCCTTTGTCCCTTTCTTCTTTGATTTGCAATGCTCCAGCTTGGTTTTTCAGATCAGAACAGTATAAAATATTTAAAGACTGATGTGGCTGTGGGTTTGGACAGGGAGATGATTTTCACGGTGCTCATTCTGTAGTGGTTTGTCACATTGCAGAGCCAGGCTGGTTGTGTTTCCTCACCTGTGTCCCCTCCTGCTGTGGGCTGTCACTTCACTTGTTCCTCTGGGCCTCCTTTTGCTGCCCAGCTGCCCCCAGGCATATTTGCTGGTCAGCAAGAAGGGATCCAAGGGATCAGGAGTCTCCTGGGATGCCCAGGGAGAGCCTGGGCAAGGCAGGACTGAGCAGGGCTCCTCAGCCCTGTCACCTGAAGGACTTGGATGCAGAAATCCTGGTGATCTGAGTGGGTCACCGGAGCACATGGACCAATCTCCCTGTCCATCCTGTCCCCTTGGGGCCAAATCTCTACAAACACCCTCAGAAATAAGGTGTTTTAGGAGGTGCCCAGGACATCCTCACGCTGTACACACAGAGCTGAAGGATGTGATCAATGGGGTGGTCCACAGAAGTGCTCCTTCAGCGCAAAACTGGGACACTTTCTTCTGTGCCCTGTGCTTTGCTCTGTCCCTTGTGCTTCCATCAGCCAGTGAGCTGAGCAAAGACTCCCCTTTGCTTTGTTCCAGGTGAAGAAAGAATCCACACAAAGCTCCAGGGAGAAGCTGTAGATGTCAACGTTGGGCTGAGCACAAATTCCGTGGAGCTTGACAAGACTTTCACCAGCATGTCAAGCCACAGAACCCTGTTCATTGAAAACAGGAGTAACATCACAGCCCACTTCCAGTGGAAGGCTTTTGCTACTGAGGAAGAAGAGAATGAAGCGAAGAGGAGGTTGGTTTGAAAGATGCATTTCAGTGAGATACAGGCCCAAGACTGAAACTAACGTGTGGCCTCAGGGGATGTTGGTGCTTTTGAATGGTTTAGGCCAAGTGAACCATGCCCGGCACTGGGGTGTGTGTCCCTGGGCTTCAGGAGCTCAGCACTCAGCATTCCAGGTCATTTATACTCCAACCAGGGATGGCATTTTGGGAAGGAAAGGTTGATTGGGATGACTGGATTTCCTCAGGTTCTAATTGGGCTCTTGTCTCTCTTCTCTTCTTTCTACATGACCTGGCAACATCCTTAAGCATTTCCTGAGTTGCCAGTCCCTCTTTCCAAAGGTGATACACCCTCTTTTTTCCCTTTAGTTCCTTCAAAATCTCCTTGCCCATGCGGGCTGGTAGTGTGTCCCTGTGCTGCTGTCAGAGAGGTTTTGTGCTCTCAGAGCAGAGAGGATTTTTTGTGAGAGAAGATAGTGCAGGATCCTTTCCCTCTTAGGACATTCTAGTGCCATGCACTGGGATGGGATCCAAAAAGCTCTGGCTCATGGAAAGGTCTCTCCAGGAGTTTGCTGTCTCCCTCCCGCACAACAAAGTTCCTTCCCCTCTCAGAGCCTCTGTTTTCATGCATATTGCATATAAAAACTTGAATGTCCCTGAAGGGATTCAGTGCCTGAATTCATCAATTTCCTGTGGAAGTGCTCTGGGATGCTCTTGTGAAAGGCAGAGTAGGGAACGGGGCAGGTCCAAACTGGAAGAAACAAAGAGTGATGCTGGTAACACGTAGCTGCAAGCCAGCTTTGTCTCCCCTTGCCAGGGAAATGCTGCAGTGGGTGCTCTGTGATCTTTCTGTGCCCCCCCGAGCAGCTCAGTGGGAAGAAAAGCCACTTGAAATGGCTGGTTGATTCTCCCTCAGCTGTGGCAGAGGCTTTGAGGCAGGAGGCTCTCTGGAGGGATGCTGGCTTTGCAAACCTCTGCTGAGCTTGCAAGGGTGGAGTGAAACTCCCTGCTGGGCCAGGGAACAGCAAGTTGTCCTCTGATCCCTGTGGGACCCTCGTGGCTTGGGCTCAGCCTTTGCTGGGGAGCTGCTGCTGCTGCTCCTCCTCAAGTGCTTTGCTCTCCTGTGCTCACACTTCTCTCTGCAAATCTGTGGCTCATGAAACCATCTGCTGGCCTTGTCTCTCCCTGGGGCTGCAGGCAGTGCTTGCTGCGGCCGCCCAAAGAGGTGTCCCAGGAAAACTTCCCAGAGGAGAAAGAAACGGAGAAGGTGAAGAGCTTTTGTGGAGATCACAGTGCCCTCCTGAGCAGCATGGTCCAGGAGAAGATGGTAAAGGTGCAAGAAGACCCCATGCTGTTCTCTGATGACATTTTTTTCCTTGAGCCAATGGTAAGTGATAGCTGAGAACATTCTCTTCCTCCTCCTCCTCCTCCTCCCACCCACCCTACTCCCTACACCCACCCCTTCCCCGGCTGCGGTCACTGGGCAGATCCTCAGCTGGCTCCATGTGCTGGCAGGGAGGACATGGAGTTTCTGGTGAGGCTGCAGGGCTCGCTGCTGAAAGCATTTGTGCCCTGCAGGCTCCAGGCAGGGCTGGGAGCCTGACAAAGCCCAGCTCTGCTGCCAGGCTCGAGCTCAGGGCACTGCCTGCGTGTCCTTGCAGTGTCCCAGGGAGCAGTTCTTGTAGGCAGGGGCTCCCCTGACACGTGGGGCTCAGCAGAGGCTGTTGGAGCACTGCCAGCTCACACACTGACCTGAAGCTTGCAATTGTTCCCTAGCAAAAGGAGGCCAAATTCAGCCCAAGGTTAATGACAGAAATGCCAATCCCCTCCTGTAACCATGCCTTGCACTATTTCTGAGTGTCCCTTCCAGCGTCATCTGTGAGCCTGGACACCAGGGTGGAAGGTTAAAATGGGCCTTTGGAGTTGTCCTGCACACAGGGACAGAAAACCTTTTCCTTTTCTGGTGGTGCAAGCAAACTGCCACATGCTCCCATCAACCAGAGCCTTGATTCTGAGTACTGGCATTGTGAGAGATGATGAATGCCTGGTGTGTGCACAGTGGAACACCCTTCTCATCTTGGAGTAAACCCTAGAATAATCCCAGCCTCTGCTTTCTTTCAGTAGAGGTTAAACTAATATTTTTATTTCCAAGGAAGGGGATCATGTTCTCTTCTTGGTTACAGCTATGGCCCATCTAAGGCCAAGAGCCAGCAGGGCACAGTGGCAGTTGCATCCCACTGTAGCTGACAGCAGCATGATGTGCCCAAGAGCTTGTGTCAGAGCAGCAGGAATATTGTGGAGAGTGGGAGCTGATCAGCTGAGCATTGAGAGCTGTGTTGGGCGGGGGTTGGAGTGTTTCCTTGGCTCCTTGTGTTGTTCACTCATCACTGATGCTCTAAACAAAGGCTTACAGGAGGGTGGTGAAAACAAGAATGTGAAGTTTGCAGACCAATCTTTTGCTGTCTCTTTCTGGTGTAGGAGGGAGAAATCAGGCCGAATTGTTCAGCTGAAATCAAGGTGACCTTCAAACCCCTGGAAGCACTGGAGTATGGAAGTGTGGCTTACTGCAGCATCTCAGGTGCAGCTCCTTTGCCCTGCCTCTCTCCCCCTCAGTGAAGCCCTGGTGCCAGCCTGAGCCCACTGGGCTCCCATGGAAGTGCTGGGAAGGGTCCCTGGTCAGCAGGGCAGTGCTGGCACATCCCCCCTGGCCCTGCAGCTCCCAGGGAGTCTCCCGTGCCAGGCCAGGGCTCAGAATGCTGTGTGTGCCTGAGTGATCCCAGAACAGCCCAGGCAGTGCAGGGAGAGGTTTTCATGCCGTGGCTTTGCCAGCATTCCCTCAAAGGCCAGAGAGCTCCAGAGCAGAACAGCTTCAGTGAACAAGCACTCAGCCCCTGCAGGCCCCTGGCCTCCAGGATGGCTCCATTTGCCATGGATCCATCATCAGGGAGCAGGAGCTGAGTTAGAAACGGGCTCCCTGAGCCTGGACCACCTCCCAGTGCCCAGACAGCAGCAGAGCAGAGGGGGCTGAGCCCACTGAGCCCGGGCTGTTGGTAGAGGGAGCAGCCTTGGCCAGCAGCTGCTTCTCTCCCTGTGTGGCAGTTGTCACCTTGCAGCTCTCAGTCTGTGGCAATAGAACACAGTGCTGAGTGTCACAAGGGGAGCACCTGGGCAACAAAGTCCTGTGCTCCTGGGCCAGGGAGTTTGGCAATTGCCAAACCCTGTTGGAGCTTTGTGCCTGCACTGAATGGATTTCAAAGCTCCTCTAGGTGCAGGGGAAGGAAACCACAGAATCACAGTATGGTAAGGATGGAATGGACCTTAGAGATCATCTAGTCCCAAGGCCCCTACCATGGGCAGGAACACCTCCCCATAGAGCAGGGAGCTCCAAGCCCCATCCAGCCTGGCTTGGAACACTTGCAGGGCTGGAACCTCCACAACATCCCTGGGGAACCTGCTCCAGTGCCTCACCACCCTCACAGGGAAAATTTCTTCCCGAATATCTCACCTAAATCTCCTTTCTCTCCATTTCTACCCATACCTCCATGGCCTGTCACTACAGGAACCAGAGATGTTTTAAACTCAGCAAACTGGTGGCTCAAATTGGAAAGCAGCCCAGGGAATGGGTTAGAAATTGCAAGTCAGCCTCAGGGGATATGTCCTGAGGGAAGAGAAGGGTCCATATCTTCTCCTGCAGCATCAGGAGCTGGTTGCATCCAGCTCAGAGTTGGGGACTAGCACTGAGGCAGCCTGGAAAATCCAGTGGAGCAGAGGGAATGATTGTACTGCAATGGACATCTCTCCCCAGGCTGTGAGAGCAGGCTGCCCCTGCAGCTCAGAGGGGAAGGCCAAGGACCCTTGGTTGAACTCAGCTCTCCTACTCTGAACCTTGGGAACGTTTTCGTCAACACCCCCCATGTCTATGAGGTGAGCAGCAGGGCTTGGGATGGATCCTGATGGCTCCTGAGGCAGCAGCAAGCCTGGTGCAGCTGTGGAATTGCTGCCAACCTGGGCAGCTGTGAGCAGGGAATATTTGATGGACTGCTCAAATCTGGGGGGACACAAAGGTGTGTCAGTTGTTCCTGAAGCCCCAGTCCCTGCCTTTGGGCAGCCTTCCTTAGGGATCAGCTGGGAGGCTTCCTACAAAACAACTCCTTGGCCCATGAAACCAAGCCTGGGTCAAAAAGCTGCATGTTCAGAGGCTTTTGTGGCAGTGCCAGACACAAGGCACCTTTGGACTGGGCTCTGCAGAAGCAGCTGCACCAAAGTGGCTGCCTTTGAGCTTCAGCCCACTGCCAACAGCTGCCAGCCAAGTGTCTTCTGCTTATTGCTGCAATCACAGGAAATCCTTGGGAGTTCTCTCCCTTGCTGACCAGTCCCTCACAGCACTTCAACCTTGGTGCATCTCTGGCTCTAGAAAGAGAAAAGTGTTCCTGGGAATAAAGCAAAGGGTTTTTCTACCTATTTGTCTCCCCCCCAGTAGAGTCAAGCTTGCAAAAACTTCATGAGGCACTGCATCATGGCAGACACTTTCAAAATCTTGGCTGTGGATGGGAAAGACACGCTGAGATTTGTTACAAACGATGGTGCTCTCTGTACGTTTTGACGCTGATGCCTCATTCTCAATGTATTGTTTTCATGGTCTGGGAAAAGGTGAATGAGCAGATGGTGCTGTTGGAGCTGTGCTCACTGGGGCAGCAGCAGCTCTGGGGTGATTCCCTAGGCAGCTGCAATCAGCCCACGTTGCTCTCGGCGCCAGCTCTCAATGCGCTTGGTGCTGCTGGGCAGAGGGGCACTGCTCTGTGCCCATGGGATAAGCCCAGGGTGACTGCAGTTCTGTGGAGTTGCCACTGCTCTGCATGAAAACCCAAAGGCAGAAGTTGTCCTGTTGAATCTTTGGACTTCTGCCATTCAGCAGCACAAAGCATCTTCTGCCTTTTCTGGGTGTTCATTGCATCATTAGACAATAACTCACAAGAAGGGGAGATTCCACACGTATTTCCATTTTGCTCTCTTGCTGCTGCAGGTGAAACTGATGAACCAAGGAGCTATTGATGCTCCCTTCACCTGTCTCCCTTCAGCCACCAACCTGGGCTTGTGTTTCAAGTTTGCCCCCGAGGAGGGCATCATTGCAGCAGGTGGGAGCCAGGCTGTGCAGATCTCCTTCAGTGCCACCGTGCTGGGGAGCTTTGAGGAGGAGTTCCAGTTCAGTGTGGCTGGATCTCCTACGCCTGCCATCCTGACCATCAAGTAAGGACCCTGGGAGCTGGGTGGGCACATCTGTAGCTGTCTCTGGGACATCCCCCACCTGCCTCCTTTTGGGGTGGAGCAGAGGAGAAAGGTGTTTCCTGAGGTCTGAATCTCTGCTCTGCTGCTGGCATTGCTTTGGTGTCAGGCTGCCTCCTGCCCTGTGTGGTGGCTGGGAGCTGGAATGACTCGTCCCTGCAGGGATCTCCCTGTGCCTTGGGCCATGGCAGGCAGTGGGATGGATCAGCTTTGGGCAGCAGCTGCTCTGGGATGTCCCACCTGAACACCCAGCAAGGCCCCCAGGGCTTTGCAGATGGGCCAGCCTGGCTGATTCTGCAGCAGCAGCAGCAGTGTTTGTAAAACCTTGTGTGAATAATCCATGCCAGATGGGCAGCAGCAGCCTCAGCTCACCTCTCATGGCCATGCTGTGGGGCACAAGCTGTGCCCCCAGCTCCTGTGCCCAGAGGGCTCTGGTGCCTCCTTTGCACAGCCAGCAAAGCGCTGATGTGGGAGTCAGGAACTGTGGGCTGGTGCCATGGCAAGAGACAATCCTGGCCCAGCCACAGGGAGAAGGGCGGATCATAGGGGAGGCAGAGCTCAGTGCTCAGCACCACAGCAGCGTGAGGCCTTGTCCCTGCCAGCCTGAGCCATGTGCTGCAGGATAATGGAGTGGAAGCAGGAGAGCTGATGCTGGCTGCTCTGCAGCTTTGGAGCTGGGCTGCTGCTCTTGGGCAGCACTGGCTCAAGGCAGTGAAGAAATGAAAGCAATCTGCACCTGATGGTACCAATGAGATAAGGGAGATGGGTAAAGAAGAACAAGGAAGTTATTCCTTAGCAAGAGAAAAGTGGTGAGCAGGTCTGCCCATAGTGCAGAAACAAATCTGCTGCCTTTGTTTTTGGAGGAAAAGTGCTGCTTTTTTCATTTGGAAATCAAGAGGGAACCTTTCACCATCAAATAATTGATTCTCCTCTGTCCCTCCCCCAAAATGGCCATGGGGTGTTTGTGCATAAGCAGCTTTCTCCTTGAGCAGGGGCAGGTGTCTCTTGTTGAGATGTGCAGAGCAGAGCCAGGGGCAGTCCTGTGAGTACAATAGAGGACACAGCTGACTGGTTCTTGATTTTGAACCAAAAGGCAGAGTGGGCACTGATTGGCATCAACCATGAAATCAACTGGTGAATGTTGTGCAGCTTCAAGTGCTGATTTCAGTGGATGTTGGTGGCTTTTGGAGTGTGCCTGCTGAGTTCAAGGGAAGGTGAGGTTCTGTGCTAGATTCAGGACAGCCAAGTTTGGTTGTTGAAGCTCTTGCTCTTGGCTGTGCCAGCTGGTGCACTGCTGACAAGCTGGTCCTTTCCTCTAGGATTCATCTGTGCCCTGGGTAGAACTGTTGCTGCTCTTTTCAGAGGATGTTTGGGAATGCCCTGGATTTATATCTCAGAAAGTGTCTGTAATGATTGTGTGGGTCAAACTCTCTTGAGAAAGCTCCTCCATGGGAACAGCAGTTGCAGCTCAGAAGGAGCAAAGCAGGGAAGCTGTGGCTGGAAGGGCTGCTTACAGAAGTTAGTGGGGACACCTTGATGTCCATGCCATTGCAGATGGGGAAACTGAGGCACGGAGCCATGTCTGGGTGTGTGTTCAGGGTCCTTCATGGGACCCCCAGCAACCCGGGGGCTTCTCCTGCCTGCCCTGTGCCCAGAGCCCATCAGGGGCTGTTGGCTGCTGCCCCTTGGCTGGAGCTGCCTCCTGTGCCCAGGGCCCTGTGCTGAGCACACGGGGCTGTGTTGGTTGGAAACCCCGGGTGCCCTGAGCCCGGGTTTTGTGCCCCCAAGCCACGACAGCCGGAGCTTTGCAATGCCTTTAACCGAGCCATTGCCTGCTCTGTCCTCGGCCTGCAGGGGCAGCGTCACTGCACCGAGTTTACACTTCGACCTCGCTGAGCTCGACTTCGGGGACATCTCCTTTGGTGAGTGTTCCCTGGGCTGGGACACAGCCTCAGGGATGTGTGCCTTCCAACAGAAAAGCATCCCTCACTCCTGCTCTGCCCCAGCAGCCTCTTCAGGCTGTGAACTGCAGAGCTGCTGCTGCTGCTGCTGCCTCAGGGGGCATTTTGCCATTGTGAGATCCAGTGGAAGCAAGGAATAGAAAGGCAGAATTTTCTGGTGTCTCTGTGCTGCTTTAAAAGACAGATGTCTGCCAAGGAAGGTGGGAATCTTGCTGCAATGGAAAGATGAGCCCCTCCCTCCAAATGATTATCCCTTTGAAATGACAGGGCTCCCAGGCAAAAGTGTGGGAAAAGGAATAACAGTTCTTTGCTAGACTGTCTCAGGAGAGCACAGACAAGAAGGCAAGAACAGACATTTCCCAGTCCTGTTTTTCCCCTTTGGTGGAGTTCTGGTGACAGCAGGAGGAGCTGTGGGCTCTGGCAGGCCAGGGATCCCCCCCAGCCGGTGCGGGAAGGGAAGGGAAGGAGGAAATGCTCCTTTTGCAAAGCCCCAGAGGGCAGGGGGATGCGGGCAGTGCCCAGCAGCAGCAGCAGCAGCAGCGGGGCAGGCAGGCAGGGTCGGTGCCAGCGCTGAGCTGCAGCCAGGGCAGCCCCGGGCCAAGCACAAACCTCCCGCAGCAGCAGCGGCCGAGCTGCGACCCCCGAGCGGGAGGAAGGGAAGCTCCGCTCCCTGCCCAGCCTCAGCTCCCACTGCACAGCCGCCCACGGCATCACGCCACAACTCCCAAGAACCCCCAAGGGAAAAGCCCAGCCCAGGGCCAAAACCGCCCCAAACCCCCCAGAACCCCTGTCCCCCTTCCCAGACCCAGGGCAACGTTCACTGCCAAGCCTAAAGCCAGAACAATGAAGTTCATGAACTTCTGAAGGAAACTCATTGCCTTTCTTGAGCTTCTTCTTCCCCAGCCTGCATCACCACAGAGGCGCTTGTCAAGTTGACTTTGGAAGGAATGAAACACGAAAGGAAAGAGATGGAAATATGGTTCTGAAGCAGGAGATTGATCCTGCTGAATCAATTTTCATTCCTAAGGGCTCTTCGGCTGAAGGCAGCTGTTGTATTTTTGCTTCTTTGTAACTCTTGACTGTTGTCTGCATGTGCTGGCCTCAGTCTCCTTGGAGGTTTTGACATCTGGGTTTGTCCTTTTTGTGCCTCTCTTGCCTCCCTGCTGGAGTCCCTGCTGGAGCTGGCAGTGGTCACTTGGATGGGCACAGAGAAGCTCTGGGCTGCAGCTGCAGTTGTTTTTCCTCCCCATCTGTGTCCCATTGACTCTTGGTGAGCAGGCCTGGGGAGAAGTCTCCTGCCCACAGAGCTGGCCAGCCCAGCCAGATGTGCAGTGCAGAGCAGGCTGTGGCTGCTCTGCGCGCTCTGCAGGACATCCCCACCATGAGTGGCTGTATCTCTGGCTTTGCAGGATGGAAAGCAAATCTCAGAGCCAAAGTGGGGTAAACCCTTGCAGGCAGCACTCTCAGTGAGCAGCACGGCTGTGATGTCCCTGTTTGTGGGCTGAGGTGGGACCTGGTTCCTGATTGCTAATCTCAAAGCAAGGCTCGGCTGTGCCCCCAGCTGAGCGGGCTCTGAGCTGTCACGTGCTCAGTCTGTTTGGCCCAAAGCAAGAGATGCCTTAAGGATCCTGCAGAGAGAAGCTGCATTAGGGTTCTTTGCCTCACGTTCTAGTTGCGGATTCCATCCTCACTTTCTTTTGCTGTAGCTTCTTCTCACTGACAACTCACTCTTTATATGTCTTGAAAAAGGTGGGAGTGTTGGCAGGCTGAGCAGGGAATTGGACAGCTTGAATTCTCAGAGTAAATGCTGGGTCTGGGTGCACACTCATCACTGAGAGAGAACTGGTGCTGGTTTGGGGCAGGTGAGGGAGCTTGGCCCCATCACAAAGAGAGAAGCTTGCAGTGTTCAGCAGGGCTAGGAGTGGACATTTTCAAGGCTGCAGTCTGGAATCTGTGTCAAAGGGAGCTAAGTGACGATTAATTCCTCACGCAGCTTCTGGGTGAGCTGTAGTTCAGATCATAGAGAGCTCCACTCCAATGCCACTTTGATCCTGCCAGGATCTTGCCCCCAGGATCATGGCCTGCTGGGTGCCTGAATGGATATTTGTGTCCTTGCCCAGGCTTTCCCTACACGCAGCGCTGCCGCCTCACCAACAGCTCCGCGGTGCCCCTGACGTTCCAGCTCCGCATGTCGGACGATGGCACGCAGCCGGCTGTGGACAGCGTGGATCAGATCCGCAGGGACACCGACCCGGCCTGGAGCAAGGGAATCCATTTCCATGTGGAGCCCAGGGAGTTCACCATCAATCCCAGCGGAGGCACCATCCTCCCCCAGGGACACCGGGACATCGAGGTACGGCAAGAGCCCAGCCACAGCCGCTGCAGCACCAGGGCTGGAGCTGCACTGCAGGGTGGGAGGGCTTTAGCTCTGGTGCCAGCTTGGAGCATGCTGGCACGGAGAGATCTGCACTGCTGGGACGCCTCTGCTGGCAGGCTTACTCGGGATGTTCCTCAAAGAGCACTGTTTGCTTTCCAAAATCATATGCCTGAGTTCACAGACCTTATGGTCAAGGCCTGAAGCCATTCTTGTGTTTTTGAGAGCGATTGATTTGATTGCAATGGGGCAGAGCAAGGATGAGGGCAGAAGGTGGCTGTTAGAGAGATGTCATTGTATCAAGCAGTGAGCTTTTCTTTGTGGTGTCATTTCCCCCCTCCTGGGCAGCAGAATGATTTGTGTTCACTGCAGGAAGCTCCAGTGGAGACAAAAAACTCTGCAGCCATGTGTAGCGGTTCAAATTTATTGTATTGATTCCTTGTTAAGTGGTTTGTTCTGTGGTACCCCGTGTTCTCCCTGAGTTGGTTTACCCCTGGGTTTTACCCTCCCTCAAAGCTGTCCCTCATGCCATTCCCTGCCCCTTGTTCCAGCTCTTTCCCTGCCTGTCAAACCCAGCCCCTTTTGTTCCCCAACCTTCTTTGCCAATTTAACCTGGAGCCAATCCCTGTCTGCAATGCCCCTTTGGAATTCCCCTATTCCTGGAGGCCCCATTGGCCCATGTGAGCCATCCTCCCCACCCTCCTACCCAAAGTGGCCCCAGACACTTGATGTAATCCCCTCAGTGCTCCCCTGAGGATTCCCTTTTGGCTTGCTGTTTGTATTCACCCTCTGATTTGTATCTGTACAAAAGCCCTTGCACGGGAGTGTCCAGGGCTCTTTTGGCTTTGACCCTTTTGCTTGGAATAAACCCTTCCTTGTGGAACTTCAAGACAGAGATCCTCCTCCTTTCTCCTCTGCCTGGTCCCGTTGGTGGCTTGTCTCTTGCGGCGTAGAGCAAGAGGCTCTGAGGGTTCTGCCTGTGGTCAATGCCCACCCTGGGGCAGTTCTGAGGGTTCTGCCTGTGGTAAATGCCCACCCTGGGGCAGTTCTGAGGGTTCTGCCTCTGGTCAGTGCTCACCCTGGGGCAGTTCTGAGGGTTCTGCCTCTGGTCATTGCCCAGCCCGGGGCAGTTCCCCACTCCTGGCGTGGGGCCGGAGTTCTCAGAGCCAGCCTGGGGTCAGGGTCCAAGGGCAGCCATGAACTGCCCAGCACCTGCTGGGCCACACTTTGCCCTCAGCCTCCTGCTGTAAAGCTGAACTCGTTGTGGTCGAGTCAGATTTCCTCGGCATGGATGTCTTTGTAGTCAGATGAGAAATTGGCCCCTTAATTTGAATGCAGTGTTGCATGGAGCTGTAGTCTAATGTTTTAACGTAGCTGACCTGACATAGGAAGGGGACCAGGACACCAGGTGGTTCATCACAGGTCCAGTTTATTGAAGAAAGCTTCAAACACTTATACAGCAAATAATAAGCTTATGAATATTCTGTAAGCCAAGCAATCTATTGGTTAAACTATACCATTAACTCTTCCTCATTCCTTAGGGGTTACATCTCTCTTTTCTCATGTCTCTCTCACTATTTGTTATCCTACTACAGCTAGGCCCAAGGACACGCTATCTCACAGGTGCAGGACTTGGAATTAGCCACAGTCTTGTACTTTTACATTCTCTAGTCTCCTAAATTTCCCAACACTGACCTGTGCCCTTATAGCAAGGTGTGTTTAACAAATGTGGTATTGCCAGAAGGCTTTTGTTACTCTGAGACTGTGCTCTACACATGGAGCAGCAGAAGAATGAAGGGCAAATCCTCCCTCAGGAACTGGAGGTTATCACCCGTGGGTAATGAGCTTTTGTAAGGAAGCATTAACTGTTCTTCTCTTCCACCAGGTGACCCTGTGCTCCAACACGGTGATGGAGTTCTACCGGAGATTGCTGGTGGACCTGGAGGGTATTGGCAAGGGAGTGGCATCCCTGATCATCACAGCCAGGTACCAGCCCTTGCCTGGCCTCCCCCAGGCACTGCCTTGCCCAGGCTGTGCTGGCTGCAGCTGCCAAGGAGAAGTGCTGCTGAATGTCCTCATGTTGTGCCAGCTGGACACGAGAACAGCAGTGCTTGGGCAGCAGCCCGTGGTGAAAAGCACGTTTGCTCACAGCCCAGCATGGTCCTGGGCCCTCTTCTAAAGGCACCAGGAATGATATCATTGATTGGCCTTGTTTTTGGTGCTTGAGGTGGAACAAATTTCCTGAGGGCCTCCTCTCCTTCAGGCTGCAAGAGGTGGAGTTGTGCTGGCTGTGAGCATGGTGCACTGGTTTGGGCCACACCAAGCAGCTGCTGAGAGTCAGGCTCTGCCTCTGTCCATGAGGGCACATGGCAGGGGAGAAGTGGCTCCCAGCAAGAGTGGGGAGGGCAAGGTGTGACAAGGGGAAAGCAGCCCTTGATGTGGCAGGTCAGCTCCAGTTTTTGTCCTTCCCTCTGCTTCCCGTTTTGAGCTTTAATGTTGTCAGAGTTGAGAGCAAAAGTCGTTGTTGCTGCAGCAGAATTCCATGCTGCTGTGCTGCTGTGGGTGTCAGTGTGATGCCCAGAGGGATGCAGCTCCCTGGTGCTGTTCCCTGTGCCAGGCAGAGCCATCCAGGCAGTGCCTGGGCTGCCACTGTGTACAGCAGGTGGAGCTGGGGCCAGGCAGTGCCTGGAGCTGTGCAGTGAAGGAGCCAGGGAGCTGCAGGGCCTGGCAGGGGCTGATCAGCCCCTCTGTGGGGCAGCTGCTGTCTCGTGCCCTCCAGGGCTGGGGCAAAGAGCTGAGTTCTCAGGCAGGGCAACAGCACAATGGCAGAGAAGGGAGTCAGTTTTACTGAGACCCTGGAGCTGTGTGTTCCTTGAGCCTTAGGGAGCACTGATCCTTGTTGGGAAGGCTCCCCCAGAGCTCGTGGGTCACTGGCACTGTTGCAGGAGTCCTTGCAAGCCTTCTTGGGTAAAGGAGGGGCTGAGGCAGCTGTGGGGCAAAGTGCTCTGCCTGGGGCACTTGGCAGCCTCTGGGTGCTGCCTCTCAGGGTTTGCCCCTCCTTGACAAGACATGTGGGAGTGGGAAGAGGTAGAAGGCAATTTATCCCTGTAGGGCTCTTCAATGTGCATTTGACAGTGACCAATGGGTTCTGCTCCATTTCACAGTCTTTGGGGGTAGGCATTCTCCATTCTCTCAGTATCTCTGATTGTCCTGGGGTCATCTCTTTGCCCAGATGTCTCGTTCCTGAGCTCCAAGTGTCCTCCCCAGTGCTGCTGTGTGATGAGTGCCACCTGAAGGTGCCCTACGAGAGAAAGATCCTCATTAGGAATCCCAGCCACCTTCCTGGCTGCTACGGGCTTATTCCCCAGGTTTGGCATCACATCCACCTTCTCCTGTCAAATATTCCTGAGGAGATTATTAGGGGAACAAAGGGTTTGGATAAGACCTTGCTGCTTTCTATTCAGTCTTAAAGATCTGCTGAGAGCAGGATCCTACCAAACTGTAAACTTTAGGAGGCAGTTTAAGCTCCTGAAAAAACAGTTGATGCTCTAGTCCTCAGGGTGTTTTCCTGTGGGAGATCTTAGAGGGTTGTGAAAAGCTGCTGCACCCACAGACACCAGTGCCTGTGCTGGCAGCCTTCTTGCAGGATCCCCTGGGAGTGCTAACCCTACAATTCTTGCATCTTGTTTGTGCCTTTGACCTTTGTCCTGGGGAGCTTTAAAGGTGTGTGTAAGTTTCTGTTGTGGTGGATGTTAAGGAGCCTACAGTTTCTTGAGAGGTCCCTCTGAATCTGCGTTTCATTGTGTCCCTTCCAGAAGCGCAAGGAGGACTCTGCTGTGCTCTACTCCAGCCCCAAGCCCTGTGGGATTGTGCAGCCCCAGAGCACAGCAGAGATCCCAGTTGTGGTGGCAGTGCAGGCCCTGGGCACTCATCGCACCAACGTTCTCATCGGCGTGTTCGGGGATGAGAGAAACCCCCTGGTGAGGGCAAGGGGAGATGTGAGCCTGTGTGCAGCTGCTCCTGGCAGGGTGCACAGGGACAGGGATTCTGCCGGGGAAAACAGGCACAGGCTGCTGGGGAGAAGGACAGGAGGGACGGGGGCACAAACAGCTCCTGCCTTAGAGGGGGGAATCTCAGTGTCTGACACAGAATGGAGTTGGGCTCAGCTGGAATCCAGGGGGCATTTGAGGTCATTATTCTTTCAAATGCTGGTAACTTTGGAAACATCTGTTTGAAAATGTCATCTCTCTGAGCGCAAGAGAGGATGTCAGAAGACTTGTGGGAACCTTGAGCTTTCTGTAAAAGAAAGGAAAGCTGGCATTTGAAGAGTGGTTGCAAGGACTGAAACTTCGATTAAAACATATGGAAATGGCAATGCCAAATTCCCCGGATGGCACCAAACATCTGAACCCGGGCCGTCGTGGCACTGCCTGTAAATCAGTGAACAGGAAGGAAAGGCAATGCAGGCTGTGCCAGGGAGCCTGAAGTTTGAGCAAACAGGTGCTTTTAACTATCAGGCTGCTTCCCTTAAAGAGGAGGGTTTCTCCCCACCAGAAGAACCAGTTGTTTAACCGTCAGGCTGGTCTTACCTAGAGATTTCTTGCAAAGATAAAACCTTTCGGACAGTAACTTTTAGTTTGAAAGGTTCTCTTAGCTTAATCCTTTTCAATTTGGAGGTGAACATGTAATTTTCTTTTTCCCCAAAAGCCCAGCATTTCAGCTGGAGAGTGGTAGCTGTCCCTAAAGAAATAACTTGAGCAGGGTTGAGCTGTTGAAGGTTTTTTAGGTTTCTCTGTTGTGGTTTGTTTTGGGTTTTTTAAAATCTTTCTTGCTTGCTTCCTGGAACAGAGAGCACAATTACGGAGCTCAGGACGGCTGGCAGAAATCTCCCCAAGCCCAAGGCTGGCAGAGCTTGGCAGGATCCCAGCACCACAGCCTGTGTATGTATGGATGGAAGGAAGGATGGATGGGGAATGCGACCTGAGTCACCTGGGAGTGTTGTAAAATGTCAACCAACCCCCCAGCGGTGTCAGGGGAACATTCCTGATAAATCCCTGGTGGAGCTGCAGAGTTTCTGGCCTTGGGCACTGGGTGGGCTGTGCTGGCTGGGCACTGGCTGGGTCTGCCCCTCGGTGTCTCAAATCTCACCTTTTTGCTGCCTTCTCTGTCTTTTCCTCTCCCACTGTGCTTTTTGCATCCCCACCAGGTGTAAATGCCTGTCCTCTGTAATTGCTCAATGCGAGCAGTTGCAGCTGCTGCAGCACCTCAGTGCCATCCCTGGGCTGCCTTTAGAACAGACCTGCCCCAGCCTGGATTGGGAAGGGCTGGATCAAACCATTTCTCAGTCCAACGAGCCAGCACCCAGCCAGGGGCTGCATCCTGGCCAGGAGCTGCTCGTGCAGGTGTCCCTCCCTCCCTCTCTCCCACTGCAGGTCCCTGTTCATAGTTATTTATTTTCCAGAGATGAGCTCCACCCACCTAAATTCAAACCCCAGCCACCGAAGGAGAGGAGAACCAGTCTGGATTGTGCGGCAACTCGATGGAGGCACTTCAGGACTGGACAGGAGGAGGCAGCCAGAGCCCTGAAAGAAGTGCAGGATTTTACCCACTCTTCAGGAGCAGAGGTAGATTTTCTTGTACACCGACTGCTTGCTTTGCCTCCCCAGCCTGCCAGCACCAAGTCCTGCTCATGCTGAGCTCCCTTTTTGCTGCCCTGCTGTGCTGTGCCCTGACAGTGGGCTGGGCAGCAGGGCCAGTGGCTGGACATGGGCTGAGGGGGAGGGAGAAATAGGAGAGTTTTCCTTGGAGAAGCTGGCTCAGATCCTACAGGCCTGTGCTGAGTGTGGGATTTTTTTGCCTTGTTTCCTTCCCAGTGTAAGATGAGGCTTTTCTCTGCATCATCATGGTAACACCTCCAGCTTCCCTCACAGAGCAAGCTGGGATTATGCTGATCTCCATGGACCCTCTTCCCAAGGCAGCCAGACTCCCTGTTTGCAGGGCTCTGCTTTCACCCAGAGCTGCTATTGCACTGCTGGCCCTGGAGCTGTCTGACAAAGGCAGACTTTGCAGAGGGGCTGTCTCTTCCTCCCAGCACAGAAAATGGCTTGTTTTTTGGGTGCCAGCACCAAGTCCTGAGCACCCTCACCTGCCTCGAGGCTTGGAGGGATTCAGGTGCTCCCTGGACGTGGCGCACACTGCCCTGGGAGCAGAGAAGGCAAGAGGGAATCTGACTCCCTTGCCCATTGTCAGTGTGGCAAGCAGGGCTGGAGCTGCCAGTGCCACTGGGGGCCCTCAGCATTGGCCACAGAGGGGCCTCCCATCCCTGCAGGCCATCGCAAAGTGCTGCTGGAGCAGCTGCTTGTTGGAGAGGCCGTGCAGGACACGTTGCAGGGCTGCCCAAGGATGCTGTGCAGCACCTGTGGAGGGCACTGCTCCCCCTGGAACTCCTCAAGTGCTCCACAGGAAATTGTTGCAGGAGCTTTTGCTGTAGCACCTTGAGAAAGAAGCATTTAAATCAGAGAGAGAGGGGAAGAGCCTCAGGAGTCAGATGAGCTGGACTGGACTCCTTCCCTCAGCTCCAAGAGCTCTCACTCTGAGTCTCCTCCTTTTCTAAAAGCAGGAGGTTTTGAAACTTTGTAATGGCAAATTGTGCATCAGAGAGAATTTCTACTGCCAGGAGACATCCTAGTTCACTTTCATGTAATGTACTAATTAATGCATTGTGCTGTGAGTATGGGAGAAGATTTTCCCCATGGTCCCTGCACTGGTCAATGGCATGGATGCAGGATGAGGTGAGGGTGATTCTGGCAGTGTTTGGGGAATAGGCCCCTCTGGCTACAGCTCCAAGATGCTCTTCTGCATCCATTTCCATGCTCAACACCTCAATCTCTCTTGTCTTCCATCCAGGCTTTCAATATCCTGCCACTGCCAGGTGTGCTGCAGCCAGGAGAGAGCCAGCAGGTCACCTCCACCTTCTCTGGCCACCTCAACACCACCTGCAATGTCCCGGAGCTGTGCCACATGGAGGGAGGCTCCACCTCTGAGGTGCTGGTCGCCTCACGTGTCAGCTCCTCCCTGAGCCCCCAGGAGATCAACTGTGGCTCTCAGGCCTCTCTCAGGGACAGGTGAGTCAGCCTTCCGTGGGTTCCTGCTCTGCCACGGGTTATTGTCCCTGCAGGGCTTCCCTGCTCCAAGGCCTCTGAGCTCAGAGGAGCTGCAGAGCAAAGGCCAGCAGCAACATAGGGATGGCCACTCTGAGCTCCCTGGCTGCCAAGAGAGGAAGGACCTTCTTCTGTTGAGACAGAACATCATCTTCTCTATTTGAGTGCTGAGCCCTCCTGGCTTAGCTGCTCTCTGCGGGGAGCTGGGCTCTGGGCCTGCCTTGGCACCGCATTTAGAGGTGTCTTGAAGTCCATGGTGTTGAGTGGCATCTTCTTCATCATCTGCCTTCTTCACCAGAACAGTGTGATTGTGGTATGGGCAGGCGTGGGGCACAGAGCAAACCTTGCTTTGGGTCCTGCTCCTGCCACAGATGAAGTCCTTGCACTGCTGATCTGCCAGGGTTCTCCTTATGGTGGCATAGCAGCCAGAAAAACTCCTGTGCTTTAGGCTCCCCTGCAGCTGCAGCCGTAGGCAAGCACAGGAGAAGCTCAGCTCCAGCAAGGCAGCCCAGCTCAGGACACACAGGCCAAGTGTGGAGCTGGGAGTGGAGGTGCTTAAAGCAAGCCTGTGCATCAGGACTTCTTCAGGCCAGGCTGAAGTTGGTTTCATGGGGAGGAGACGGACGAGGCTGCTTCCAGTGGTTTCCATGGCAGCCAGCACTGGTTTGCTTGGTCCCAGCTGGGTTCCAGCAGGAAATCTGCCCGACAAGAGCCTGTCTTGCAGGAGAGGAGTTCCTGCAGCCTTTGCTTTCTGACTGATAGGATTGTTCTCATGAAGGAGCAGGCTAGGAGTCGTTAAAACCGAAGATCACGGGCAGAGACTCTCTAACTAATTAAAGTTAGACAGTGGGATGTTTATTAACACCGGCGGGCGGCACCAGAGCCGTCCCTAAAAGGCGTGACCGCGCTGTCCAAGGTTCTTTGCCCTCTCTTTATTTCCCAAGATCTTACACACAATACATCTGCACAACCCCAGCACCTCCCATCCCTGCTCTGTATTCAAATGAGGTCATTGGTCCTTCACTCCTGTGCAATTCTTCCCTTGAATTGGGTTGGTGTCTCGAATTGGGTCAGTGGTCTTAGGGGATGAAGTCAGGAATGTCTTCATCAGGTCTCTGTGACCCTCTGGCACCATCCAAGGTCCCCTGCTTAGTGATTGATTGACATCAAGCCCAGGTGCTAACCATTGTTCTACTGGTTTCGAGATGTTCTTATAACAGTTCACTTCCTCCACTTCCCTCTCCTAATGGTAAACAATAGAACAATCTGCTCCAGCTTAAGCATCTCATAATCATTAACCTATGGTCTGCCTATCTAACCTACATCCTGATCAATGGGAATTGCTTCTAACCCTCAGCTGAAATCTGAACTCTTTAAAATCATGCTTCAGCTATGCCCAGGGAGAAGGGGGCTGAATGAGCTGAGTAAGAACTGTAGGAGAGCTAAGCAGATGTCAGCAATCTGTGCTCTGCTTTAAACTGGGAAGCCAAGAGACAAAGGGCGTTTCCAGGCACCAGTGCAGAGAGCTGCTGGATCAGCCTTTGGCAGGGGCTGGAGGGGTCTGGCTGTGCCTTCAGAGGGAGCTTGCACAGTCAAGACCTTATGATGGCAAAGCTCAGGTTTGGCCGGTCCTGGAGGTCCCCTTCCACCCATGCCCTCACTTGGGATGTTCCCAACCTCTGTGGGTTGAGGAGAATTCACGGAAATGGCCTCAGGGTCAAGGAATGAAGTGCAGGGCCAGCCAGGACGAGGGAGCCCAAGATTCTGGTGGGACTCTCAGCCATATTTTCTGTTTTGTCTGCAGAAGGGAGCTGAAGGAGCCAGCTCAAAAGGTCGAGGAGGAGGCAAAAGCCTTAGAGGAGGAAGAGAGGAGGAAGGAGGAAGAGAGGCAGAAGAAGGGAAAGAAGAGTGTCTCTGTTGGCAAGCAACCTCCAATACCAGCAAAGGGGAAAACCAAGACCCGAGAGAATAAGGAAACCAAAATTCCAAAAAAAGAAACCAAAATCCCAGAGAGGAAGGAAAGCAAAGCATCAGAAGGGAAGAAAATCAAAGCATCAGAGAAGAAGGACACCAAAGCATCAGAGAGGAAGGAAACCAAGATCCTAGAGAAGAAGGAAGACAAAGACCCAAAGAAGGCGGAACCCAAAGCTCCAAAGAAGGGAGAACCCAAAGCCGTCAAGAAGGGGGGAACTGAAATCCCATAGGACTAAGCTAAGATGGAGAAGAACTCTTTATTCTTTATTCATACAACTCATTTTACACAGTTTAACAGACCTTGTGTGCACCTTTAGTTCATTCAAAGGTTTCTTATCAGTTAGTCGATTATTGGTTAATAAAATAGATTTTACTTGTGCATCAAATCTCTCGTATTGTTTACCTCTTCACTGATTCTCATGGGACAAATTACTTGTTATTGCAGGTGCATTTGTTTTTCACCCTCAGAATAGAATGGTCACAAAGTCTCATTCTCAAAATAGCTTCACATGGGAACTTGTAACTGCTTAGTTGCACACAGAAGAGATGATAGGCCAGCTATTGATGTGGCTGAACAAGGCTTCATTTCAAAAGGCTTTTCTGTCGCAGACATTTTTTCACAGAAATCCTTTCTTTCAGTTTTCTGTGTCTTCTGGAAGGCTGAGGCCTCAGAGGAGAACATAAACAATTATTATCAGCTTCTGGGGAATGCAACAGGGGCACCTATTTTGATTGGTGATTGGTTCATGTTCCCATGTTTATAATTAAGGGCCAATCACAAAGTGTAAGCCAGGGGACTGAGTCCTTGGCCACAGCTTTGTTGGGATTCTTTTCTATCTCTTCCTAGCTAGCCTAGCTGCTCTGCAAACCTCTCTCCTTATTCTTTCTAGTATAACTATAATGTATTATATCTTATATTAATAAATTCAGCTTTCTGATTCAAGAAACAAGATTCACCGTCTCTCTATCACCAGCAGCGCC
Source organism: Ammospiza caudacuta (assembly GCF_027887145.1). Lineage (NCBI taxonomy): Eukaryota > Metazoa > Chordata > Aves > Passeriformes > Passerellidae > Ammospiza > Ammospiza caudacuta. The sequence continues at coordinate 4,290,787 of NC_080602.1, forward strand.
CACTCAGGCGCGGTAATATCTGGTGACCCGACGTGTCGGAGCAAAAATTAATTTAATAAGACCAGAGGAGCAAAATTGCTGCACTGGGTAAAATCCTGTATGTGTGGCATTTGATGGTTGCTTTGAAGTGACCAAAGAAAGTGGATTCAAGCCAGGAGCTGAAGAACTGAAGATCCTGATTTGGACAGAGTTCACAGCCAAGGCTGACCACAACAGAACCTTCTTCTGGAAAACCATCAGGAAAGATGATGGAAAAGGGCAGCAGATCTGTGGAGCTGGCCAGAGCAAGCTGGACTCTTTTAGAAGGTACTGTGGGCTTTTCTATCCCTGATGAACCAGCCCTTCATAGCTTGTGGCTGTTCGTTTGGCAGACACATGCCTTGCCAGAAGAAATTCAGTTCTCCGCTTCAGAGGAAAAGCTTATTGCCCTCTGGAAATATTGGTGCAGAGAAGATGGTTGCTTTTTGTCAGAAACAGATATCTATGGGTTCTTTCGATGGGCAAAGCTTTTTGGGTTTTTTACTGATGTCCTGTACGCTTTAGATGTTTTCGTCTGGGAGTGCATGGACTCAATTATCCAGTGCGTCTACAGTCAGGGACGCGTGTTGCCTTCTATCTACCCAGCATTTATAAAGCTTTTCCCAGTCCTGAAGCGCAGAGCAGCTTGTTTTCAATGGATCTCTAACTGTTATGGACAAGCTCCGTTTCCACCGCCCTTGGCAGAAGACCCCATGGGTGATGACTTTGGGCTTTTCGCCCCCCCCTGCTTCGCGGCGCGGGGGGCTGAAACTTCGCGGCGCGAAGAAGTTTTTTTTACTCTTGCTCCGGAGCATGCTCAGATGGAGTGTTGTCCTCCCCCCCCTTCTCTCTTTCCGGGGGGATGGGAGTGGCCGCTCAAGCCAGCGCCGGCCTCTCAGACTCCGCCTCCTTCACACATCGGAGCGGCACCGGTCTCCGAGGCTTCCTCCACGCCCCTGCTAGAGCCGTCACTCCAGGAGGTCCCGCCCGCGGTTTCACCGGCCTCCTCGCCCCCGCCAGAGCCTGTGTCGGAGAAGGCAGAAGAGAACAGCACTTTCGGCGATTGACCTGTTGCTAAGCAACAGCGATGCCCCGCCGCTTCTCCCGGCTCCGCTGCTGCCTGTTTGCGCTCCGAAGGAGACTGCGACTGCGCCTCTGCAGCAGACCCCGGAGTCAGCGGCGGGGCACGGCGCCGGCCCCGTGTCGTGCCTGCCGCTGCTTTCAGGGCTGGGGGACGCGGCGGAGGTGGGTTCTCGCGCATCCCCGCCGCTTCAAGCCGAGACAGTCCCAGAGTCAGCGGCAGAAAACGGCGCTGAACCTGCGGGACTCTCGGAGCAGCCCGCGGCTGATCCCACGATCAGCGTGATTCCCTCCTCGGCCGGCTCCTCCGTGGCCAGAGTCACTGCCGCGTTCCAGGCCAGCCCCAGCGTCATCCACAGCCCCGTGGGCCCCCACCCTGGCCCAGCGCCCCCCATGGCCGGCCCGCCAGCCCCGGGCCCACTCCAGGAAGCGGCCCCGGAGGCTGGTCTCTCCTTCAGTGGAGCGGGGGCTGCCCGCCAGCTGACTCTTGCGGCAGTCCAGCTGCCGGCTTTCAAGCTCGGCGGTTTGGGGGGTGGTGTTTCGGTTGCTGTCCCATAGAGGCTTCCATCTCTGCCGCCCATCTTGTGCCCTAGCGGCGAGGGGGAGGGGGCTCCCGAAAGTTCTGCCTCTGGTCCCCAGCCCGGTAGGGGTGGTGACATGTTGCTGTGGGAAACAAACATTCCCAGACCCGAGATGAAGATTCTCGGGGCAGCTTCTATTTCCCTGCTGCTGGCATGCCTCAGTGGTTTAGGGGAAAGGAAGCGTCTCACTACCCGTGCTGCCATTGTACTGGCAGCAGGGTTCAGGCCTGTGGATATGCAGAGCCTTCCTCATGGGTTTGGCCTGGGCCGTTGGGCTCAAAAAATTCCTGGGCTGGTCCCACTGCGTGGCCTCCTTATGTTTTTGGGGACTCTGGTTTCTCCTACCGGTCCTGGTCCCCCTTTGTGAGCCAGTTTTGGGGTTCCTGGTTCAGCATGGGCCAGGGCCCCCAGGGCCTTTCCTTGTCTGGCACTGCTCTGCTCGGATGCTGCTCTTTTGTTTTTCAATAAAAAAAAAAAAAAAAATTAAAATTAAATAAAAAAGATTGAAAACAGCGGGCAGCAGCTCTGAAGCATTGAAGGGCCAGAAAGGACATTCCACAAACTGTTTAAAAATTGTGTTATGACTGTCAGTGGTTTTTTGATAACTATTGATGGGATTCCTTTTGCAGCAAGTTGTTTTCAGGACCAAAAAGGACTCTCAGATATTCCAAGGGAAACAACTTTGGCTCTTGGACTGTTCCTGAAACTCAGCTGCATGGACTCAAATTCTCTTTGCATTGTATTTTGCATTTTTCTTATATTGTAGCATTGTTCTAGTGATTTGTTAGTTATTGTATATTCTACAGGTAAAGAAATTTCCTGTTCATTCCACATCAGCATTTTTTTTATTTTATACAATTTAGAAAGGTGAGATGTCGCAGACATTTTTTCACAGAAATCCTTTATTTCAGATTTCTGTGTCTTCTTGAAGGCTGAAGCCTCAGAGGAGAACATAAACAATTATTATCAGCTGCTGGTGAATGCAACAGGGGCACCTATTTTGATTGGTGATTGGTTCATGTTCCCATGTTTATAATTAAGGGCCAATCACAAAGTGTAAGCCAGAGGACTGAGTCCTTGGCCACAGCTTTGTTGGGATTCTTTTCTATCTCTTCCTAGCTAGCCTAGCTGCTCTGCAAACCTCTCTCTATATTCTTATTAGTATAGTCATAATGTATTATATATAATATCTTAATAAATCAAGCCTTCTGATTTAAGAAACAAGATTCACCGTCTCTCTATCACCAGCAGCGCCCACTCAGGCGCGGTAATACTTTTCTTCTATCATTATTCTACCTATGACATCCCCCGGTGTGTCCTTGGACCCACATTGTCACAACTGACCCACGGTTCCATGAGGTTCCCCTGTGTCACCATGGTCACTGTCAGAGGCTGGATGAGATCAATGTCCTGAGACACTGTGGGATGAGCTGTCAATCAGTCACACAGTGGGTACAGTGCTAACCCAACCTGATTGCCTGTGTGATCAGAAATCCCACCTGGGGAGGCTCACAAGGGCCTGGGGGCTTAAAATATAGAGCACAAGGTGAGCCCCTGGTATGGACTCTGCCCTCTCCTGGGGTTTGTGTCTCACCCACACTGGAACCCTAGGAGCTGTTAGTCATATATGTGTCTTTCTATAGAGCTTCTGTCTTTCTGTCTCTCTCTCTTTCTTCTTGTTCTAATGCTCTTTATATGGAACATTTTTGGATACCCTAACAGCTTACGTGTTTTAATGTTTCCAGGATAAATGGGCTAAGTTAATGAAGTTACTGCTATGATTAATGTTTTATGTGTAATTTGATGTTGCGTTAAATCCTATTCCAAAGTTCTTGATTTTTTGCACTTTGCCAGTAGAATTTTGTGTCATTTTGACCTCTTACAAATATCTGGCTGGTGTTTTTCCTGTGCACCAAATTTGAGTAAAGGTGGCAGATGAATTGGTGAGTTGGCACGCAAGCCCTGAATGGAGCTCCGGGTGCGTGGAGGATCGGGGCAGTGTGAGTCGCGCACAATCCCTGCAGTAGGAGGACACGGGTCCCTAGCGGGGTTTAGGGTGCCCCGAGTACAGCGGCAGCACTGAGTAGAGCCAAGAGGGCCCCAGTGCCCAGGGTGGAACGGCGGTGCTGGGGGTTCAGGGTGCCACCCTTCAGGTAGAAACCGTAAACCCACTGAAGGCCCCTGAGGGGATTGGGGTCACAGGGCAGGGCAGGGCTGGGCTTACAGGGCAGGGCAAGGCTGGACCTGCCCCTTCCTCCCCCACACACAAAATGTTTAGAGCCAACAATCTCCTCCAGTCTGTCAAAACAGGCAGTGTTGGAGGTGAAATCCCAATTGTGGCCATGGGCACCTGGCTGAGAAGGACAGTTCTTTTCCATGGGAAGGAAAGCACAGAGCCTCAAGGTTTGGAAGGCAAGTGAGAGCCTCAGCAGGCCACGGCCAGCTAGATTGTCAGTAATTGCAGAGTTTGGATTTAGGGAATTTTGGAGGTGGAAACCCAATCTCAGCCATGGGCACCTGGAGAAGCAGACAGTTCTTTCCTTAGGAAGGAGAGCATGGAGCCTTTCCCAATGTTTTGGGGACGGATGAGAGGTGACCCTTGTGAAACCACTGCCAGACAGACTTGTCCTGGCAATATTCCTATTGGAAGAATCCCTGGATATAAGGACCTTTGGAGGTGAAATCCCAATTCTGGCCATGGGTGCCTAGAGCAGGAGGACAGTTCTTTTCCATTGGGAAGGAAAGCACAGAGCCTCAGTGCTTCAGCAGCAGATGAGAAGTGACACTCAACATGCAAAGGTCAGTTGGACCAGTCAGGCAGTCTATGGGAGGCCAAAGCAGCCAGACTTGTTTTGTGTTCCCTTGGTTTTGTGGGGCTCCATATTGTCACAATGGTTCCTTGGATCCATGGGGCCCCGCAGTGTCAGAATGGTGACTTGATTCCATGGGTTCCAGCAGTGTCACAATGGCCCCTTGATTACAAGAAGACCTGCAGTGTCACAAAGGCCTCTTGGTTTCACGAGGCCCCACAATATCACAATGGTCCTCCCAGGATCACAATGGTCTCACTGATTCCATGAGGCCTCACAGCGTCACAATGGTCTCTGCGTTTCCATGAGTCCCCTGAGTGTCACAATGGTCTCTGTGTTTCCATGGTGCCCCTCAGTGTCACCATGGCCCCTTGGTTCCATAACACCCCAAAGTGTCCGAATGGTCTCCATGGTTCCATGCAGACCCACGCTGTCACAATGGCCCCTTGTTTTGATGAGGCCTCTCAGTGTCACAATGATCCCTACATTCCATGGAGCCACACAGCGTCAGTACAGTCCCCATGGATCCATGAGGCCCAGCAACGTCACAGTGCTCTCCATGATTCCATGAGGCCCCACAGTGTCACAATGGTCTCTTGGTCTCACAGGGCCCCACAGTGTCACAATGGTCTCTTGGTCTCACAGGGCCCCACAGGGTCACAATGCTCCCTTGGTTCCATGGGCCCTGTGCTGCTGCATTCCCCCCTCCCCTTCTCAGGCCGCCCTGCCAGCTGAGAAATGCTCCTTGGGCCTCAGCCTTGGCCAACAGCCCCAGGCTCAGCTCCTCTGCAGCTCATCACAAACACTGTCTGCTCCAGGCACTGCTACTGCCCAACCAGCTCCTGGTTCCTATAGGAGCAGTCCTGGGACCTGTTTGTGTTCCCTGAGCGGCACAACATCCCTGTTCTCACCCTGCCAAAGAAAGCTGCTGATGCCAAGTGCGGCCAGGATGAACCATTGCTGGGACTGAAGCCCCTCTCTTGGGGCCCTGCAAACAGCGCTCCAAAAGGAGCCCTTGGAGCTCTCCTGGGCCAGCCACTCCCTCTGAGTGGGGCCTCTCCCAGCCGGGAACTCTCCCGTTTGCTGCACTCGGGGATCCTGAACAACGACGGAGCCTGGGCCGATCCCCCCACTCCTCCAGGCTCAACCCTTCACCCGCTGGGGAGATGCCAAAGGACCCACAGTGAGCATTTCCTGCCCTCAGGGGAATTTCTTACAGGTGCCTTGCACTGACTCTTTGTGTCTGTGTGCACACAGGAGTGCCTGTGCTGGAGAAATGTGGCAGAAATGCTGCACTCTGAGGGGCTTGAGTGCCTTGGATAGCTGAGTCAGTCAGGCCTGTAGGGAAGGTTAAATCACAAGGCCTAAGTGAAGTTAAATGCTGCTGAGAGGTTTTCTTTTGCTAAGCAGTTACCTTTAGTATAAGTTTTATGTTAAGTTCAATATTGTTAAGTGTTATTCCTCTGTTAAATTGCGAAGTCATAGGTTTAAGTTAGGTTACATGCTGTTATACTCTGCTCTTTTGCTAAACTGTGAGGTTGAAAGTATCAGTTAAGGTTAATGTATAAGTAAAGTCCTGTTAAGTTTGAGCTCTGTTAAGCTTTCAGGCCATGTTCCTTTTATCCTTGCCCTTGCTGTCCTTGTGTCACTCACACATGCACACACAGGGACAGTTCCAGGTTAATTTCTGGTTTTATTGCCTGGATTCTGTTTGGTTTTGTAGTTGCTTTGTTTCCTTGGTGTGCCTGAAGTGTCCAGTCAGGAGCAGAGTGACTCTTGCCAAGGAACTTTGTGCTGCTGTCCCTTAATATTAAATCTGGTTTTGGCTGATCCCTTGCCGGGGGTTTTTCAGCGCTCTCAAGGCCTCGTTTGTAACAGGGTGAAGGAGCCCTGGCCCAGGCTCTGGCCCTGGGGGACACGGGGACGCTGCCGGGGGGTCCCTGTCCCCCTGTCCCACGCCCAGGGCCCCGTCCCCCCGTCCCCGTGTCAGGCTCTGGGGTCGATCTTGTGGAACATCCTCTGGGGGAGGCTGCGGGGCTGGGGGACCCGGGGGGACAGGGGACCCCGCTGTGCACGAGCAGGGTTGGACTGCTCTGGGGGGAACTGTGAGGGGGGCCGGGGCAGAGTGACCTCCCCAGTGCCCTCACACAGCCCCTGTGATGTCACATTGCCCCTGTGATGTCATGCTGCCCCCATGATGTCACACAGCCCCTGTGATGTCACACAGCCCCTGTGATGTCACACTGACCCTGTGATGTTACAGAGCCAACTCTGTGTCATCCTGTGATTTCATACAGCAGTGCTGTGACATCGCAGAAGACTGATGTCACAAAGTCACCCTGTGATGTCACAATCTGGTCTGTGATGTCACAGCCTCCTCTATGATGTTACACAGCCACCAGGTGAGGTCACAACCTACTCTCTGATGCCTCAGAGCCACCCTCTATGAGAGCAGACACTGCTCTATAGCCTCACACCCTGCTCTGTGATGTCACAGCAAGCTCTGTGATGTCAAAGCCAGCTTTGTGATGTCACACAACCCTCAAGAACCCTTAAGAACTCAGTTCTATTGAAACACTGAAGTTTCTTGTACTTTGAAGAGATCCCTGTCAGGGACACCACAGGGAAAGTGTCCCCAGGCCCCAGGCAGAGCAGAGAACTGGAGGCAGTGATGACAGGTGGGGACAAAGAGAAGCCAAGTCTTGGTGCCCTGGGGCACAGCAGGGTCTGTGCCACCAAGGGCTGTGAGGAGACACCTTGTCCTGAGGCACGGGGGCCTCCTGGCACAGCCCCAGCCAGGCTGGGCACTGTCAGCCCCTTGTCCTGCCCTCAGCATCCTCCCCTAGCCCACATCCCATGGCCTCAAGGATCTGCTGGAAGGAGTCCCTGGGGAGCCTTGCTCAGGAATGGTCCTGGGGGCTCCTTCATGCTTCCAGGGACTGCAGGTTTTTCAAAGGACTTTGGGTTTTGCTTTTGCCTTGGAGTCTCTGAGAGCTTTGTGCAATCATGGCTTCTAATTATGTGTTGCAATTAGTCCTTAGAGAGGCTTTGTCAGTAACACCACTCAGTGGGGCTCATAAATGCTTCAAGGTACTTCAGTTCTTTTAAGGTATTTGGTGTTTCCCTTGGGATAGACTCTGGGAGATATTTGTCCAATCATGGCCCCAATTATCTGCGTTAATTAGTCCCTGGAGAGCTTTGTACTGACACGAAATGGGGCTCATTAATGCTTTGAGACACTCAAGGTGTTGAAGGTACTTTAGATTTTCTTTTCCACACTGTCTGAGAGGTTTTTGTGCCATCCTGGCCACAAATTCTCTCCTCCAAGGAGTCCATGAGGAGCCTGTGTTGGAGAGGGACCTCAGAGGGAGCCATGAATGCCTGGAGACACTTGGGGTGTTTCCTCTGCCTTTGACTCCTGGCAAGGTTTGTGCAATCTCCTCCCAGGCCCTGAGGTTCAAGGGCTCACTCCAAATGCACAGTGAGGCTCATGAGGATCAAGCAAGTCCTGACAAACCCTGGCTCTGCCTTGATTTCCCTCTGCTCCAGTGTAGTTCATTAGGAGGTTTTCCTTTGACAGTTATGGAGAAATAGTTCAAAGAGCTTCCAGGAAATATGTAGTCCTATTTTAAAGGGTGTCTTTTTATTGCTGTTCTTATTACACAAGAGGTGATTGCAGCATTCAGTGACTGATATTGATCCAGGGACTCTCCTAAGGAGCCCTGGCCTGCTCAGAGAAGTGGTGCCTTGAGCTCTGAGCCAGTGTGGACAACCTTGCTTCATATTCCCCAAGCCCATGGTCTCTCTCCTCACTCACCTGGAACCTGCTTTGCTTGGAGAAGTGGCTGCACACAGCCAAAGAGGGATTTTCCTTCATTTGTTTTTGAAGCAATCTAAAACTCCTGAGTTTCCCCATTGCAAACAGACATCCTCCTCAACTGTGTGCCAAGCCCAAGCTGCCACCAGAAGCACTCCAGACCTGCCCTGGGCCAGCTGTGAGGGTGCATCATCATCCCAACATGCAGTGGTGCCATTGCAAGGGACTGTTGCCATGGACACTGCAAGGACCGCACTGCTGGGTTTGGGTGCCATGGCAACCCCCATCAGTTCAGGTTTCCTTGGAAACCAGCCCAAGGAGCCATTTCTGCAGCCAGGTTCCATGGCCACTTGCCTGCAGAGCTGTTGCTGCCCTTGGCTGCCATGGCAACCCTGGGACAAAGCGGTGCCAGGGCTGTTCCAGGTACAATTGCAGTGACACTCGTTGGTGCCACCAGGTGCCATGGCAACGGCCACGGGGACCCGTTCCTTGGTTTGGTGCAATGGCAACCAATGCCCGGAGCCGTTGTGATGGTTGGTGGCCATGGAAAGCTGCCCTGGGCCCTTGCTCAGGGCTGGTGTCAGTGCCCAGAGCCAGAGGGGATCCCTTGCTGGGGGCTGTGCCATGGCCACCTGCCCTGTGCCGCGCTGGCCGCTCTGGCACCAGGAACCAGCAGCCACCGGCACTGCCAGGGCCAAAGGCCAGGTCAGCCAGACAGAAAGGGGCAGGGCTGGGCACTGTTTCCATGGCAACCGGCACTGGGGGGACACCTGGGTCACCTGGCCTGGCAGTTGCCATGGAAACCCCCGGCAGGGACTGAGGGCACAGCCCCTGGCACTGAGACACTGCTGGGCCGGGTGCTGAGCACAGCGCTGAGCACGCAGAGATGGTTTTGTTCTTGCTGAGCTGCAGCACAGCCAAGGCCTGTCCTGCCCCTCGTCCAGCCACGCTGGGGAGGGGCTGGGGCTGCAGGGGAGCTGGGCAGGGGACACAGCCAGGACAGGGGACCCAAACTGAGCCCGGGCATACCCCAGACCAGAGCACATCATGCTCAGGGTATGAAGGGGGGAACAGGGAGGAAGGGGGGAATTTTGGAGGGAGGGCTTTTGCCTTCCCAGGTAACACTTAGGCAAAAGGGGGCCCTGTTTCACCAGTGGGCAGGGTCACTACCAAAGACACAGACACCAAGTTAAGGAATTGTGTCATTTATATCATGCACAGCTGCAGAGATTTACAAAAGGATAAGCTCAGCAAAGCACATCATCATTAGCAAAGAATTACAAAAGAAGCTCAGCAATCCATCATAACCCATCATTATATTTTGATGACCAATCCCTTGGTGAAACACCAGAGGTATTTGTGGCAGACAAAGATTCTGGCTGACTATCAAGGTACACCTTACAGACATCAGTAGTACTTTAGTGACACCGTTCTTCATTATTTTTTCTCAATCTCATTCGAGTTAGGAACAAGAATTCTGTTGTCCATGGAGCTGGCACCTTTTTAATTCCAGAATAATGCCCCCAGGCCCTTTGCTGTTCAGCTTTACCATGCTGTCTGTGGCTAACAAGGCTTGGGGGGCCCTTTCCCCTCTGGCTGGAAGGGGCTGGGTCCCAGTCCCTGAGGGGCACCCAGGCTCCTGGATGGAATTGCTGTGCAAGTCCCTCAGTGTCACAGCAGCCTTCACACGGAGCCCCGTGGATCAGAGCATTTTCCACAGGGGCCCTTAGAGCAAACAGGGTCTGGCAGGATGTGTTAAACAATATAAAAAATATATACATATTTTTTACACATATGTGTATACACATATATACCCACATATATATGTGAATATATTAATATATATATATATATGTCTTTATATACTATAAATATGTATATAGATATTTATTATATCAATATTTCACTTGTACAAATGCATATTAGCTCAAGATTAAAACCTTCTGTTGCTCCATGTGGGAGCATTCCAATAATCATTGTTCCTTCTGAAAGTGCTGTTTCCTATGTACTCTCAACAAATTCATCTTTGTCTGCCCAAACCCACAAGGTGTTTTCCTTTTCCATTTGCAATTTTTGGATGCACTTGAAGCCATCCAGGGGTGCAGCTTCTTTTACCCGACTGCCCCACTGCTCACAAGGGGCTCCGACCTCAGCCCACTCCAGAGCCAGGGAACTCCAGGGAAGGGCTTCCCAGCTGGCAATTTCTGATGGGACTGATTCCTCACATTTACATTGAACAAATGACATTTTGTTGGCATCTGGCCAGACTGTGCCAGTTTTGTTTTACCAGTGGGCAGGGTCAGCACCAGAGATACAGACTCCAGCTGAAGGAATCAGTGTCATTTCCTGCAGCTCAGAGCAGCAAAGAATCACAAAAGGAGCAGCTCAGCAATGCACCCAACCATCCCCACCAAAGATTGCCTGCAGTGATTAACAAAGATCCAGCAGCATTTACCCTCAGCCTTTACCATCCCCCAGACCCACACAGCAGCTGGGGAAGCTGTCACAGCCAAGGGCTGCAGAGCCACTCCTGGGCACTGGGAATTCCTGCAGGTGCCTCCAGCCCCAGGTGAGGCTCCAACCCCGCTGGGAGAGGGCCCAGCTCTGACAGTGCTGAATGAACAAACTGACAGCACTGCTAGTGTGGCAACATCTGCTTTCATCCTCCTCTTGGGTCCCTCCCAAAGCCTGGCCAGGGCTCAAGGAGGAACCAAGGGAGCTGACTTTGACCATACAGCCCCAAACAAGGCCAGATGTCAGATTTCATGGCCTTGTCTGGCTTCTAAATACACAAAGGTCAATACATGTTTCACTAAGGAGTGGCTACATCTATCACAGTGTTAATGACCATGCATATTTCATCAGGGAGCAGATACAAAGATAACCTTTGCTTGGAAGGTTCATCCAGAGGCCACCTTTGGCTCAGGGCCTGCTGTCCAGGCCTCACTCAGGGCTGGTGTCCAGGCCTTGGCACTTCAGGGACGTGGTTTAGTGCTGGGCTTGGCACTGCTGGGTGACCGGCTGTACTGGGTGAGCTCAGAGGGCTTTTCCAACAGAAAGGATTCTGTGATTCCATGATTATATCCGCTGCATTCAGCTGGGGCTATTTTAGCAGCATTCCTTTGCTCCAAAAGTTCCCTTTTGCCCAGCTCCTGTGGCCTGAGGCTTCAGCTCCTTCAGCTCCTGGTGCTGAGCTGCTCATGCTGAACAAGACGGCTCGGAGAGAAGAACACAGTCCATGCAATTCCTTCTGGGACACGGAGAGGGGAGGCTGTGCAAACAGGAGCTTGTTTGCTGTGGCCTCCTCCTCTGCCCTTCACACTTTTCAGCGCTTTGAACCAGCCAAGAGCTTTCTCCAAGAGTGCAATGGAGCAGCTGTTCCTGCTCCCAGGCCTGGCTCTCTCCAGTCTCTGCCCTTGCCTGGTTCTGTCCCTCTTGCTGTGCCCTCTGTTCCCCCAGGGCTCGCTGGCTGCTGCCCAGGACTGTGGCACTGGCACAGATCCAGTGCTCCAGAGCCTCCTTTCTGTGCCCTTGCAGCTGCCTGGGCACAGCAGCCTTTTCCATCTGGAAGCTCCCCATGGACAGGGAGTGCCCAGCTCCGTTCCTTGCACAGCCTCCAGGAGCCCAGGGCTGCCATCTCCAGTCCCTGCTGGCCCTGGGGGCTCCCAGGTGCCTCAGGCTGCTGTGACACCGCTGCACACGGGAGGGAAGAGGGGCAGGGGCTGTGCTCAAAGTCAGCTCCATGTGCTGCTGCTGCTGCTGCTGCTGTGGGGTCATTTGTGCAGCCCTGTCTGCCCAGAGTCAGGGATCAGATGCTGCCAGTCTCTTCCAGCCCTGGCTGCTCAGAGTTTGGGCCTTGGAGCCCCAGGTGGCCAAAGGCAGCTGCTGCTGGTCCCTCTGTGTGCCCGTGCTCAGCAGTGCTGCTCCATCAGTCTGTGCCCAGCAACGGGGAAAAGCCTCAGCCCTGCAGGGCCAGGAGCTGCCGGGCTCTGCCTGAGCAGCTCAGCCAGCAGGAAGGGAGCTGCTCCACATGGGAACCAAGAGCAAAGGACATTCCTTTTATAGGACATGTTTTCTATTGAAAGGAAAAAAAAAGGAAAAAGTAATCAAAAACTATATAAAATGTGAAAGTGTGAAAAAACCCCAAGTGTGCAGTGAAAAGTCATCTCTAACTTTGAATTAAGAGGCAACTTATCTTTTGAAAAGAAAAGTTATTTACTTTGTAAATGTGCTGATGGCATGGATCCATCTTACTGACCTCAGCAGTCTTTTTAAAAAGTTTTTGGGGATTGTTTCCAATATTGTTATTTTAAATTGTGGTCGAGGCAAGAGGAAGTTGCTTTGTGCCCTTCCAGCTCCAAGCAGGACTGGGAATGGAAACTCTTTCAAAGCCCAAATCCTTTACAAGACGACCTTCCTTCTCAGCCTGGGAATGAGCGGAACATTCCCATTGAAACTTTCAGGGATTTCTTAGAGTCACAAAGTCCCTCTGACAGCTTTTTGCTCTGGTGTGGAAGTGCAGAAGGGCAATTCTCCATCCACCAGCTCCAGACTGCACTGCCTCTGGAGCACGGCCCACTCGCCAGCTTTGGCCCACTCGTGGCACTGCCAGAGGAGGAAGAAAGTGCAATTGCACAATTCCAGCCAATAAAGAAGGAAGAATGGGACAGACAAAACACCCTGTGCAGATCCAGGCGTTCAGCTGCTACTGTGGAGAGTTTGGGTCCTTGCCAGTTGGATGTGTGTCCCCAGCTGCAATCTCTGGGCCTGCAGCAGAGTCTCACTCACCTGCCAAAGCAGAAAGCTCAGGCGCTGTGCTCGCAACGGGCTCGTCTGATGCAGAGCTGTCAGAGCAATGTGAGGGCAGAGCCAGCCCAGCTGGGCCCAGGGCTGAGCCCAGCTGAGCCCTGGCAGAGCCCAGAGCAGCCTCAGCAGCCGCAGAGCCCGGCTGCAAGGAGAGAAAGCAGAAACCGCCCGTCAGCTGAGGGCTCCTGTGCCCTTGTGCCAAGGCCTGCGGTGCCCAGGCCATGCTGGCAGTGCCCAGAGCTGCCCATCCCTGCTGCCTTTGGCAGCAGAGCAGGAGGGCAGCACATGTGCCCAGCCTGCAGCCAGCCACGGCACATCCAGCCCTCAGCAGCTGCCCAGAGCCAAAAAGCAGCTGGGCAGCTGACTGAAGAATTCATTGTATCTGCCCCAGCAAAGGGGGAACCTTTGGTGCCCAGCTGTGCCATGCCCAGATCCGGGAGCAACCCCCTGCCTATAGACTCACCTGCAAATTGGACCTGGAGCCTGGCTTTGAAGAAGGTGCCAGAATCCAAGTCCATCATCTTCAGCTGGCCAGGCCAAGGAAGAGATTGTCATCTTTGAGGTTGTCCTTGGTGTCTCCAGCACCAGCCCCATTTGGAACAGCTTCTCCAGGGGCTCCTTCTCCTTCCCTGGGGTCAGACCAGGCTGTCAGGGCTCTGCCCAGGGCCCCAGCCATCCATGAACCATACAAACAAAACCAGGGGGATGGTGGCCACCAGTGCTTGTCACACCGGGTCTCCAGCTCAGCTCCAGCCCAAGAGCTGCATGTTCCCTTCTGCTGACCCCTGCTCAGAGCTACAGGCAGGACAAAACCAGCCTGGTTTGCTTTGCCACTGATTGCCAAGAGATGTGTGGAGCTGGTACCTGCCAGGCCCCTGGATCCAACTGTGCACGTGGATCTCTTCAGTCTTCTAGGGCAGAGGAACACCCTTCACCCAAGGATGACAGAAAAGATCTTCTAAGGATGGCCTGTCCGAGGGTTGCATGGACAAACACCTCTTAATGACATCTTGGCACGCTGGGGAGAGAAACCAGAAATCACCAGTCAGTTGGAGAAGTTGCCCTCCTGTTCCCATGCCCAGGTCATGCTGGGTGTGCCCAGAGCTGGGCCTAAACTTCCCCGTGGATGCTCTGTTTGGAGGACAGCAGGAGAGCAGGACATGTGCAACCTCCTCAGCAGCTGCCAGAGTGGTTTGCCCATGAGCCCGCTGCTGTCTCCCAGCACTGGTATTCCCCCCGTGCCCAGAGATGAGGATCCACCTTGAGAGAGCCATCGTGGGAACAAGATTCGCCCCCGGATGATCTCCTGGCCCCTCCTGAATGGGTGCTTCCCCATGACCAGGTGGCACAGCAGGAGGCCCAGGGACCAGATCGTGGCTGCCTCGCCATGGTAGCGTTGGTGCTGGATCCACTCTGGTGGGCTGTAGGACAGGGTTCCTGTGGAACACAGACACAGCTCAGCAGGGGGCTGCTGCTGCTCCCAGAGCCCGGCCCCAGCATCCCTGGGCCTGTGGGGCCGCCCCAGAGGCACACGGGGTGAGCGCTGCCCTCTCACCAGCACTTGGGACTTGTGCACAAACTTGGGGATGGAAAAGAAGCCACTGGTCTTGGAAGAGGGCAGAAGAAACACAAGGAAGGCCCAACCATGACACACAAAGGAAAAACCCACCCAGTAGTGGAGAAAACCCACTCTCCCTCCCACCCAGAACAACTCGGCCTTAGCATCAATCCCATCCCAGTGCTGCACCCAGGCTGGGCCACGAGATGCCCAGGAGCACACCCTGCGAGGGCTCACCTGCAAACTGCGTGTAGGCTGTGTCTTGGAGGAAGGCGCCACAGCCAAAGTCGATCAGTTTCAGCTGCCCGCTGGCCAGGTCGAGCAGGACATTCTCGGGCTTGATGTCCCGGTGCAGGACCCCGCAGCTGGTGCAGTGCCGCACGGCCTCCAGCACCTGGCGGAACAGCTCCCGCGCCTCCTCCTCCGGCAGGAACCCCCGCTCCGCCAGGAAACCCGAGAGCTCCTGGCACCGCTCCGGACGCTCCAGCACCAGCAGGAAGCTGTCGGGGAGCTCAAGCCACTCCAGGAGCTGAATGACACCGCCACAGCGACCGGACACCTTGGCCAGCAGCACGATCTCCAGGGGTGCGCTGGTGCCGTCGGGCTGCGGGAGGAGCACGACGCCGTCAGTGGGGCCGAGGCCGTGCCGGGGCTCTGGGAGCCCTCAGCCAGCCCGGGATGCTCTGCATGCCCCGCTCAACCCACGCCCGCTCTCCCCGCAGGGCTCACGGCGGCTCCCACCGCGCCGGGCCCCGGCTCCTCCTCGCCCGGCACGGCCCGGCTGCTGCCGCTGGCTCCGCTCACTCACCAGCTCGCCCCAGTGCCGGATGCGATCCCTCGGCACGCGTTTGATGGCCACCTGCGAGCGAGGGAGAGCAGCGGGCTGAGCTCGCCGCCCGTCATGCCCAGACGCATCCTCCTCCTCCTCCTCCCTCCCCTCTGCCTGCGTCCGCCGCCGGCCCAGCCGCTCACCGGGGCGCCGTCCGAGAGCCGCGTGGCCGCAAAGACGCTGCCGAAGCCGCCGCGCCCCAGCAGCGATCCCAGCCGGTACCGCTCCTGCAGGGCCTCCTGCGCCGTCCCTGCGGGCGGGACGCGGCTTTCAGAGCTCGGCCCGGGTCCAGCAACGGCCCCCGAGCGCCCCTCACCCGCCCCGGGCCCGGCATCCCCACCCGCCCCAGGCCCTGGTGGCTTGGGGCCGGCGGCCGCGCTGCCGAGCGGCGGAGCTCGGGCCGGGGAAGCCGCAGCGGAGGCGGAGGGAGCGGCCGCGCCGCGTGTGTGCTCCGCGGGCCCCGGGAGAAGCCGGGGCCGGGACCGGGGTCGGGACCGGACCCTGCGTTGGGTCCGGGTCCGGGCTCGGGCCAGGCGGAGCCGAAGGGCGGCGATGCCGCCCCCGCACCAGGCACTGATGCCCGCCCAGCAGCGCCACCGCCAGTACGGCCAGAGCCGGGCGGAGGCGAGACCGCGGCGGGACGGCCGGGGCCGGGCACGGGGCAGCCCCGCCCGGGGCCGGGGGCGGGCCGGGGGCATGGCCCTGCCCTGCAGGGGAGAGGGAGGCGGGGAGAGGAGAGGGACGCTGGGAAACGGACACTGAGAGAAGGGTGCCCGACAGCGGGAAAGGGAGAGAAAGAGAAATAAAGAGACAAAGAGAAAGTAAAGGAGAAAGACTGTTCAGAAGTATCTGTTTTGGTGCTCTCGCCGCTGCTGCTGCCGCTGCTGCTGCCGCCGCTGCCGCCGCTGCCGCCGCTGCAACTGAAGCACCGGGGCCGTTCGTCCCCGTGTCCGTTCCCCGCTCGCCCCACGAGCCCCACGTTCGAGCCCCGCGCGCCCCGGGGACAGCCCCTCCGTCTGCCCAAACACGGGAACTTTGCAGCCTTGAGCCCAAATGCAGAGCCCTGACTCCTGCACGCTGGCACAGTGATCCCCTCGCTCGCTGCTGGGCATTGTCCTTGCTGAGGATCAAACACTGTCGGGACACTTCCCTTGGGGTAGGATTCCTACCTGAGCCCAGCACTGCACTTACATATCTAGTGTTGCTTTCCAGTAAAAACAGGGGAAGGAAAACTGTGTGTGGCTCATGGTATTTTAGAGTGTCTAAAAATCACTAAGTCACCAATCTTAGAGGTGAGGTGCATCTGGAATTACTGGGATGGAGAAGCAGTGCAACATGGAAAAGGGGAGCATAGAAATAAATAGAGGAAAACACCTTGGATTGTTTCTTTCATTTTCATTTCACTTCTGGAAAGCTGTTTCTGTTTTCCAGGAATCTTCTCCTGTCTGCTCTTCCCAAGAATCTCTCATGGAGAACAAGGTCAAGCTTCTGTCACAAGATTTGCCACCAGGAAATGATGCCACTGGTGAAATTTTCATTGTGACTGTTTGTGCTGGTTTGGGGCAAATTTTGGGAGGAAAGCTCCAAAATGGGTCTGTCTAGAAAGCAAGTTCGAGCAGCCCCTACTCCTAATAGTTCAGGAAAAGACTTCCCTTGAGAAAAGTGAAAAAACCCAAGTTTATTTCACAAGTGAAGTATTCACAAGCATGAAAAATGAATAATATTAAATCAAACTTCTCACAGTAGTGAAGAGATGGCAAATTCAGGAAGTCCTTTTTGTGGGTTGTAGTTGGCTGCCTTGGTCTCTTCTAAGTCCCTCTGGTGCTGGAATGCAGCGTCCCAGAGCTCGGGGGGCCACAGGTGTGAGCTGCTGCTGCCGGTGTTTGTCTGGGTTTTCAGTCCAGAGCAGGTTTAAACAGTTCCAAGAAAAAGGAAAGTCACAGTTCCTCCACAGAAAGAGGAACTTCTCTTCCTAAGCTAGCTAAAACCAAATTGCTAGCTAGACCTGGGCTGTGAAGGTATCAGGAAATTTCCAAATCTGGGCACTGGCGGTCCCAGCAAACACCAGAGCTGGATGGTGCTGGAGCCAGAACCTGCAGAGTTACAAATTTTGGCCTTCTGTGCCAGCTAATCCATGGACTTGGGCTGTGCCAGCACCAGGAAGTTTTCAGATCTGGGCGCTGGCGCTGCCAGCCAACACCAGATGTGGGTGGCGTCATTGCCAGCGACAGAAATCTGCCAGATTTGGGCTCTGCTGGCCCTGAGAAATTTCCAAATCTGCGTTCTGGTTACATGACACACAAGATGTGGGGGCGGTGCCAGAGCCAGTAAGAGGAAGCTGCCACAGGTTTTGGATTTCTGTGCCAGCAAATTGCTGCACTTGGGCTGTGCCAGAATTGGGAAATTTCCAGATCTGGGCACTGGCAGTGCCAGCAAACAGCCCATTTCAGGCTCCAGGCTCCAGGAAGGACTGGATCTGGATGCCTTCCTCTTTTCTTTCCTTCCTTCTTTCCTGGGATCCTGCGGCCAGCAAACTCCAGATTGGGCAGTGCTGGCAAGGGGAAATTGACAGGTTTTAGCTTTCTTTGCCAGCGAATTCTGGACATGGGTAGTGCCAGCACCGGGAAATTGCCAGATGTGGGCACTGGCAGTGCCAGCACACACCAGATCTGGGTGGGGAATGTGCCAGCACCAGGAAATTGTGAAATGTGAACTTTCAGTGCCAGCATATTGCTGGAATTATGCTGTGCAGGAACCTGAAAAATTCTGGATCTGGGCACTTGTGGTGTCAGCAAACACAAGATTGAGTTGCTGTAGGTACCAGGTATTTGCTTGGTTTTGGCTTTCTTTGCCAGAAATCACTAGACTAGGGCTGTGCTGGCACCGGGCAATTCCCGCATCTGGGCACTGGTGGTGCCAGCAACCACCAGATCTTGGCATTGCCAATGACGGTAGCAGGGAATTGCCAGATTGTGGCTTTCTTTACCAGAAAATTGCTGGACTTGGCTCTGCCAGAACAGGGAAATATCCAGATCTGAGCACTGGCAGTGGCAGCAAACACCAGGTCTGGGTGCCTGTATTGGCATCAGGAGATTGCCGGATTTTGGCTTTCTGTGCCAGCAAATTGCTGGACTTGGGCTGTGCCAGGACAGGGAAATTTCCAGATCTGGGCACTTGCACAGCAAACACCAGACCTGGGTGGTGCTGGTGGCAGCACTGGGAAGCTGCTGGGTTCTGGCTTTCTTTGCCAGAAAATTGCTGCATTTAGGTTTTGCTGGCACTGAGAAATTCCCAGATGCTAATTTTCTGTGCCAGCAAACTGCTGGAATTAGGCTGTGCAGGCATCTGAAACATTCCCGATCTGGGTACTGGGGGTGTCAGCAAACCCAAGATCGGGTTGCTGTAGGTACCAGGTCTTTGCTTGGTTTTGACTTTCTTTGCCAGCAAATTGCTGGACTTGGGCTCTGTCAGAATAGAGAAATATCAAAATCTGGGAACTGGCAGTGCCAGCAAACACCACATTTCAGGAAGGATTGGATCTGGATCCGTTCCCTCCCTGCCTCCCTCCCTCAACAAGGCGCCAGAAGGGCTGGAGAGCAGCCAGGCAGAAAGGGACCTGGGGGCACTGATGGACAGCAGGCTGCACAGGAGCCAGCAGTGTGCCCAGGTGGCCAAGAAGGCCAATGGCTCCTGGCCTGGATCAGGAATGGTGTGGCCAGCAGGAGCAGGGCTGGGATTCTTCCCCTGTGCTCAGCACTGCTTGGGCAGCACCTCGAGTGCTGTTTGCATTTCTGGACCCCCCAATTTTGGAAGGACATGGAGGGGCTGGAGCGTGTCCAGAGAAGGGCAACAAGGCGGGGGGGTGGGGGGGGGATCTGGAGCACAAGTCCTGTGAGGAGCAGCTGAGGGAGCTGCTGGGGTTGTTTATCCTGGAGGAGAGGAGGCCCAGAGGAGACAAGGCAGTGTCAGGGCACAGGTTGGACTTGATGATCTCCATGGCCTGTTCCACCCTTGCTGATTCTGAGATTCTCTGAAACCACCCTTGGAGCAGTTGCAGGAGGAGCCCTGGGCCTCCTGTTCAGAAGCTCCAGCAGCCCAGGTCCCTCAGCTTCTCCTGCCAGCCCCAAAGCCCATCCTGTCAGTCCTGCAGAGCCTCTGCAGCTCCTCCTCACTGCCCAGAACAGGGAGCCCCAGAGCCAGACACAGCAGCCCAGATGTGCCCCCCTGGCCTGGGGTGCCTCTGGCAAGGGAACAGCACCAGGCACTGCAGGAGCCTGCAGACAATTGATCTGAAGGCCAAAGCTCCTTAGCTCCTTCTGAAAGAGCAGGAACAGTTCCTCATTCCAGAGTGGTGGAATGCTGGGCACCGCAGCTCCGGGTGAGGACTGGACACAAGTTTGCTCCCACTGAGTGCTGGGATGGGTTCTGCAGGAGCTCTGGGCTCCTGTGCTTGCCAGGCACAATGAGGAGAGAAGGAGCCAAGTCCACTGATGTGGGAAATGGGTTTGTAGAAAGTTTTTAGAGCCTAATAGAAGGCCCACAAAATATGAATCTGTATATAAATCTTGAGACAAGGAATGCTAACTTAAAATTTTCCATGGAATAGGACAGATATTGTTGATAGAGTAATGGAGCTAGAAAAATATTTCTAAAGATGGCCTTGCAAATAAGACTTTGGAAAAACAGAGCTAT
Organism: Ammospiza caudacuta; assembly: GCF_027887145.1. Taxonomy (NCBI): domain Eukaryota; kingdom Metazoa; phylum Chordata; class Aves; order Passeriformes; family Passerellidae; genus Ammospiza; species Ammospiza caudacuta. Next base: position 4,310,978 of record NC_080602.1, read on the forward strand.
GAAAGATGCATTGTAGTGGGACCCACAAGGGGTATTTTTAAATAATTGGCTTTAACGCATCTACAACATGGCATGGCAAAAGGCTGAAAGACCAAGAAACACTTATAATGTAAAATATTTAGGAAGTAGTTGGCTTCTGATTGTGATGGCGTGAATTATAACATCTGTATTGTCTCACCCTTCTCATGACACTGAAAATGGAATAAAAGTTTTTAAAACACCTCTCAGTTGCCCCATCTCTAGGTCAAGAAAAGAGTATTATCCAACACACTGACACACCTTTGCCTTAAGCATAGCCCAGCCTGGACCAAACACACTGAAAGGTTTCCCCTGTGGCCCATGTCTCGAAACATCAGGTCTGCTGTTTGACAACTCAGGTTGGTTTGGTGTCAAGGAGTTCCCTTAGAAATACTGGGTTTGTCTTCCTCTGTGCCTTCCCCTCAGCAGCCTTGGGGATGCTCCTGTGTGAAGCCATCTGTCTCACACAGTTTCAGACAACTTCAAACAGGATACTGTGCAATAAGTTGTCTCCTCTAAAGTGTTCCTGCAATCCCTTTCCAGCAATGGGAAATTATTACTGATAGATGAAAGTGGAAAACCCCCAACAGTTTATTATCAAACAGAATCCCCCATGACACGCGTTCCAAGAAGGCGCCGGGGTCTCTCTCGGAAGAACAGGAGCTGTCACGGAGCAGTTCCAGCAGCTGATGGAGGCTCGGGGACTCATCCGGTGTCGGCTTTCTCCCACGGCAGAGCTCCATGGAGCGGGCAGGGCAGTGAAGCAGCTGGGCTGGAGCCCCTCGCTGCCTTGTCTCCCCGGCGTGGCTCAGCCCACAGACTCTCGGGCTGGGAGCGGGGCCGCTCCGCTCCTGCCGGCACCGTGTCCCTGGGCTTGGACAAACAGTTTCCTGCCAGGAGAGCCCTGCACACTGCTCCACAGATCTTTCATAAAGGCCCAAACCAACTCCGTACACTCTGTCTGCAGCAGCTTTGCACAAAGGGCTGCAGCAATCCGGGACAGCTGCAAGTGAGTGTCGGAAGGCTCTTGTCTTGTTCCTGACAGCAGAATTCTTGATGATCTGATGCAGTTTTATTCAGATGTAACATGAGAGCGGAGGTTTTTTGTTAAAATATTTCATGATGAGTAACAAGCCTTGGGTGCATGAGGTACAGGACTGACATGCCAAAGCATGAGCATATCCTCCAAAGTGGCCAGTTTAATTGCCCATTTTATTACTCTTGTAATTACTTCACACTAATGAGGAAAACCAAGCTCTGCTTGGAGGCAAAACAGGCATGGGATACACTACAGTCCCTCGCAGGCTCAGCAGGGCTGGCAGTGACACAGCAGGCCGTCTGCTTCATTGTGAACCACTACAGAGCTGCGTCCCAATGTGGTTTAGGTAGCGTGGTATAATTAAGAGCTCCCTTTCTGCAGGAGATACAAAAAGGAGATCCCAAATGATCTTCTGCAAACAAGGTGCAAACAACACAGCTGCACTGCTGTCCCGGATAAATATACATACAGGTGAACTTTGCCAAAGCAGTGCATCATTTCCCAGTGAAATACATGACCTCTTCTTACCTATGGAATTGTGATTGAAGACACCTGTGAGCCAGATCAGTGGGAGATTGCAAAGGAGCAAAGCTTTGGGATTTGGGCACACTTCTCTTGGTTTCTTTGCTCAGGCCTTTGGTGAGCACAGAACACACCTAGGTAGAAAACCTTTGACTAGACAGGATCTTTTGGATCCATTGTCCCCCAAACGTGTCAATGTGTGGCCCCGTTGTAATGCCAAGTAACAAAGAGCAGCACAGATGACACAAAGAAAACATGGCCAAAGAGGAATAGGAGAGGCCCAATGAGGAAAGGATGTGGTGAGACACTGGCACATTGAGTGAGCTGCACTCCCATAATCTCTAGGCTAGCAGGTCCTGGTCTCACTTTCTCCTTTTGGTTTTTTCAATTGTGTTTATTTATTTACTATTTTTCATCATCAAAATAAAATAGCTAGAATTAAAAAAAAAAACCTCATAAAAACTTAAAGACAGAATCAAAAGACATTAATTCAAAACGAACCCTAACCCCAACCCCAACAACAACCCCAACCCTAACCCTAACTGGGGTCGTGTTTTCCTAATTTTCCCCATTTTTCCCCCAATGTTTCCCCACCGTGTCTCGGATTCCCCCCCGATATTCCTTCCGGGGATCCCCGGCCGTGTCCAGTTCTTTACCCCGATCCCGCCCGGCCATGCCCGGTTCTTTACCCCGATCCCACCCGGCCATGCCCGGTTCTTTTCCCCGATCCCACCCGGCCGTGCCCGGTTCTTTTCCCCGATCCCTCCCGGCCGTGCCCGGTTCTTTTCCCCGATCCCTCCCGGCCGTGCCCGGTTCTTTTCCCCGATCCCGCCCGGCCGTGTCCAGTTCTTTACCCCGGTCGCGCCCGGCCGTGCCCCGTTCTTTTCCCCGATCCCGCCCGGCTGTGCCCGGTTCTTTGCCCCGATCCCGCCCAGCCGTGCCCGGTTCTTTACCCCGATCCCGCCTGGCTGTGCCCGGTTCTTTTCCACGATCCCGCCCGGCCGTGCCCGGTTCTTTACCCCGATCCCGCCCGGCCGTGCCCGGTTCTTTGCCCCGATCCCGCCCGGCCGTGCCCGGTTCTTTACCCCGATCCCGCCCGGCTGTGCCCGGTTCTTTGCCCCGATCCCGCCCGGCCGTGCCCGGTTCTTTTCCCCGATCCCGCCCGGCCGTTCACGGCTCTCACCTGTCCCCGTGCCCGGGCCGGCCCTGGGGCTCTCCCTTGCTGGCCCCGGGCGGGTGCGGGAGAGAGAAAATCCAGTAAAATGGAACAAAACCCAATCCAACCGTGCGGGGTCTCGGTGTGGTTTGGGGTGCACAGCTGGGATTTGGGGCGTGCGGGTGGCACCTTGGGCTCCCTCCCGAGTGGGGTTTGGGGTCAGCTGGGGCCGGTTCGGGGCTCCCGTCGACAGAGGAGCCGGGCCCGGTCGGAGGAGTCCGCAGGGGATTTGGGGGCAGCTGAGCTGGTTTTGGGGGAAACGGGGGCATTTTGGGGGCTCCGAGATGAATGCTGGGATCACCTGGGGGCATTTTGGGGCTCCCGAGTGGGTTTTCAGGGCACTTGGAGGCATTTGGACAGTCCCGGAGGGATGCTGAGCTGAACTTGTGGCCGTTGCAGCTCAGCAAGGAAAGAAAAGGTAAAACAGAAAGCCTGAAAGCCAGGCAGAAAGAAATTCCTAATTTTTAACCCCAAAAATGCCGGTTGGAGCCCTAAACACTTCCAGATTTTCTCCCTGCAAGGACCCAAAATTCCCATTTCCCCCCCTTTCTCAGGCCCTACAAATGCAGGATTTTACCCCAAAAATCCGGAGATCCATCGCTGAAAGATTCGGGTTTTGAAGCCCAGAAATGCCGGGCTTGAACCCCAAACAATCCGATTTTGAACCCCAAATCTTCCCCAATTTGTTTCGCCTTCCAGGGCCCAAAGGTCCCGGTCTGGAACCCCCAGAGTCGCGATTTTCAAGCCAAACATTCCCAGGTTTTCACCCCCAAAATCCCCACCCAAATGCATGCCCAGAACGGGGGGGATTGAAGCCCAAAAGCCCCGACTTTTCGGGCCGGAGTTCCGGGAATTTCCCGCCGAAATGCCCCGGATGTTTCCCGCCAAAATGCTCAGGGCTTGCGGGCGCGGCAATGGTGGCGGCGGGATCGGCCCGGCTCAGGTTGGGGGTGTCCGCGGGGGGGTTGGGGGGAATCGGGGGGATTCTGGGGCTGCTGGGGGGATCGGGGCGCTGCCAGGCCGGTTTTGGGGTGAATCGGGGCCGTTTCTGGACTCGCGTCGAGCGCGGCCGAACCGAGCGCGGCATAGGCGGCGGCGGGAAGGGGGCGGGGGGGCAGCGGCGGCGGGAGCGGCCGGGGCGGGGCGGAGGTGTCCGGGGGGGATTTTGGGGGGATTTGCGGGGACTCTGGGACAATTGGGGGGATTTTGGGGCTCCGAGGCCGGTTTTGGGGGGGATTTGGGTGGGTTCTGGGCTCTCATAAGCGGCGCCGAGCCAAGCGCGGCAGAGGCGGCGGCGGGGGAGGGGGGGCGCAGCAGCGGGAGCAGCCGGGCCAGGGTGGAGGCGTCCGGGGGGGGATTTAGGGGGAATTGGGGGGGATTTGGGGATGGTAGCCGAGGCTGGAGGGGTCCTGAGGCGATTTTGGGGGTAGTTGAGGCTTTTTGGGGGGAACTGGGGGGGGGGTTTGGGGCTCCCGGGTGAGGTTTTGGGGGGGTCCGTGAGGGGTCGTGGGGGTCCTGGATGGGATTTGGGGAGATGGGAGGGATTTTGGGGTGAATGTGGGGGATTTGGGGGCCGGCAGGTGAATCTTGGGGGGGAATTGGGCCATTGTGGGGGTCCCGAGTTGCTTTTCCCAATCTTTACCCCCAAGTTCCCGATATTTCGGCCGTCGGTGCCTGCGCCCGTTCCCCGCCGGCCCCACAAGCCCCACGTCCGAGCCCCACGCGCCCCCGGGACGGCCCCTGCGTCTGCCCCAACATGGAAAAGGGGAGCGCAGAAATAAATAGAGGAAAACATCTTGGATTGTTTCTTTCGTTTTCATTTCACTTCTGGAAAGCTGTTTCTGTTTTCCAGGAATCTTCTCCTGTCTGCTCTTCCCAAGAATCTCTCATGGAGAACAAGGTCAAGCTTCTGTCGCAAGATTTGCCACCAGGAAATGATGCCACTGGTGAAGTTTTCATGGTGACTGTTTGTGCTTGCTTAGGGCTAATTTTGGGAGGAAACCTCCAAAAGGGGTCCGCCTAGAAAGCGAATTCAAGTGGCCCCTGCCCCTACTAGTTCAGGAAAAGACTTCCCTTGAGAAAAGTGAAAAAAAACCCAGTTTATTTAACAAGTAAAGTATTCACAAGCATGAAAAATGAATAATATTAAATAAAGTCTCGGACAGTGCTGAAGAGATGGCAAATTCAGGAAGTCCTTTTTGTGGGTTGTAGTTGGCTCCCTCGGTCTCTTCTAAGTCCCTCTGGTGCTGGAATGCAGCGTCCCAGAGCTCGGGGGGCCACAGGTGTGAGCTGCTGCTGCCGGTGTTTGTCTGGGTTTTCAGTCCAGAGCAGGTGTAAACAGTTCCAAGAAAAAGGAAAGTCACAGTTCCTCCACAGAAAGAGGAACTTCTCTTCCTAAGCTAGCTAAAACCAAATTGCTAGAGCTGGGCTGTGAAGGCACCGGGAAATTTCCACATCTGGGCACTGGCAGTCCAGCAAACACCAGAGCTGGATGGTGCTGGTGCCAGAACCTGCAAATTTCCAAATTTTGGCTGTCTGTGCCAGCAAATCGCTGCACTTGGGCTGTGCCAGCACCAGGAAGTTTTCAGATCTGGGCGCTGGCGCTGCCAGCCAACACCAGATGTGGGTGGCGTCATTGCCAGCGACAGAAATCTGCCAGATTTGGGCTCTGCTGGCACCGGGAAATTTCCAAATCTGGGTTCTGGTTACATGAAACACAAGATGTGGGGGCGGTGCCAGAGCCAGTAGCAGGAAGCTGCCACAGGGTTTGGATTTCTGTGCCAGCAAATTGCTGCACTTGGGCTGTGCCAGAATAGGGAAATTTCCAGATCTGGGCACTGGCAGTGCCAGCAAACAGCCCATTTCAGGCTCCAGGAAGGACTGGATCTGGATGCCTTCCTCTTTTCTTTCCTTCTTTCCTTCCTTCTTTCCTGGGGTCCTGCGGCCAGCAAACTCCCGATTGGGCAGTGCTGGCAAGGGGAAATTGCCAGGTTTTAGCTTTCTTTGCCAGCAAATTGCTGGACATGGGTGGTGCTAGAAGAGAGAAATTTCCAGATGTGGGCACTGACAGCGCCAGCGCACACCAGATCTGGGTGAGGGATGAGCTGGCACTGAGAAATTTCCTGATGGTAATTTTCTGTGCCAGCAAATTGCTGGAATTGTGCTGTGCAGGCATCTGAAAAATTCCGGATCTGGGTACTGGCGGTGTCAGCACACGAGATCGGGTTGCTGTAGGTACCAGATCTTTGCTTGGTTTTGACTTTCTTTGCCAGCAAGTTGCTGCACTTGAGCTGTGCCAGAATATGGAAATAACAAGATGTGGAAACTGGCAGTGCCAGCAAACACCACATTTCAGGAAGGATTGGATCTGGACCCGTTCCCTCCCTGCCTCCCTCCCTCCACAAGGTGCCAGAGGGGCTGGAGAGCAGCCAGGCAGAAAGGGACCTGGGGGCACTGATGGACAGCAGGCTGCACAGGAGCCAGCAGTGTGCCCAGGTGGCCAAGGAGGCCAATGGCTCCTGGCCTGGATCAGGAATGGTGTGGCCAGCAGGAGCAGGGCAGGGATTCTTCCCCTGTGCTCAGCACTGCTTGGGCAGCGCCTCGAGTGCTGTTTGCAGTTCTGGGCCCCCCAATTTTGGAAGGACATGGAGGGGCTGGAGCGTGTCCAGAGAAGGGCAACAAGGCTGGGGAGGGGTGTGGAGCACAAGTCCTGTGAGGAGCAGCTGAGGGAGCTGCTGGGGTTGTTTATCCTGGAGGAGAGGAGGCTCAGGGCAGACAAGGCAGTGTCAGGGCACAGGGTGGACTTGATGATCTCCATGGCCTGTTCCACCCTTGCTGATTCTGAGATTCTCTGAAACCACCCTTGGAGCAGTTGCAGGATGAGCCCTGGGCCTCCTGTTCAGAAGCTCCAGCAGCCCAGGTCCCTCAGCTTCTCCTGCCAGCCCCAAAGCCCATCCTGTCAGTCCTGCAGAGCCTCTGCAGCTCCTCCTCACTGCCCAGAACAGGGAGCCCCAGAGCCAGACACAGCAGCCCAGATGTGCCCCCCTGGCCTGGGGTGCCGCTGGCAAGGGAGCAGCACCAGGCACTGCAGGAGCCTGCAGACAATTGATCTGAAGGCCAAAGCTCCTTAGCTCCTTCTGAAAGAGCAGGAACAGTTCCTCATTCCAGAGTGGTGGAATGCTGGGCACTGCAGCTCCGGGTGAGGACTGGACACAAGTTTGCTCCCACTGAGTGCTGGGATGGGTTCTGCAGGAGCTCTGGGCTCCTGTGCTTGCCAGGCACAATGAGGAGAGAAGGAGCCATGTGCACTGATGTGGGAAATGGATTTGTAGAAAGTTTTTAGAGCCTAATAGAAGGCCCACAAAGTATGAATCTGTATATAAATCTTGAGACAAGAAATGCTAACTTAAAAATTTCCATGGAATAGGACAGATATTGTTGAGAGAGAAATGCAGCTGGAAAAAAGTTTCAAAAGATGGCCTTGCAAATAAGACTTTGGAAAAACAGAGCTATGAAAGATGCATTGTAGTGGGACCCACAAAGAGTAGTTTTAAATAATTGGCTTTAAGGCATCTACAACATGGCATGGCAAAAGGCTGATAGACCAAGAAACGCTTATAATGTATTATAATTAGGAAGTAATTGGCTTCTGATTGTGATGGCGCGTATTATAACATCTGTATTGTCTCACCCTTCTCATGAGACTGAAAATGGAATAGAAGTTTTTAAAACACCTCTCAGTTGCCCCATCTCTAGGTCAAGAAAAGAGTATTATCCAACACACTGACACACCTTTTCCTCAAGCATAGCCCAGCCTGGACCAAACACACTGAAAGGTTTCCCCTGTGGCCCATGTCTCGAAACATCAGGTCTGCTGTTTGACAACTCAGGTTGGTTTGGTGTCAAGGAGTTCCCTCAGAAATACTGGGTTTGTCTTCCTCTGTGCCTTCCCCTCAGCAGCCTTGGGGATGTTCCTGTGTGAAGCCATCTGTCTCACACAGTTTGAGACAACTTCAAACAGGATACTGTGCAATAAGTCGTCTCCTCTAAAGTGTTCCTGCAATCCCTTTCCAGCAATGGGAAATTATTACTGATAGATGAAAGTGGAAAACCCCCAACAGTTTATTATCAAACAGAATCCCCCATGACACGCGTTCCAAGAAGGCGCCGGGGTCTCTCTCGGAAGAACAGGAGCTGTCACGGAGCAGTTCCAGCAGCTGATGGAAGCTCGGGGACTCATCCGGTGTCGGCTTTCTCCCACGGCAGAGCTCCATGGAGCGGGCAGGGCAGTGAAGCAGCTGGGCTGGAGCCCCTCGCTGCCTTGTCTCCCCGGCGTGGCTCAGCCCACAGACTCTCGGGCTGGGAGCGGGGCCACTCCGCTCCTGCCGGCACCGTGTCCCTGGGCTTGGACAAACAGTTTCCTGCCAGGAGAGCCCTGCACACTGCTCCACAGATCTTTCATAAAGGCCCAAACCAACTCCAAACACT